>NW_008824936.1:965581-1031309 GCF_000699105.1 Pygoscelis adeliae | reverse complement strand
GAATGTTTCCAGGGATGGGGCATCCATCACCTCTCTGGGCAACATGTGCCAGTGCTTCACCACCCTCAGCGTAAAAAATTTCTTCCCTTTATCTAGTCTAAACCTACCCCCCTTTAGTTTAAAGCCATTCCCCCTTGTCTTGTCACAACAGGTCCTGCTAAAAAGTTTGCCCCCATCTTTTTTATAAGCCCCCTTTAAGTACTGATAGGCTGCAATAAGGCCTCCCCAAAGCCTTCTCTTCTCTAGGCTGAACAACTCAGCCTTTCTTCATAGGAGAGGTGTTCCATCCCCCTGATCATTTTCGTGGCCCTCTTCTGGACCCAATCCAACAGGTTCGTGTCTTTCCTGTGCTGAGGGCTCCAGAGCTGGACGCAGTACTCCAGGTGGGGTCTCACCAGATCAGAGTAGAGGGGCAGAATCACCTCCCTCAACCTGCTGGCCATGCTTCTTTTGATGCAGCCCAGGATACGACGACTGGCCTTCTGGGCTGCGAGCACACATTGCTGGCTCATGTCCATCTTTTCATCCACCTGTACCCCCAAGTCCTTCTCGGCAGGGCTGCTCTCAATCCCTTCATCCCCCAGCCTGTATTGATAGTGAGGGTTTCCCCGACCCAGGTGCAGGACCTTGCACTTGGCCTTGTTAAACCTCATGAGGTTCACACAGGCCCACTTCTCGAGCTTGTCCAGGTCCCTCTGGATGGCATCCTGTCCGTCTGGTGTGTAATTCACCTATGCATGAAATTTTTTGTGACAGGTTCTGTGTTACTCCCTAAGCACAGTATGGGTTTTTGGATCCTCCCCTCGCTCCCTTTTCCCCTTGAAGACTCTAGTTCTCCTTGTGTGCTCTGTCAGGACTTAATACTGAACCTTGGATTCTGCTGTGAAGGTCAACTGAATACAGGCCTTGAAATAGCTCAATTCGTAGTGCCCAAGTCGTTTACTGGCTCTAGCTCCTTGTTGGTATGTGCATATATATCTCAGTGTAATTGCATGTTTTTTCATAACATGAAACCAAGTTCCTACTGCAGAATAATTGATGTGCCTTAAGGAAAGCAATTAAGATTCAATGAGAATTTCAAAACATTTGTAGATTCATGCATGTCTTTGTGTAAAGACCCCTTCCATATGAATTTTCTTTCAGTCTTCTGGTTTGGAGCTTCATAATGGCTTAGATCACCAGTGAATTGATGTTGAAGGTTATGAAAGAAAACCTTTCCTTACAAGAAATAATGACAATTTAAAAATACCTACCGAAGAAAACATATTTTTGTTCCATTTAGGTATATAAAGGAATAATAGAGGAACCTGACAAACTCCAATTGTAACTTCTACATGGCAATAGAGTCATAGAGCGGTCACTAAGTAAAAATTAATACTGATCAACCTATATAAAATGGTTCCAGAACTGTTACCATCCCACTAAAAAGGCAAATGTATTATATTTTATATGATGTTTATCATGCAATTGCCAGATCACTGTAAAAAAAAAATTGTGTCATTTAACTTAGCTTCCTTATCAGAGGATATTATTTCCAGGAACCACCAGTCACAGGAGGTGTTTTCTATGGTTTGGCTGAGGAAATCTGTGAACAGGCCTCGGTTAGGAAGAATCTTAAATCTAATCTCTGTAGCTCTTACAATTACATTTACAGAGTATCTCACCTGACTGTTAGTACCCTGATCAATTAATCTTTACCTACCAAACTAGTGTTTATTGCAGAATTGACGTAAGTTGGGTATAATATGTATTTCATGCTAGAATTTATTTACAGTAAAGTTTTCTTAACATGATTGAGTTATTGTAGTGGTATCTCTGCACTGAGAAAATAAAGTGGGAGTAAGAAATGGTTAGTTAAAAGTAATAGCCTTTTTCTTTGTTTAAATGGACAAAGTAACAGCGGGCCACAACAGCTGCCAGTGCTCTAATTTTTGGAAATACGCATTTTCCATGTAATTTTAAGTTCACAAAGACCAGATGTTTCCCATGGTTGCTGTAACCAGTTTCTCCATGTTCAGTATTCTGTGATTTGCTATGAACTAAGGCTTTTGTTCCTCTCTGAATCTTCCATTATATGTATCTACAAAGTTGTCAGGCAAGGAAAGAGATATTAAGGTCAAAATTAGATTAATTTTGACCACACATTACTTCTTTTGAAGTATTTTCCTTTTAGACTCCAAGGTAAAATTATCATACATGGCACTGTCTTTACATCTGTATAATGTGTGGTCATACCTTTTCATAGAGGAAATAAAGCTGCAAAAATCAATGTTTCCTGTAAACTCTTGTTAAAATTTAGAAATTAATTTGCTTTAGAAAGGTCCATGCTCCCAGTTACATTCATATTGAGGAAAATTTGAGTATATCTATTTGGTCACATGAAGGTTGTACTTGTACTGGAAAACTTGAAAAGAAAACAAACTACAGGATTGAGCTCTAAAGTTTTCTGGGCCAAATCTTGATCTTACAAAATGCTGAGCATGCTGTCACTGATCCAACAAAATAATTAGGCCCAGCAATTACAACAACTGTTTAGCCTCAAGGATGAGAGGGATGTCTCATTGGATTCAGCTGGACAGTTCCAATGTTTAGCTCTGAGTACAAAAGTAGTTGCTCTACTGGAATGAGTCCAGAATACTTAGCATACTGTTAGATAGACACTTAAATGAGCCACAGATTGATCTTGTCCTCACATTTAGGGCTGTGCAACTCACCATTTTTCAGCATAGGCTGAAGTGATGACAGACAGTTAAAGAGAGGTAATTGTAATGAACTCTGTATATTTCATATGTGATGGGACATAAGGAGGAGCTGGGTTCCCAAAGTCTGTTGCCAGAGCCCTGGCATAGAGGTAGTTAAGCCACAAAATGTCAGACCACACCCTTCTCAGTGAGAACAGCACATCCATACAAAATTATTTTGGCTGTGCTGAAAGAAGAATTAAGCATAGTCTTTCGCCTACATAGCAAAGGAAGTAAAGATTAAACAATTTATTCTTTATGATTTTATGTATATGTTTTATTCAATTACTCATTCTGTCCAAGAAACTCAATGTTAATACCATTTTATCTATCATCTGGTCAGAGAATAGAATAAGAATGACAAGGAATAATTAAAATACCTCAGATTTTAAATGTTTAATGGTCACACTTGATGAAGTATACCTGATTCATACAGTTTGCAAAGAAATATATTTGCACTGCTAAAATAATGGAGGCATTTGATTACTTAATCCTCATATGGAAAATATATATATAAACCCCCCCAGCTTTTCCTCAAGCTATTTCTGTTTCTACTACCTTCGGCTAAGAAGGCCAATGGCATCCTGGCCTGTATCAGAAATAGGGTGGCCAGCAGGAGCAGGGAAGTGATAGTGCCCCTGTACTCAGCACTGGTGCGGCCGCACCTCGAATACTGTGTTCAGTTTTGGGCCCCTCACTACAAGAAGGATGTTGAGATGTTGGAACGTGTCCAGAGAAGGGCAACGAGGCTGGTGAGGGGTCTGGAGAACAAGCCTTATGAGGAGCGGCTGAGGGAGCTGGGGTTGTTTAGCCTGGAGAAAAGGAGGCTGAGGGGAGACCTCATTGCTCTCTACAACTACCTGAAAGGAGGTTGTAGCGAGGTGGGTGTCGGTCTCTTCTCCCAAGTAACTGGCGAAAGGACGAGAGGAAATGGCCTCAAGTTGCGCCAGGGGAGGTTTAGATTGGATGTAAGGAAAAATTTCTTTACTGAAAGAGTAGTTAAACATTGGAACAGGCTGCCCAGGGAAGTGGTTGAGTCACCATCCCTGGAAGTATTTAAAAGACGGGTAGATGAGGCGCTTAGGGACATGGTTTAGTGGGCATGGTGTTGTTGGGTTGATGGTTGGACTCGATGATCTTGGAGGTCTCTTCCAACCTTAATGATTCTATGATTCTATGTATATCCTCAATTATTAAATGGATTGTAGTGCATACACCTAACTGTTATCCCTGTGACCTATGTATTGCATCTTGATATTTTTGATTTCCTGTTATCTCCTAGAGGTGACTGCTTATGTGTTTTGTACCTTGTACTGTCTTGTTAGCTTGGAGGAATGGGGTGTCTTACAACTTTATCCAATTATTTCTGTGGTTCTTGGGATCTCAGGAACTATGTTGTTAAAGTATATCCAATGTCCATCTAGTCAATTCTCTGTTGCTGACTGTGGACAGTACCAGACAGAATACAGAAAGCAAATTCCTAGCAGTAGTCATGGAAAAAATCTGGTTTCCCCCATGACAGCTTTATGCTGGCCTTTAAAAATTAGAAATTAATCAAAATTCTGAAACCCTGCAATTTACAATTTTCCAAAACATACTTTCTGCTTCCAATTCTCTTGCTGTTTTGCATTGCTCTAACTTACATTTACAGTTCTTGTTATATATCAAAATACTCCTTTTTTTTTTTACTTTTGATCTCAAAGCATATCCATGTTTTAAGTATGTGCTGAGTAACAAAGGGTTTATGATCTTTGACTTTTCCTCAGTGACCTTTGTCAAGGGCATTGTCATGCACAATAAAGTCTCCTGATTAACCTTCTGTATCATTATATCCTATGGTTCTTGTGACACCTCTTTGGGTATTTCATAGGAATTGTATTTTTTCATGTATCTCTTCATCGATGCCTTTTCTTCTTTCATAATTACTCTCATGGTCATTCCTTGAGATTCCTTTAGTATTCTAAAACAACCTGGTCTTGAGATAGATTGACCACTTCTTCACATAGTCCTCCAGATAATGTCATATCATAGATAATCCTCATACTTTGTAAGAACTAGCTAGAAAGTATTTTAGTTTCTTTTGTAGAAAGTGCCATCTTTTCATAAAAATGCATAAGGTCAAATAAAAAAAAAGAAACACTCCTGCTTAAATCATTAATATAAGAGCAATATTTTAAAGACAACCTAGTATCAGGAACTCAGTATTTCTATGTGTTTCAACAACACCACACCTCTTTCCCCCCAGTTCCTTTCCTGGTTAGACTATACTGAACATTGTGACAAATTTAATCTCTCTGGAGAAACTGATTCATAGAAAAGAATGGAATGATGAGATATCCACATTATGTGAAGCAACATAGCAATACCAAGTTTAAATAAATTTGTGGGTTTTTTTAAAGATGCCTTCTTCATTTGTTTGCATTTATTGCATTTTTATATTACATATATTTATTATGGTTTTATGTATCTAAGAGTAGAAGTATAGGGAAAACTATTTAAATAAAATAGCACTTTGATGGAAACAGAACTAAAAAATATTTCAAGGATTCATCATCCAATTTTAAGAAACTGGAATTTAATTCTAAAATAGTTAGCTAAGGCAAGCTAACTAATTTTTCTTAACAGGCTAAAACCAGTATTTAACACTGGAGAACTGGGAATTCTAGGAACCATGAACATGGCCAGATAGAGCCATCCAACTGAAGTAAATCCACAAACTTTTATTAGAACTTACTGCAGTTTTAACATGATTTTCTAAAAATTAAAAGGGACCGTTATGATGTAAATTGACTGTGCTTTTATGCTTTGATCTTTTTGTAAACAGAACCGGCACCAGAAAATGAAGAAATTTGTGTGCTTTTAGAGGAATGAAGGAGTACAAATCATTATATTGCTAATACTTTAACTTGTAAGTAGGGGCAGTGGTAACAAGGAAATGGGAAGGATTTAAGAAATGCTAAGGGGGTTATAGACATCTCATTAACTTCACTCAGCATTATTTCCATGGTACAAATCAGGTGATGCTACTATGAATATCTAATCCCTTCCACTGTTCAAGTTTTTCTTTTCACTTTTCATAGAATAGCTGAAGAATGTCCTTCCTTGCTTGCTTTTTTTCCTTCCTTTCTTTTTTAGTGTATTAACTGAGAATAGTCCATGAGACAAGAATAACTAAATACATTTTGACTTAAGATATCTGACTGTTTGACTTGCAATATCCAACTCTATGTCCTTACAGCACACATTGTAGAATTTTACAAGCACTAAAGAGTATTGAACCACTAGGTCAATATTCCCACAGATGTAGAACATTAGGTTACTATTTCAAAAAGCATTACCTACCATTTGGTATGCTCAGACAGCTGTGTGTACATAAATTGCTAACTAGTGTTTGACTCAGTTTACAAAAGTAATCAAAATTTGCTCATTCAATCCATTTCCTGGAAACTACAGTGATTCATTAGTAAATTGTCTGCCTATAAGCAATCTGTAAGCATGGCTTCTTCCCAAAATTGTTTGCATTATCTGGATTACCTTCAAACTTTAATAGGTATTTCATGAGATACCAAGAAATGGAGTCAGATTTACTAGGTTAATCATATGATAGCATTCTTTTATGGCTGCATATTCTAGGGGATCAAATGGTTGACCCATTTTATGCAATCCCAGAGGAAAAGAGGGTTCATACAGTGTTCTCCCATGAATCTAGAAACCTATTTCTCTGGGTAGAAGATACAGATAATAAAACGTTCCCTAGAGCCACTTCCAGCTGAAGAGGACAACCTTGTGAACTCACAGACATTCATCAGGACACTGGTCTCCAATAGGCTAAAAACTCAGAAAATCTTCATGGTCTTAGGAAACATTGCCCCTAACTACTGTGCTAATAAGTATTTCAGAGTGCTCTTTGTTCAGAATCACTTCTGATGGGTCCTCATGGATGATAAGTTTTCAACAGTTCACAAATAAGAGTATTTATGAACCATTCTTCTGAAATCTACTTTCCTTTCAAACACAACCTCGATACAATGAAAACGTTTTCATGAAGATGTGTATAATACGAGTCTGATGAGATTATAGCATAACAATAGTTAGGCCATCATTATCTGATAAGTACACCCTGAGTGTTGCCAACTTAAATTACGTAAGAAAATGATCAAAAGAATGAGGTGGTTCTTTCTAGTACTGCGCTCCAAATTAAGTAGGCAAGTTTGCTGATGATACTAAACCTGGAAAAAAAAAAATTACTGCTTTGTAATTTATTGATTTCAAGAACACACTTTCAGGGTGATGCATATAAGGCCCCATAAGACTTGCACACTCATTCTCTGACTCTTCATCCTTTGCCAAAACAGGCTTATACACTGTAAGCAGAACCTGTTTGCTCTATATGCTGTAGATTAAATTAAAACAATGCTCAAAATAGACTTCTGTGGTATACAGTTATTGTGGAAAATTGGCGGATTGAAAAGAATTTAAAGGAAGAGGAAACCATCAAGTACATAAAGTCTATATGTAAGACAGCCTATCCAAACACCCTGAAATTTCCCCCTGAAGAGAAATTTCCCACATTTTTATCACAATAACATATAAAATCTAGATTTTCTTGTCTACTTGCACCTTTAACTAGTCTTAATACAGCATATAAAATTTACTGTGTTGTCCAAATCTTCTCACTTCCTTTGCTCTTTTCCTCCTTTTTCTCCATAGTAAATCCAAATTCCCACAAATGGTCCAGTGTTCAATTCAGTTTTACATGGATTTTAACAGACTCAGCTGTTCCTTTTGAACGAGAGCTGAAACAATTTTGATGAGCATTATCTTTAGAAAGTCATGAAAGTTAAATTAAAAACCTAAATCAGTGTCTTTTGTCCATTCTTTGCCCTCTCATCCCCAAATTAGTCTTAAAATATAAATGGATCTAATACTCTTCAGCCAGATGATCAGGGTAAGAAAGCGAATGAAAAACTACTGTTTTGCTCTAGATTCTAGTAGGACATATGAATATACATAGTTCTTCATAAAATGTGTTCTTCTGCTTGTTTTCTCTGGTCTCGCAGCTCTGTTTCAAAAAAGAAAATGGCTTAAGCCGCAGACTCTCATTTTATTATAAATTTATTTGTGACTTGGTCAGACCATTACTGTAATAAGAAACAAAAAAAAATAGAATCTCTTCACTAATCCACCTGGCTTCTGGCATGTATGTGACCATGCTGGTCAGGAATCACTTGCATAGGAAGCAAGACCAAAATATGGTTCTGTAGGCCTTATCCAACCACCAGTGCTGGGACAGAGCCAGCTGCTGTGGGAAGTGGACCTCCTTCCCTACATCCCCTTTCACTTTGGGAGGAGCACCAACACATCACATTGCTCCTTCTAGCAATGTAATAGGAGGAGATTGTTGAGTTGGAGACTCTCAGAGGGTGTCAGGCAACTGACAAAGTCTGCCATGTTCTTGCCTAGGCCCAGAAAAAAGGTGCTGCCACTGCAAGAAATCTGCAGTCCTAAACGACTGTACTGATCCCATAAGTCAACTTTTTTCTTTCCTGAACTCCACATCAGGCAGACAAGTATTACCTTTCTCTTGCCCTTAATAAGATCAGCTAAGAAAAATTCATCTTAAGAGTTAGAGGCTCATATTATCATGACAAATTATATTCATAATATAAACATGCCAATCGTTAATTCTGAACTTTAAACATTTCTGTTCTTATAAGTTAGAAGGAATAGCAAGATTTTATTTGCTGAAGAGGAGAATTAATATTTCAGAGTCCTTTTTTCACTATCAAAAAAATCTTCAAGGACCCAGTCTGAGCAAGAAAGAGTTTAGATGTCTGTTTATATATGAATAACACACACATCATCCTGTTGAAAAAACCAGTGCTGCTTTTGGAGTTATTAGGGTCTAGGATCTTTTTAAGCTCTTATTTTTATTTTACAACAGTGAGGGGGGAAGAAAAAGCATAGCAATGTTTGATTTTTGGATCTGATTTCCAAGTTTTAACAATCTTGTTGATAGACAATACTGGTAGGACTACAAAGTCAGAGTTAGTACTTCGAGCGATTTTGTGAAACCCACTATCTGATCAGTTCTAAGAACATTCAAATAGAATAAAATAACATATCACTACAAAATCTGGCTCTGTTTGGAAATCCATGAAGGGTACCTAGTAGCCTTTTCTTATTTTAGCCATATTTTTGTCAGGAATTCTTCACTGAGAAACACAAATTCAATGTTCAGAAGTAGATGAAAAATTTTCTAAGAATCTCAGGAAGGGGAATTGTAAGACCTGTTTTGATAGACTGTTGATATACTGTTTTGAAATTGTCAGGTTTGTTCTATATTCTGTTTTTGTATGATCTAGTTTTAACCATGATAACTGGACAGTAATATAGTCAGACTGTTCTATATTTTAATCAATATCATTGTCAGGAAATCTTCTTTTAAATATATCCAGATCTCTTTTCCCTTTCCCAAGTAATAGCTCAATTTCACACACAGTTCCAGGACCCTTTCTGCTCTGGAACTACCCTAAACTATCCCTGTGCCTACAAGATACCTGAAATCTTCAAATCTTCAGGGATTTATTGTATATACTGCTTCATTAATATGTTAATGAGTTTGAGTGGGTGTGGGTACTTTGGGCTTAGGGGGGAAGTTCATATAATTAAATTCTATATTTATGAAATTCATAATGTCAATATATATTTATGCATCTCAACAAAGAGGCCAAACATGCTCATGCAACTTTATTTAAGGTATTTTTTCCTTTCATTGTGGTTGATTTTGCAAATGTAATATTATCTAAACCTGTTTCTGGACACAGTTTCCTTTTGTACACAAAGATAAACAGACATAAGAAAAAAAAAGAGAAACAGAAAAATTAACTAAGCTGACAAATGAAAGTGGATTTTCCATGCACAGTTTTATACTGCAGTCAAAATCTCTGAAGCTTTGCATGTCCAAATTTAGTAGCATGTTAAAAGGATCTGATTTTCAATAGCTCTTTGCTGAACATCGTGTAAGTAGAAGGATTCTTTAAATGCCTTTTATTTAGGGCTTCTGAACCAAAGGTACCCAACATGACTATTTAAAATCTGAACAGAGCACAAACACTGGTGCTCTAGCATATTCAGAAAGATTAGCCCAAAGACCTGTCTTGGGCCACAGGGGGGTGACCTGTCTGGGAGGGGGGCAGGTTTTCCATGCAACATTCTCCTTGTTTCCTTTCCCAACAAAAACCTTCTTAGCAACAGGGTTTTCTTCAGTTAAATCGCAACCTTCTTGGAACTTCCTTAATTTCCTTACACTGGTGATGTGCGCATTTTTAAGTAGATGAGGCACAAACACCAAACTTGTCATATCTGAGTGTTGGAAGTTAGGCTTCTGAAAATGTGCTTCGGTTCCTGAATAGAAATGTCCTTTGAAATTCAGAGTTCCTTGTCCAAATGGCTATATTTACTTTAATGAATAAAACAGTCCAGGGTCTGTCCTGTGGTCCTGAGGCCAAATGCAATGGCCGACCTTGTATTCAAATGGTAAAACTCTCCAAAACAGGGTGGACTCTTTTGTGTTGCCTTCTGGGAAGGACTGTCCCTGCTGCTCTTTGATGGGCTCCATACCATGGTCAGGCATTGCCTGGGAGAGCATTTGTAGCCCTGGGCCAAACAATGCCAGGAATTCTGCAGTCAAACAGTAGGTTGTTTGCACTATGTTAACAGTTTATTGTAAGTCAGTGCTGCTAACACATACAGCTACTTGAGTGCAAGTGTTCAAGCCTGTTCCCTGGCCCTGATTAGTTTACTAGTGCACCTATAACCAATGCAGTGAGGTTTTGGGGTTTGTTTGTTTGCTTACTTGTTTGTATGTTTTGCTTTTAGACACCAGCAGAGCAACAAACTCTAAAACATTTCAATCTGTCCTTAAACTATAGATGGTGGATTTACACACAAACTTTAAATGAGAGAAAGGATGATGCAGTGCGTTGGATGCTTATGTTTGGGCTTAGAAAGCTTGTAATAATCCCCAGTCCGTCAGACTTTCTGTGAGACCACCAAACCACTTGGCCTCTCTGTGTTTCAGTCCCACACCTGCTAAGTTGTACTTTCCATTCTTCCCAGGAGTCCTGTTAAAAATTATAAGGCTAGTTGACTTTCTCACAATTGCAACTCTGACACAGTGCACAAATAAATAGGAAACAATTGTTCCTAGCTCTGATTGTTAGAACAGATTTAGTCTATAACTGTCTTGATTATTCCGGAGTTCAACAGCTATTACCATAGCAACCTGTTTTAATAACTTCCAAAGTGCACAAAATACACTAGAATTAGGTTAATTCTGTGGTTAGGCACTGTACATAATATGCAACTATCTGGATCCCCATGGAGGCTACAAGGAATGCACATTCTAAACAGGAACTTAATCAACAGATCAAAGCACCATACCTGCCAATGAAAGAAGATCTTTTCCCCCTTTTTTACAAAATGCCTTTATTATCTGCAACATTTGTTTAAAAGGAGATTATTCATTTTAAAGTACATGATCTTAGTGAAAACAATACTGTGTACAGAAACTCCTGGTATTAACTATCCTATCTCTGGAAAATATTTATTATGCTTCAGGATTAAAGAGAAGGTTATAATATTTCTACATCTTTATGTCCCACCGAATACCAAATCATTGTAAGAATATGTTCTTTCTGATAACGTTTTTAAAAGTTTATTCATGTACAAAAGGATAAATTCTTCAGTTTCATTTCAGCTTCCATTTAACTCAAGTAGGCTTTCTAGATAATTGTTTTTTTTAAACCCATTATCTCTTCCTTTGGATCACTGATATTTAAGATCAAGAGTGATTAGTACAGATGGGTATTCTGCCCAATATATTGGGCAGAATTACTTTCATGATTACATACCATGACAAAAAGCCAAGAAAAATCCCATTTTCTTTCAGTGCATCTCTTTTGAAAATAAGACAATAAGATATTCGTTATATAGCATACTTGTATTTTCAGCCTTCTGTATGCAAGTGTCTTTACAGCCTTTGGATACCAGACAGAGAAAACACACTCCAAAGGCTGAGAACAGATGAAATAAAATTTAATAAAAGCAGATTTAAAGGCTTCCTTCCCCTTCTTTTACACAAATGTGTACAAAATACAACATATTTCTACACTTTTCCCCTCCCTTTCTATGATTTTGTAGAATCCAGTTTCATGTCCTCTTTCTAGCCATTTAGATGGTTGGTTTTTTTTCTTGGAAAAGTTAAGTTTGTCTCTTACTGAATCAGTTTAGAGAGGAACAAGAAATTTAATCTTAGTAATTCATGGAATTTTGTCAATCCATATGACTAATCCCATATGCAACTTCAGGTTAAAAAATAGATAAATGAATTTCCAAACAAAATGATGGAAGGAGTATAACCAAGGGATTGTATCAATGCAGAACATGTGCAGATGCTCTTTTATTCAAAATTTTAAATTGTTAGTTTGCAATTATTGTGTGTAATTGTATCACTAAATATAGTATTGATATTTTCCTAACAACTTCATCTTGTAGTATGGTATGTTACCTCTTTCCTTAAAAAGGACCTAAAAATTGTCTTGGTGAACCTTAATTTTAATTCTTTTTCAACTGCCTCATGCTATCTAAACTCTGTATGGAGAGAGGCTTAAGGAGATACCTCATCAGTCCCTCTGCTATGCCAAAGAGCTGTGATATGGATTTTTGTGCCAGTCCCGTCAAGGTAATCTGCAAGGTGATATTACAAGGAAAGAAAATATTGCCATGCACATCACTTGGGAGTTGTAGCTTTCAAATGAAATGTCAGTGTACTATTTTGATTTTTGAATTTTGATGTTTGAACATAAATGGTGGAGGGAATCAGGAGGGTGGGGAGGAAACCCAGAACCCAGAATATGAAGTACTGGATTGTATAAAGTATAAAAGTTGAATTATTTTTCAGTAGTAACAATGACATGTTTAAATGTTAATATTGACATGTCAGAAATATATATAATTGAGTACAATAGTGTACTGTAGTCATAGGTGTTATATGATTTTCTTTAAAAATAAATAACAGCTTCCAAGAACAGCCCAGCTGCTGAGGAGAAGAATTCCACTGTGCATCTGGCCAATGTTCTGCCACATCACAGTGTCTAAATGACACCAATTACTCAAAGGGTAAACCTTGATTTTTGAACCCATGATTAGGAGAGCAGCTGGCAGCAGAAGTCTAGATATGCTGGAGAAAGCTAAGTCATAAGAGGGGTCACTTTTACACTAGCTACTTCCTATAAATGAGCACATCTTCTGTTTTCTTAAATTTGTGCTGAGTTTGCTATTTCAAGCTATAATTATGAAACCATATTTTTTCTTTTAATGAACTTGATCAAGATTTTCATGAAAATACAAGCTTGACAAGCCATAACAATGCAAAAATTTCCTAAGCTAGTGCACCACCCACTGAGAATATTGCTCTATATCTGAATCAGACATGAGTCAACATCTAACAATTATTTAGAAGGGGATAAGGTGGCATAGTGCAAAACAAAGCTCTTTCTTTTCAGTAACTAAAGAATTAAAAGTAATATTTAAGATCATTGCCATTTCCTTTTCACTTTTTTGTGATCCCAAGGACTAGAGGATGTGGGGCACAAAGTATTATGTTTTTGTTTATTTGTAATTCCTACCATCAAGCTTTGATTAGCCAACACAGTTCCTATCATCAGTCAACAATGACCTTGAGGTTTTGTTGCCTCACCCATAGACCCAGGCAGGTGTAGACTAGAACGTTTGTTCTTACCTTTAAAAATACTTCAGAAGATGATATTGGGCAATTACCATAACTCTGGCCTGTAGAAGTCCACTGAACTTCTAATCTGCCATCCATCATGCTGTGTTTGTAGGCGGCTGAACTCAGGCTATAAAGAAGAAATATTGCTGTTTCTTCTTTTATTCAAATCTAATAGTGCAGTCTTTGTGTTTTCATGAATGTTTTCTGAAAATGCAGTTTGGACTAGGGTTTGATCCAGAACAGCTCCTGATAGGAAACAGGAACAGGAAATGAAAGTGTTGATGTGTATTCATAGTATTCAAAGGCTTTTGAATCCTTTTCTACATTTTCTTCCTTTCTTTCTAGTGGTAGCGGGAAGGTGAGTGCTTCAAACAACTTTCCCTCTCCTCCAAAGGTGATAAAAAGCTTATATTCATGCTAAGTTGTACCAGGAAGTACTGCAGTGTGAGCTGAATTTTATCTTATTGTTCCCCACGGATTGGGGAACATCCAAATATCCCTCCAGTATTAATAAACTTCTATTGTTATGACATTGCTATGATGTTCAAGATAAAATTAAAAATGAAAAATACATGTTTTTCATATATATATAATTTAAACAAATATACACTCAAAAATCACTTTGATACAGGTTGCTTGATACAGGTCTTTACTTATTTTATCAGATCCACCTGTGCTCAGTCTATGCAAGAGAGCTGTTGTCTTGAAGAGTGGTTATATTAAAATATATTCTATCCTTCTTTTTGAAATCAATTTTCTCTCATATTAGTGATTTTTACCATTAGTGCTTTGCAGAAAAATTAGGAGAGATGAGCACTGGACAGGAGATTAATTCACGTGTAAATAATAGTCTTGAAACCTAAGAAAAATAGGATGAACTGCATCAGCGTAATACATAAAATCATTTAAGGACAGACTATTAGACTTATTTTAAAACTAGGCTGATCTTCAGTTGAAAGAGACAAAGGAAAGGAGAGGTGAAAATTCTTAGTTAGTTAGACAGAGGGTAGAAACAAGGAAGTTTATGTTGTAAAAGTCATGGATGAGAGTTGATCTAGCACATGCCTCAGGAAACATGAATATGAAATGGAACCAGACTAGGAAAGAGCCACTAAAGTGGTCAGAGCAAAGAAGAATATATTTCTAGGAGGCAACTAAGTTAGCTTGTTTTACTAAGCTTATCAACACTGAAAGGACTAGAAGGTATAATATATATGTATAATCTATATATAAATATGCAACATATATGTAATATAAATATGTATGTTCCATATATGAATAGGCAAAACATGCTTAAAAGCTGCAAAAAGTAAGGCCACACTGAAGTATAACATTTTTTATGAGAAAAAAAGTAACATTAGTATGTTTAGTCTCAAAATGATTAAAAGATGAATGAGATTTTGGAACAGCTTTCCTAGAATATTCTCTAGTAAAATGGGAGGGAGGGAGGAAACAACTGATTTTTAAGACGTTTATGTCTTAAAAATTATGTCTGATTTTTAAGACGTTTATTTTTAAATGTTTATAATACGATCATGTGACATGGTTCCCTGACATAAGACAGTGCTAGGCACAATGACCTCCACAATATTTGTAGCTGTCTGAGATGTTGACCTCCTAATGCTACTAAGCAGTATCTTCTGGCATGATTATGGTTCACGACCACTTTGAATTTGAATGGCTCATTGCCAGACAAAGGCTCAAGATTCAGTAAATATATTTTGTATGAATGTCCTTATTTAAATATATATAACTTAGCAAAACTGTCACAAGGAAGTCATAATGAAAGTCCATATTTTCATTCAGTCAAGAAATCACTCATGCTCCAGGAGATCAAATTTAAATATCTTTATGAGGCTATTTCTCTCCCATCCCAGTTGAGACACAGCAACTGAACATATATAAGCCCTTAGTTACAATGAGGGGTAAAACAGGGGTAATTTTACTGTCTGTGATTAAAACATTTATTAACAGAGTATACTGTGCAACATTGTTATTAAAAATTTATTTCTTGCAAGCCTATAGGTGATATAGCAAAGAAGTAAGGTTTATCTTTCTATAAATAACAGATATGCGACGCTGACTTGCATCAGCTTTACTTTACTATGATCTCCAAGAGAGAAAAAAGGCAAAGTAGTTTTATTTTGAGGTAGATTAGGGCTATATCTATAAAGTAGAATAGAAAGGTCTTTAGTATATAGTAAAAAAACCTCTGTATATGCTAATTCTATAGCGTAATACTAATATAATATTAATATACAAAATAGACATTTTTGAAATCCCAAGTACCTGTCTTATACATCCATTACAGAGAAAGCATAGCAAAGGACCATAGCAGTCCCATACAATAAGGTTTTCTTAATAGTTCTGGTCATCTCAAAGACAATTTGTTTCAAACAAGGTCATGTCCTCAGCTGAAGGGAACACCACTAAAAAAACCCCAGTCTGTGAAATTTCTTCCCAAGAGTAAATGTTATTTTTAATTGGTGAAAAATAGAGCATACTAATTCTATCAAATCCGTGAATGAATTACATATGTGACTATGTTCACTTGATTAGGGTAATGCTTATGAAGACAGTTTTGGAAAGGGAAATGTATAAATAAACATCTAAGAAAATTTATCGGTAGAGCACTATTTGCAGAGCAAACTCTGTAAGAACTGTACCCTCCGACCATTGGAAAGTTTCTCACATCAGTTTTTTAAAACTCATAAACAGCTGAAGGGCTCCCAAAAAATATACATTTTCTTAATAAAAAATTATTAGTATCCGTCTTTTTTTTTTTTTAATGTGAAATTGCTAAGAATTAAGAAATGGTCTGTACACCTATTTGCAATTAAGGTAAATTCTGTAGACCCTGTTTCAGGACTCTTTGGTAGAGGAAGGTAGATAAGCTTGCTTTCATTTAAATAGGAAAGAAGCAATGAACACAAGTTAAAAAAAAAAAAAACAACAACAACCAAACAAATATGAAATTCTGCCTGAACACAATAAAACACTTTTTTACGGTGAGGTTGATCAACACTGGCACAGGTTGCTCAGAAGGGTTGTAGTATCTCCTTCCTTGGAGAGATTCAAAAGCCATTCAGACATGGTCATGGGCAGCCTGCTCTAGGTGGCCCTTCTTGAACAGGAGAGTTGGACAAAACAATCTCGAGAGGTCCCTGCCAACCTCAACCATTCTGTGAATTTTGTGTTTCTTTGATAATCCTGTATATTTTTGTCAGATATCCATACTGCCATTTGCTTGACTAAATCTATTGTTGTTTAAAAAGCCATGGGATGACAAAGTTTCAACCTTTCAGCATAACATTTACAGTAGCATTCAGAATTAGTCTTATTCTTCACTTACTAACACCATGCAAAAGACCTAATGCAAGCAAAGGATGTATCCTACACCTCAGTCATATTAAAAAAAAAAAAGAGAGATTAACATAATCAATTAAAAATACTTCTAGAAGTATAATACAAAAGTATACAACAAACCATAACATCAGCTTGATTCTTCTTTGAACTAATTCTAGGTGTCATGGTCTAGGGTTTCTGAGCAACTCATTCTCTAAACTGCCTGTTTAAGTTAATGTGCAAATGGCTATTCATGCTTCAGTGCTTCTATATCAGCTTTTGCTGAAGGTTGTTTTCAGAACTATTTTTATTATGTTTGCTGATTGATTAATATTTCACTTCTTAGCAGCAATTGAAAGAAAACTTAGGATGATAAAACAAATTGAACAGTAAGCCTTCACCATACTTGGATTGCTGCCCAAGACTATATAAGTCAAACCAATGATCAACATATGATATGGACTTTATCAGCACAGATTTTGAGCGTGCTGTGGAAAGAACTTTATTTTAAATGAATGACAAGATTTTTATTTATAAGCACAAAAACCAACAGTAATTTAATAATATTTTCAAAAAGTAACATCTGTAATATCAATCATAAAATCAGAAGACATCCTGTATTTATGACAGTGCACAAATAGGCTTGTTTTCTTTAACAAACAAGAACTTTATAAGAATATGCCTGAGAAGTACTACATGCTGCACTGACTGACCTTCACAACAGTGGACCCCTGAATTTCCAAGTGTTGGGCCTCTGGATCCAAATGCTTGCTTTGGTGAACAATGGGTAGACCATATCAAACACCAACAGGCAATTCTGCTTCCATTCAAAAGGTGTTAGGTGTCTCACTTCATTAAAATATGCCATTATAATACACCATTTAAAATGCAGAGCAGGACATAGCTCTAATTTGAGTAAGGTAAGGAGAGAAGGGTACGTGTGTATGGTGCATTGTATGATTAGGAATGTTCAGCCACTCGGGGCAGTTGCCCTGAAGGGAAAGACGGAAAACTACTGTCTGCTTAAATGTTTCATCCCCAGTAAATCACACCGTAAAGATCAGTTCTTACAAAAAGGCTCAACTGAAAAAATTAGTAGCTAGATAGACAGAAAAAGGTACAGATATGCTATAAAACATCACACACACATATATACACAGATAAGATCATTTGAGCTATACTGACGTATATTATGTCCATACGTAATATATACATGTATAAATTTAGAAGCACACATATAAAAGACCACAGATGATGACAAATGGATGATTTTGAATTACTATTTCTCTTGTACCTACATTAACAAAAGACTCTTTAGTGGAAGAATATATATCTTTTACTCAAGTGTTCCTTCCGTGAAAATGGTGAAAAGTCCATAGAACTGACTCAAATTCTTCGTCAGACTACTGACAATCATGCATCAGCTTATTTAGCACACTGATATTCATACTGACTGTATTATTACTGATATTCTGGACCTTATCAGTGTCTGAGATGGTGCACTATGCTTTTCTGTATGAGAATGAGTATATCAAAGCAATAATTATTATGTAAATCATTCTGGAATTATCCTTTGGCTGAGAAAGACATTAATATAGTAAAATGTTTTATAGAGATGTTTTATTCTTCTGTCTCAGAGGAAGAAGAGAAGAGTTAATACCAAAACAAACTCTGTGGAATGGGTCTCCTGTTCTATGGAGGATGTGATTCAACCTTTTTATACTAAGTCAAATTAAAGTGTAAGGTTTGGACAGAGTTTAAATACTCATAACTGAAACTGCCATCCTGAAAATCCCTGTTCTTCTGGCACTGAGCCCTGGAGGAACTTAAACTTTGTAGAAGATGCAGATTTCTATCTGAAAATTCCTCAGGCTCCTGAAGTTCTGCTTCTGTACATGCCCAGAAATGCCTTGGGTTTGTAGGGTTCAACAGACTGTGCAAATTTCACATCAAAGCCTGACTGGTATCCCAATATGAACTGCACCTTACCTTCTGAGCTCTGTTCTTGCTGAAACCTTGCCACTGTAAGGAAACATGGCAGAAACATTAAGCCGGGAACAAAGAGAAGGAAAGAGAGACAGAGAGTGAGGGCTGGTTTTGCCTCATATTAGATGAGAAACTGATAACTTGCAATTCTTGTAGAAATCTATTTTCAGAGACATTTCGGTGTAGGAATTCAAAACAGAATCCAGAAACTGATCTCTGATTATCTCAAGCGCTGCAATCACTGCAGTACAGAATCCCACTTTTTGACTGAATGGTTTCTGGGACAAGGTTGAAGGCAGATTTTTGCCCCCAGTATTTCTTACTAGCTAGCTCAGATGAAGACTTTGGACACCACTTCTAGGTGCTTAACTTTCCCTGAGCCCAGTATAAAGCCTTGCTGTAAAGCTCCAGGCTCATCTCTGGGGACAGGCATCAGGAAGTGGGCATTTTGGTACTCCAGGGATAGACTGTTACAGGGATTGAGACCTTTTGGATCCAATTGAAAAGGAAAAGTGTCATTTATAAGTTCAGTTAATAGACAGAATCTGAGGCAAAAATCAAATGCCCATATTTATGTAAGTGATCTGTGGCACATTTTGACCTGTTATCCAAACTGTCCTGACTCTTTTTGTTGTCATGTTAGGAGTCTTAGAATAAAAGGATTAGACAGAATAAACAATCTGTGCCCATTCCTCCGATGATTTACTGTCATTAAATTCACAAGAAATGTATTACTGGAGTATATTTAAAACACATTTTTATATGTTTAGCTCATGACAGAGACCGACTTCATAAAATCTTAATAGCGGTATACACCTTCTTGTTAATTTATGTTGCTGTTTCCCCCCTCCCTGCTGAAAGTAGGCAAAATATCATATTAAGATACCATATTTATAGTATTTTGAATAAGGCATTAAAAATTAAATAGCAACTAAAGGAACAATGTTAGATTCCTTTAGACTTACCATTAGTCACAAATTAATTACACACCTTTACATATGTATAAATTTGATACACTGAATTAAGTTGGTGTTGATTGCATGCTCTGCAGATGTATACTGCATGAGGCGTAACTCTTTGGATTCACTTTCCTGTCACCTTTTTCCATTTTATTAAATAAAGTTTGGATGTGATAGCCACTCCTGCATACATTATTCAAAGGGCAGGAACTCTGGATTTACACAATACTATAAAAAGTAATTTGATTTGATCTCCATTTCTTCCCTAATCATTCCTAACTTCCTGCTTTCCATTAGATTGCCACTGAACATCAAGTATTTCAGACAGCTATCTGCAATAGTCTATTTCCAATATCATCCTGATAAAGGCAAATCAAATCCTAGTGTATCCAAGTGCTTCTATTACTTTCCCTGAAAGACTTCAATCTAATATCGAAAACACAAGCAGAGATATTTTTGAGTTTTTATAACAATCTTTCCCCTAAAATGAAGTTGAGTCCATGATTTTCTGACTCAAAAAACTGAACTACACAATAATATATACAGTTAAAAGTTGTTAATGCATTTTGACAGTAGAAAAACCATAAATAATTTATCTCATTATGGACTTCGTCCATTTTGACTAATCCATTTTTTGCAATAGTTATTGGAATACTCTAGGCACACTGCTCCAGACAGCTTGAAACTGAATCTTTGAAAAAATAATGCTGCTGTTGAAATGTTAAGGGTTGAATGTTGTTTGTATCATAAGGACTGGAATTAGGGTTTCTAATGATCCACATTTGAGGGTGAAAAATAACACCTCTGGGTCCTTGAGCTGAAATACATGTTTTCAATGGGCACAACTTAAATGAAGTGCAATATTTCTAGAGATGGAATAACTCTACAGGTAGTGGAGGAAATTCATTATAATGATTGGCATTGGCAGGTTACATCTCTGGTGAGTATCTACCCCAGAGAAAGTGTTCAGCATAACTGAATGAAAATATGGGATAAATAAGTTTGGAGAAAGCCATTTCATTAAAAATATCTATTTAACAAAGGCAAGCTGTAAAACCAATGGTGTTAAAGAGAATAAAGAATTTCCCTACTAACATTTATTTGAAACCTTCTAGCATCCCTTACTGGAAGGATATTTTTTTATACCTATTAAGTAAACTAAGTTAGAAAAAATAAATAAGCCTTTTAAATGGGAGCTCTGCCTGAGAGAAGGCTACATAAACAGATTCTAAATAAGCATGGAAGAGGATTGCAGCTGATATAACCCATGGTTTTACTGATTCAGCAGTGCTACTCCAATTAACTGCTGCTGAAGTTCTGGCGGAGGGAGTTTATTTTACAGAGTATGGTCTCACCTTTGCATTTTAGAAGTCAAACATGCTCTCTTGCTAGATATGTTTCAAACAAAACCTGAATAAGGATCTTTCTAGGGTGGTTTATTCTGTCAGTATTAAGAATGTCAAATGGCCCCGGTTCTATGATAAGTAATAACCTGTGATTTCATAAGCTCATAGATTAAGAGGAATATAAAGGGCCGTTATGAATCATGCTGCTTGACCTCTTGTTTAGCACATGTCAGAGAATTATGTCAATTGAAATACAGTCATGAGCAACGTCCATTGTTCTCTATTTAAATGGTTGTGATGTTTGCGTTGCTGAAGACTGCAGAGCCATAAAAGCAGATAGACTGAGGATGCAAAACACAGTTACTCAGGATCTTCTCCCTGTTCCACTGTAGCGCAATAGAATTGCAAAGGTTCTGCTGTAAGCCTGCCTCTCTTGGGCAAAAGAAAAGGCATAATTTCTTTTGTTTACCTCCCCAGGGTCTTTATTAACACACATACTTGGAAGACATTATGTTATTAGCTGATTAGTAATGCAGAAATAGTTTCAAACATGAACTTGAATTTCACATATGCCAATGATGAGCTTTCATTATTCATTATTCACTCCTTATGGTCTTGTTTTGTCTTTTTAGACAGTTACTTGACAACAGTAATGCTTTCCTTTTGAGAAATTCTGACAATTAATTTTGAAGAACTTTCCCATAAGAAGATACCGTGCAGGGAATCAGCACAATGGTGCATTACGGAAATAGAAACCATCCCACTGACTCTGGAGGCTGCGCACGGGTTGCGCATATAATGTTGCCTCCCCGCCGACAACCCGACTGGGC
This sequence comes from Pygoscelis adeliae, assembly GCF_000699105.1. Classification (NCBI taxonomy): domain Eukaryota; kingdom Metazoa; phylum Chordata; class Aves; order Sphenisciformes; family Spheniscidae; genus Pygoscelis; species Pygoscelis adeliae. Next base: position 1,009,307 of record NW_008824936.1, on the reverse strand, counting down.
AGCCAGCATAACTAAATTCTGTAATGATTGAGCTAATCATCATATTACACTTATTGCTGCCAAGGTAAAAGGGGTGACCAATGCAAAGGGAATACAGACAGCATTGCCCAACACAAAGCTGGTTGCCAGCTGCTGTTTCAGCCCTGGAGGACATATCTAGCTTGAGTAATTTTGAGCAGCTTTTTTTAAACAGGCCTGAACAACTCAGACACAGTTTTGAGAGTGGAACACTTGCAAAGGTGAGCTTTCCTCATTCTCTGTACCTGTGAATACACCTAAATATTCCTTAACCATAACTAAGGACTCGGCTGTTTATTTAGAAATAATTTCTGCCTGACAGAGCAAATGATCACAGAGTAAAACCATACAAGAAACCAGCTCCTGGTTCTGAAGCATTTACCTTCAGAAGCAGGGAAAAAAGGAATATGTTGAAAAATATATACTCAGACATACAATATCACGTCATTAAATCTGAGACTGAGGAACCCTCAGTGTTCTCTGTCTTTAACAAACCTCTTATTCTACAGTGTGTTGATTTGTACCAGGCTGTTTTTTCTTCTCTTGATTTAATGAAATAGTTCCTAACTGATCCCTATAGAGAAAATACTGCCTCTATGGTACAGATTTTCACCAGAGGTTCTTTGTACAACACCCTCATTCCTAGAGCAACATTAAATTATTCTGAATAATTCTGTGTTATTCTATTTATTATCTATCACCATTCTATGAATTATTAACTCTGAATTTTTCAATGATTTGTAAAGATTTCTTTCAGTACATTCATTCAGTTTCAGTCTATTAATTCTTTGTAAAAATAATGAGGTATTTATCTGTCCTTTAAACATATAGTTGTATATAAGAAAGCCTTTTGAGACAAGTGCAAACATATACTACGTAAATGAACTTTCCCTTTAAATGATAGGCAGCTGTACTGAAATGATTGTAGTATTTCTTCATTCTCCTGTTGCAGTCCAACAGCCCTCACTTTAGTGGGGATTCAGTTGGAGGCTAGACCAGTGATGAATGTAGGACTATCCATGCTGAGGAGCCAATGCATATCTCATTCTATATCTCTTTTTCAAGCATGTGGACATACACACATAGAAGCGTACATACCTGCTCCTAATACATACATAGTCATCTTCATTAATTGCAAATGAGGACTAAAATGTCTCAGATATTCTTCCTGACTGAAGAAAGAAGGGAATTTATTTTTTTTATTATTTTTTAAATTCAATATTAGAAGAAAGATACAGCAACAATAACAAAACCCCAAAGTCTGAGCATAAAGAATTTTTAAAAAAGAACTGCTCCTGAAAAGATATTCCCTTCATTCATAAAAATAAAATAAAATAAATACAAAAAAGCTGAGGATAATTATTGCAGTAACTGATGTCTTCTGAAGTCATGCCAGGTTTCATATAATAGATTTGATCTCCACCGGCATGGATAGCTCCATTAATGCTAAAAGATTAATCTGACATAAAGTAACTGTGAAACCAATAATGTCTCTCCCAAGTGAAAATATAATCCTTAATTTTGTTCATGCTTTAGGTTTACTATTTGCAATAACTTCACTTCTGTGGGATAACATAACTTAATCTGGGTTGTTGTAAAAATGCTTCAAGACCTGTGGTTTTAGAAATCAGTTAGATTTCCTTTTTTTTCCAATAGACATTTACATGTACATAATTAATAAACACTAAGTATTTAGCAATTTTGCATGTGGTATACAAAACTGCATTTATGAATAATGCTTCAGTGACCAGCCTGTGTGAGCAGGAGATATCATAGGATGTGTTTCTTAGACACATAACTTAAATGCATAAACTGTGCCTTACATCTGTCTCTTACCATTTAAAATTTGCCTTTCTATGCTCTATTAATCACTTAGCATATGATCACAGATTAATGAGGTCTCTAGGAAACAGCTCATTAATTCAGAATTTTGAAAAGTGAATTCTGAGTTTGGATTTCTCAATTTCCAGGTGTTCAAAGTCCAGCAAGAGGTCAAGATTTTCAGAATGCGTCTTCCAAGAAATTATCCTTCTTAAAAGTCCCTAAACTCCTGAAATTCCCAAGGACCACTACTGTCCAGAAATATTGGATAAGTTGCATTTCTTCACCATTTGTAAAACATAAACTTCAAAAACAGAGAAGCAACTGTTAATTATTTAAAATCATAGCTGAGTCATATAAACGCATTATTATGAAACATGTTATCATCTGAAACAACTTTATCAAGGTATTCCAATAATTTTGTCTACTACACTCTTTTTCCTTTTTTTAGCCTTTGTTTTTGCAAAATTTCATGTACCTGAATCATTTAACACAAATAAAACATGTCTTTCTTCTTAATGGGACTATCCAAATTCATAAATCTACATCTGCATTTGCAGGTACTAATAAGCCAGATGTCAGTACTTCCTTTATCAAAACTGTACTATATACATTGTGGGAACACACAAAAAGGTACTTAATGCCCATTCTCACTGCCCTCATGCTTATATTTTTTGCACATAGAATTATTAACACTATCTGCCTCATAGCCATCCATGTATGTTTGTTGGATATATCTGATGAAGCTGATAAATGCTATCAAATTCCAGATGAAGATGGTAATAATTTGCTTTTTACAGAATTTATGCTGAAGTTTGTCAAAAGCTAGGCTGTTTTCCTTACTACTAGCTGTTATTCATCTGCTCATATTTATATTAAATTAAAGCTGTGACTTGTGGAATTATTTTGCATGAGAAAGGTAATAAAAAACATCAGGCAAAATTACCAGATTTTAAAGTAGCTTTTCTGTATTTCCTTTATTTTACAATTCAAACTTTCCATACGACTATTGACTCCTTGAATAGTTATGTGGAATGTAACTTGCAGTATACCATTCCTCTAAGGTGGTACCACACTGCTTCACCACTGCCCCATTTTGTGCATAACACCTAGGGAGAGCGTGGAATATTCTGACTCAGAAGAGAAATGCTTTTTGAGCCCCAGAGGTTCTGCTCCTCAGAAGAAGAGCATAAAATCATGGAAAGGATGCTGGAAGAGACTTCAAGAGATCACTTAGTCATTCTTCTTTTCCTCTCTCAACCAATTATAACGAGGGCTAGCTTGAAAAATGTTTGTCTAAGATTAAAATTTCCAATATGTAACGCAAATCTCTCCTGCTGCAATTTAAGCTGTTTTATTTTTTTCTATTGACCATGAACATGAAGAAGGGATTATTCACTTCCCCTTTGAAGCAGTTTTTACGTACTTGAATTCCATTAGCATGTTTCTCTTCTGTCTTTGTTTGTAGACACTGAACAACCCATTTAATTCAGTCTTTTCTACTTATTCATGGTTTTTAAGCCTTCAATCATTCTTATGGATCTTTTTTTTCATTTTTCCCAATTGGTTCACATTATACTTGAAGTGCAAAGATTGCAGGTCAGAGATTAGAAATGACATTTTATATACGACAGAGCAAATATATTATTTGGATGTCTTAAGTATAATTCCCTTCTTTACAACAGCATGAAGTTGGTCATTCACAAGTAGCATGTAAATTTAAACCACAAACCTCTTTTGATGGGCTAGTATCATCCTCAACCTGTACTTCTGCTCTGAATTACCACCTACATGTAGATCCTTGCACTTGTCTTTACTAAGTGTAGCTTGACCTCCATGTGTTCATCTGTAAATGTACTCCCAGTTCTATATATTAACAATAAAAGTAGTTCTCACTAATTAAAATATTAGCCAGTATATCTCCAGGACTGATGTCTGTTGAAGGTTGATTCACTTCAGGTATTATTCTATCTTGAACCACTGGTAATAATTCTGGTTGTGATCATCCAGCTAATTACAAACCCACCTCTAAGCAGTTTCATTTAGACTACTCTTATCATTAGAAGTCTTGCCAGGTCTCAGTTGTTTTTTTTAATATGTCAATAACTTGATAAGAATTTAGATATATTTCTGCTCCTGTTTGCCCACTACCTACTGACGATGTTGCCTGTCGTACAACCGTTGCTCAGCAACAAGTTGGGCCAAACCAGTGCTGACTCTTATTTAGCTTATATTTGTCTAGGAGCTTACAAACAGTTTGATTATTTTCCAGTATTTTTCCATGATCAGTTTACAGTTTTCTGCTCCTCCCTTTTCCCATTTTTTAAAAAGAGGGAATGTATTTCACTTTTCCAGCCTCCAAATAATGTTGCTTATCATATTGTTCCTCAAAAATAATCACTATTATCTCTGAGATTGTTTCAGACAGATTTCTGTGACCTTAAGATGAATTTTATCTAGGTTCTGGTCTCTAGCCCTTTCTTTGCCTGTTCTGGGTGGAAATTTTATCCTTTTGATTTGTCCTTAATTGTATTAGTCACTTCTCTATAACCAAACTAGTTTTAGTGAAGACTGATTCAAGAGAGGCATAAAGCTGTTTGACCTCCTCAGCATTATCTACTCCCCATTATGTCCTTCCTGATTTTTTCCTTCTCTTTATATTATTCTTTTATGTTTGTCCCCACTGTTTGAGATTGCAGTCAATGAAAAGCTTGTGACTCAGCTTTTCATTAGTAAATTGATCTCCTATTAAACTTCTATCTCTTCCTTTTATTTAAATATCGGTTGTCAAGTAGAAAATTTTACAAAGATTTTATGAAGCTTTATGTGACTTAATTCAGTTCTGTTTTGAAAATCAAATATTCTGAGTTGGACACTAAAAACCTTTAGTAATGTTTTGTTCTTAGCTGAAAACCAAAGATAGCAAACAGATTTCTGATTGAAACCTGAATGCAGATTTATCCCAAGCAACAATTCTCTTTTGATGAGCTTTCTTGAATTTTTTTTTTAAAGAAAAAGTGTTCAGCAAATTGAGACAATGCAAATCAAAACTCATTAATTTTGATATAGTTAATCGTTATTTATTTTACCATTTATGTGATTTAGATGTTTTACAAAGCTCTATGATATGTTCTAATTAATTTCACAGAGCAAAGAAAACAAAAATCTGTATGTTTAATACGTTGTCTGAAGCTCAAGAATGCCTTGATAATCCTCAGAAGAAGGCATTTCAATTTAAGTGGGTAATTTTGAGGGCACTTTATAATTGAAAAATTCAGAGAAACACACATTATTATATTCGGTATGCTATGTACATCTGCTTTTCTTCAGTTTCAGTTTATGAATTTTTATGAGTATTTCATTCTCTCTTCTCATGCTGTATCAGTCATTTCAAGTATTGCAGTCAATTAATTGTATGATAAAGAAGCTGATATTACCTTTTAGTTTCTAACCTTAACAGCGGTGGAGTAATCAAGAAAGTTATTGAAGACTGCATTAACAGGGGAATAGCTCTATAAAACAAACAACAGTACTATCACAGTTCTAAAATGCTTGATAATGCCCCATCAGGAACAACGTGCACGATGCTGATAACTATCCCACAGGAAGGAAGTTACCTCAGAGAAGGCAAGGCATAAGGAAACACAATACTATACCCCAGATGCCTGATTTGACTTTCCTAGAGTTTGGGCTGTTTTCAGAAAGCAGAATTATTCTTCAGAATGTTATAAATGAAAAGAAATATGTGAATGGCTTGTACATTTTTGCTTATCTGTTCATTCTAGTAAGAACAAAAGCACATGCCGTAGTAATAAAGTGCAAGATGAGAGTGAGGTCCCCAATGATCCTATCAGCAGAATTCAGAACTTGCCATATGAGCCAGGAAGAAAAACAGAAGCTAGAGAACTGTCTGAAAAGATGACTAACAAACTTAAAGAGCATGCTGCAGCTTAGTAGGGATAATTACCCTAAAGTATATATGCTAATTTAAAATATTTTTTGTTCACAAATAAGGTTTAATGCATTATGTGGGTAAACTCTTCTTGTGAGGTTTCAATTCAGTATTGCCAGCCACAGGCACTCAAAAGTTATTTTAGTACCACACCTTGTGCCCACCCCACCCAAAATGATGAGATTTGGAAGAGAGCACATGTAGGGGTTAGTGAGTTTGTTTGTTTTTGTACCTCACTGGGAATGTTTATCCTCCAACTAATATTGTCTGGAAGGCTAGAAACTTTTTTGGTTTTAAATTGAAGGCTGAGGTTTCTTAGGTAATAATCTGTTTTCAGCAGCTCAAGTTTCAAGCAACAAAACAAATAAAGAAGAAGAACCCAACAAAGAAAACCCCACCTATCATATGATTGATAAGAAAAAACCCCTTATGTCACAAAACTTGCCAGCGCTACTAATGTTTTCCATTGTAGGCAACAAATAGTGAAAACATATGGATCTTGCAGACTTCACTAAATCCATGTAGTAAAGATAGTCCTTGCCCTTTTCCCTAAAAGCGTGAGACATGGTACAATAAGCAAGCCACACAGTTCTTTGAAAATCCAGACAGAAAAAGGGTATCTGCATAAGGATTTTTGTACCAGTGTTACCTCCTTGAAATGGGCATTGTGTTTCCTATGTACTTTTGGCAATCCAGGAGGACTCCACTACATACTGAATAGCAAAGAAAAGAGGGATGAATAGTGTTTAAGACAACGCTGTTATGCCTGTTAACCTTTAAGAATCCAATTCTGAGGCTCTTAACTCTGGTAAAAATTATGTATAAGTTGCCTGCCCACCCACAAGTTATAACTTTTAAGTGTACTGGTTTGGGCTGGGATAGAGTTAATTTTCTTATAGTAGCTTGTATAATGCTTGTTTTGTATTTGTGACCAAAACAGTGTTGATAACAGGCTGATGTTTCAGGTACTGCTGAGCAGTGTGCACCCAGCGTCAAGGCCTTTTCTGCTCTTCGCACCAGCCCGCCAGTGAGTAGGCTGGGGGTGGGCAAGAAGTTGGGAGGGGACACAGCTGGGACAGCTGACCCCAACTGACCAAAGGGATATTCCATATCACATGATGTCTTGCTCAGCAACAAAATCTGGGGAAAATATAGAGGGGACGAAGGGACGATGGCGTTTGTCTTCCCAAGTAACCGTTACGCATGATGGAGCCCTGCTTTCCTGGAAATGGCTGAACACCTGCCTGCCCGTGGGAAGTAGTGAATGAATTCCTTTGTTTTGCTTGTGCACTCAGCTTTTGCTTTCCCTATTAAACTGTCTTTATCTCAACCCAGAAGTTTTCACACTTTACCCTTCCAATTCTCTCCCCCATCCCACTCAGGGAGTGAGCGAGCAGCTGTGTGGGGCTTGACTGCCTGCCAGGGGCAACATGGAGGCATCCAACTTTCTACACACAAATACCCAGCACCATCTTATAGGCTGTAGGATATCTGGGGGATTGACAGATATGACGTGACCTGTGGCACATATACATGGACCTGACTGGCAGCTGGAGGCAGGGACAACAGCCAGGCCTAGGATATCTAAAATGTCCCTAGATGTCTATATTTAAGCAGTTAAATCACTTCCTATGACTTTTGAATCCTGTACATTTTAAGTAAACAAATATTTTTAGTGGGATAAAAGCCTAAGAATGCAATGTGAAGGGAGCTGAAAAAACAATCCCATCGCCCACACCATCCACATTGCACATGCATAAATACCAATGTTAGAAGCAATATTATCAGTAACATTAGTTTTGTTGTATTTTAGTACACCTGCTTGCTATTAGCAGACTCTGCTTCTAAAGCAAGGGTAATTCATAAGCAGAAAAATCCTTTAAACAGAAGATGATATAAAGTTTATTTGGCTTTTGCTCCATGTCATAACACTAAGATGGTAATGCTAATAGGGTTAAGGTAAACAATGCCCGGAGCGACCTGGTCTAATTTCAGTTGGACTTTATGACATCCAGAGGTCCCTTCCACCCTCAACAGTTCTGTGATTCTAATATTACAGGTTCATTCAGAACAACACTAAATTCTGTTGTCATACTGGTTATTAAGCTTATGTTCAACATAAAAGCAAATTAAGAGTGGTCAGCTATTCTGGCCACTAAAACATAAGTATGTGCTCGTGTACAGGTACATCCAAGTCCATATTTTACCTGTTTTTATTAATCTGTTGAAAAGTTTTTCTCGCTTGGTGATTTAATTTGACATACTAATTTCATTCAGAGCACTATTTTAACCTGCTGCCCCGATCTCTGACTACACATGAGTCATTTCCAGGGCTCTGAGCTTTTGACACCACTGCAGCAGAAACAAAATAACATAGAAACCCTTGTCTTGCCAAAAGAAGGGGTAGAAGGAGAAAAGGTTGCAGTACCCACCTCGTGTGTTACAAGAGCCATCAGAGGCCTGTGGGTCTAAGCATACTCTAGCCCCAGAAGAGACACAGCTGTCCCCTCTCTGTTGGCCTGCAGAGCCCCGCGCTTCCCTAAACATGGAGAATGCAAACAACAACTGCTGAGCTGGAATTGAATCAACCCGCTTTGCTTCAGCCCTCACCTATTGTTTAGTGCAAAGTTGTAAATGAAAAGAGCCCTTTGAGTGAGTTGTGGCATGCATTAGTTTTAATTTGCTTTACCTGTAGGGGCATATATGTTAACGTCTAATAGATAGCTTGATGATTCACCTTTGCTGCTGAGGGCAAAATGATCTTTCACTCAACTGAAGGGCAAACAGTTTGTTCTATAAATCCTTTTCTGCCCTAAAAGAGCTGTGTTCTTACAGAAATTCTGACATTGTAAGAAATGATCATGCCTGAGTTCAAAAAAAGCCTCAGAAATGTAGAATCATCTACCACAGCTGATGCATTAAAGATGAGCGAGGGCAAACCAATATCTGTTAGCTCGTGCAATTCACGTAATGAGAAGTATTCTGCAAGAACTATCAGCAGAAGCAGTTAAGAGAATTTGCAACTTTCTCTTCTGATAGAAGGTCAAACTGGCCCATTTTGAGTCCAGGCCTTTCATGGTTAGTCTAGAAGAAAGATGTATCAAGACAGAAGCAGCCTGATCAACTGAATGTTTCAGAAACAACAACTGATCTGAACTACTTTTTCAGTAAAGCATTTCTTTAACTTCAGTCTCTATTGATTCTAACACTCTGAAGATCACACAAGATAAACAGTCAACATTTTCTGTCCCTAAATTACAAGTGTACAAGGAGGAAACTGGAGACAGCTGCTAGTTTTTTTGGGGGGGAAGTGGTGTGTTGTCTTTTGTTTGGTTTTTTTTGTTGTTGTTTTTCTTCTTGTTGTTCTTCAAAACACTTGCTGCTCTTTTTCTTCAGCATTATTCAAGGAGTGAAAGTTTGGAAGTTCAGGCTTTAGTATGTTTGTAACCATATTCTAATCCAATTTTTCTTAGCTTTTAAATATTATCCAAGGTTATGCATGTTTGTGCATAAGCTTGACATACTTCAGAAGGTATTGCACTAAATCAAAACAGAGAAGCTAGTGGGGAGTAATAACACCCTTGTGTCACTCTAGATGGCTATTTAAAAGGAATCTAAATACAGTGGAGAATGAGAGAAGTTAAGCCTCTGCAAAATTACAAATTTATGCTGAAATTTAGTGTTGAGCATAACAACATGTATCATATTGATGCATTCTCTTAACTAATTCATTATTTTTGTGATTAATTCCAATTGCAATGTTTAGGTTTTGTTTCATTCGAAATAAGAAGCCTCTTTTATTATTTGTTGTTTATTAACTTCAGTATAACTTTGAAAAAGTAGAACTGTCTTTGTCCGTCAGGATTTTACTTTGCAAAAGTAAAAGACAATTTGCAAAATATTTCAGTCTACCCTGTCTCTGTTTCCAGGCAAACCCTGTGTATATCAGTCACAAAGTTCACTTAGCTTTCTTGGATTCAAACAATATTCTTCCAACTTAAACTTGAAAAGCAAATTTCTCTCTTCAAGTATGTAATACTCTCATTGTCCAAAGCCCATTTTACTTATACCAGGATAATGTTATTATATTAACAACTTGGAACTGTACAACTGATTGAATGTGTTTTCATGCAACAGAGTTTGTATTTTTGTAAATTAATATAAAGTTTGGCTTAGATAATATAAGATTTGGGATTAAACCAAAGAATTCCACCCAAATTCAGATCATATGTACGATAGCAAAGAGTGCAAGAAAAATAAATCACTCTGCATAACATAAATATCAGGGCTTGTTATGGTAAACAGATATTTAAAAGAAAAAATAAAGCACATTAGGACCAATGAACTGCAAGTCACATTCCATCTTTTCTCAAGACTAGGCAGCAAATGACAACGGTAAACTGGTTTTGTTTTTATTTCTAGCCTCAACATAACAAACTAGCCCCAAGTATATTCTGAATTGAGCAAACTTTCAATAACTGTCCATGCATTTCTATGCCAACAATAATCTGGCATATCCTTTATTATGACTACATCTCTTACAATGGATAGGAGGCAATGTAGACAGAGCATATCATACACGCATCAAATTCACGCCAGCTAAAATAACTCTGCACCCTCTTGGGTCAGAGATCCTAAGAGGCCACTTTCATTCTCTCCGACTTCTCTATACTGCTTAAGCATCACAAAGAGACAGCAACCAACATTCACATCCATTTTCACCAAATGTGCTTACACGAATATGGACAAAGGAGGACTAGGATTTCATATTTCTTGTTCCATTGTGAAGAAAAATATAGCTGTTTTGATTAATTATGTTCTTCTGAACAGTTTATTTATACTGTATTACAGGCAAAATTCTATAAATAGAACAAAAGTATGCATTTTCATAAGTTCTTTGAAGAAAGTTGTATTTACCTTAAAATTACCAGGTAGTAAAAATACTTGCATTTCTGAAAATATAGAGAGGTGTGGGTGCATGTGCATATGTGTGTATGAAGCTGGAGACAGATATCTTGCTATCAAGTGATTTAATGTATTTAAGAAGAAAATTTCAGAGCTCTTCTCTAGGGCAATGCTGTGAAGTTCTGAAGACTGGCATTTTTAGCACAAACATATAAAAAAAGTTTATTCTTCCACTCTTCCTTTTAAACAAATCTTGGAAGTGTTTCCTAAAGTTCTCTTTTATAAGCACTGTCAGAATAACTGAGAATAATGGTATGAAACTAAGAAAAAGTAAATTTAGGCTGAGCATCAGAACAAATGAATGGTGAGGAAATAACCAGAACTCCCAGTCGGAGAGGATAAAGCACTTTCATTTGAGTGATTTAGAACTTGGAAATTCACTTCAGAGAAAAATCCAGCACTTGGCAAGGAATGAACCAGATGAGTATTGGTTACTTAAACTCCTTTCTAAGCTTATTGTGTGATTCATATGATAGACTATCATTCTACCTATTTACTTCTTATTGCTCCTTTATGATAATGTAGTTGGTATCATATAACGTTACAGATTCATCTCTGCAGCAGTCTTACAGAGCTGCTCAGGCAGACAGTTTTTAATAGGACCATAATCCCAGCTGAAGAGAAACCTGATGTGACCGTTCCTCAAAGGGTGAAAGGAATCTGTGAATTATTTATACAGGTTTTGGTAATTTCTTGATATTTGTTGGGATCATATAACTGAGAATAGTTATACTAAACTATATCACTGTAATAATTAAGAATATGGTTAAAAATAAAGTTGTATTATGCATTTCTCTACTTTTCATTTTAATATGGTGATATTACATATGGTTGACTTTTATAAAAATAATCTGTAATGAAACTTAACATCCCACATATCTATATGCATATCAAGCGAGTCTTCAGAAATTTTTTCTTGTTATTATTAAAATATTCCCAATTCACACTGAGGATCAAATACTTTGAAATTGTTCAGAGCTTCTAAGATTCTGCTTTGGCTATATATTTTGGAGGATAACAGAGACACACACATACTTTGAAGATCTTGTAAATAGTCTTTTATCTGTCAAAAGGTGGTACACAGATCAAAAGATGAACTGAAAGTTCATGGCGAGCTAAATTATTTTCCAGAGTAGTTGGGATGTGACTACAAAAAGGTGGTGTTCAGCACACAGAGCTCTGACAGAGTTTTCTGCATCGCAGGTTCATTTGTTATCTCAGGAATTCCACTTCCCCCAGCAGGGTCTTAACGCTCACCACAACCATTTCAAATTCCTAAATAAGAGCTCCCTCTTGCCCTCGCTCCTTGCGTACCAGTAGTCGACTCTAGCCAACTGAAACTGGAAGGTAAATCCATGCAACTGAGAAATGAGCCACAGTATGATATAGCTGCCTTTCCAAATCAAAACCAAACCAAACAAAAAGTGAAGACTTTCAAACAGAATATGGAAAGCATGTGAGCTGGCTTGTAGATTTTTTGTAATATTTAAGTATTATTTCCTTCTTCCAAGAAGCTATGTCAGATTGATAACCACAGCCATAATGTCTAACGCAAATTTTTCTCATATATTTTCAGCATTGTGCCTTTGGATAAGTCAGTCAGTATTCCATGGCTTTCAAAAAAATATTATCCAACAGCAGAGAAACAGGATATCTTCAGAACCTGAACAATCAAACTTTAGGCATCTGACGATCTTTCCAAATTTATAGATTTGGCTTGGCGTGCCTAGAACTTTGAAAGAGAGAAAATATGACAGAAACAAAGAAGCAATTTTCAAAAGTCATTCTCTTCACAGGACAAGAGCAAGGATGAAAGAAATATCATTGTGACTTTGAAAGCTTTTGGACCCACTGACAATCAGGAATACCAAATGTTCTCTCAGTTAAAATAGATTTGATAAGTCATTTCTTCAAGCATCAGTAACAGATGCTTAAGTGTATGTTGGGAGTGAAATAAATTACATTCTCATTTACATACTTCTGTGGAATTTAAAATTTGGAATCAATAGATTTTTCTCATGATTTCTGGACGCTCTCTGATATGTTTGTCCACACCCTTTCATGCTATAGCTTGATAACAGCACTTAACACCGATGAAGAAATAGTTACTTTAAAGGCTAAGTCTTGTTCACCTTAATTTTAAAGCCCTTGACTCATCTTTCTCAGAACATCTGAATTAGAGGATTACTAATGCAAAGCCATAGTTTAGCCACAGTTTTTCATCTCTTGCCGACCTCTTTCATGCTCTTTAATTTCACAGATATTATTCTCCAATTATTTTAGCTTTACTGATTAATCCTTATAATATGGATATTGATACATGTACACCAACTTTCCAGGATCACATTACAGCCGGATTTAGCAGAGTATGACTGTGGAAAAAATACCTGAAGTGTACATAGCTATATTAATCTTTACTTTAAAATTCAGCTGAATAATAGCAGTGATAAATGCTGTTTGGACTGACAGAGTATTAGTTTTTTCACTAAACTGTTCCTCAACATAGTGCTTTCATAAGATATTAATAGGAGAAATGTGTACAAATGAAAATGGATTAGTAATGAAATGTGGTAGTAGAACTCAAGCTATCTTTTTATTAATTTTATTTCAATGATGTGATATTTGAGTAAACAATGTTAAAAAGCTAACAGTCTTTCTAATCTCATTCATCTCTTGACAGTATTTGGAAAATAAAAGGAACAGTTTGTCCCTTTGAACTATTCATCAGATAAATAATGCAATACTGAACAGGAAGCAAAGAATTAGAATCAGTGGGGTGTAACCATATCTGTATCCATTTAGTAAGATAGTTCTTGAGTATTCTTATTTACCAGAAAGTGTGTGTTATCTACATTTTCAATGCTTTAGAGCACCAACTAGCTTCCTATACCCTGATGAAATGTATGTTGCATGGCGTCAATCTATTTCCTTGTAGAGTCTTTTGCACTGAAGGGTGAGAACATCAAGACAAGAATAGATGACATATTTCAGATTTACCACAATCTCTCAGCTTTTTTATAGGCTTATTCCAGGAGAAAATTATCTGACTGCCATGTGGATGCTTTCACAGTGAGGTTCTCTAAAAAGCCCTCAAACTGATCAGGCAAAGAACAATGACATTTCTCTCAGAATGCTTATGTCTCATTCCAAGGTGGATAAAGCATTCACAGAGCCAGGAAGACCAGTGAGAAGCAAAGAAAAACCCAGCAAGGATCACTTCAGGTAGCTTTGCATAAGTTTTCATATTTGTTCTTCAGACTGCATGGATTGCTCTGTACTTTCCAGAACTTTATTGCTGCTTTCTTAAAGTTGCAAATTATGAGAAGGTCAAATGTCCTTCTTAGGGCATGAACTTAGATTCTGGGGCTTGTTTGACCTGTTGCTGCCGGTTTTTGGAGATGAGCGCAATATTAAGGTCTGATTATACAGCATGCTGCCTACCAACAAACTGTCAGAATGTGTCAGCTCCAGAGCCAGTCATTGCTTTCAGATGAAATCCTCTTTTCACTCCAATTTCTTTGAAGTGACCAGCTAAACAACATCAAAAAGTTTCCCACCTATATGATTTTTTCTGTATAAATGCACACACAAATTTAACTATGTCATATAAATAGGTAAAAGATCAGATCTGCTGAGTGGGACAAGATTGAAGATTTGAAAGAATTCACCCCCTCCTTCCTTCCCTCTCTCTGTCCCTCCCTCTGCAACTACTATGCCTTTGTCCTTTTTGCAGTTAATCTTTTAATTACTTCTAACATTTATTGTAGCTCCTTTTTGAAGACTCCTCTTGTGTTAGAGGATCCTTCCTTGCTATGTCTCTCAGTTTTTGCCTGCACTGTCGCAATTTCTCCCAGCTGAGCATACTCACTTGCTCTCAGAGACAGAGTCATTTCTACCTGTCTCCAGGAGCCTCTGCATTGCCCAAGCACAGCCAGAACACATAACATAACCTGGCAGCCCTCCTTCCTGCTGCCCAGCCGCACCTTCTTAAACAAAGCATACAGGAAATGGCACATATGCACTGGACCAAGAACAGATTTAAAATTTCTGCCATCTTTCACTTAGTTCATGCCCTCCTTTTACCTTAATTGCTGGATCTGGGATTGTGCCAATGGTTAACTGCTGAAGAGTCTCCTAGGTTCTGGGATTGATTTTAAACAACATGAAATAAATAACATGAAATTGGAATATTCCTTGTTTACTTGTTTCCTATCCGCTCTGGGGATTTAGGCAACAGATTTAAAAAATCTGGCAGACTATAGGGTGACTGGTGAGATTACTAGAGTAAAATTAGTAGTTTAAAAGTTACAGCCACTGTGTTCTGTGTCTCATTGTTTCCAAGTCTACACCAATGAAAGTAGATCAACATTTAGCCCTTTAAAAAAGTTTAAAGGATATATTTTTTTCTGTTGAATCTTATAACTTCATTCCAACTGCAACATAAATAAAATTATACTCAGGAATACTTGATTGCTCTCCAGAATTTTTGAAGATAATTTGTGAGGCTGGTTGTTTTGCTTCAGACTTTGCTTTGGAGGCTTTTAAGATCATATTTCAGAAGTTCTGAATATTTAAATAAAAAATGGGCACTTTCCCAAATATAAGATGTACCTGCTTGCTTCTGATTAGAATAGATTTTTGGCAACTGCTAACACTTGTTACACTTGTTACCTACAGGTGATATCATATCTTGTATTGTTGAGCTGACATTTTCAGGTCAATTAATGTTACCCCACAGAAAAAAATGTGATTGCCTACAGGAAGCCAAATGTAATACCTGATTAAAACCATTTGGAACATTTTGTGGAAGAAAACTTTGGTGAAATACAGGATTTTATCAAAGCAGAAAAAAATTGCAAGCATACATCTGTTCCAACCAAGTTTTTAATGAGAAAACTCTAGGTTTGAAACACATCCAGAAAGTGAAGAAGTGATGCTTGCTTTCTCAGTATCTCTGCATATAAGCCAAACTCTCACCCACCAATGTATAGAATGTGACTGACACATGTATTTGCTGACTGATTTTCAGTTTTACATATTCAAGAAAAATAAACAAGCAAACAACATTTTTGATCGTTATAGCGTGACAGTGAAAAAGAAAAGGAAACTTTGAAAGCTGTTCACAAAATAAATCATTAGTGCAGAACATTTTTGTATGGATGGGTTAATCTTCCTATGCTGCATATCAGTAACTGAAATTACACAGAGGAAAGCAATTAAAGTTTTAGAAATTTTTTATTACATCAATATTTAGATTTCAATTATATCTGAACATATTCTCATGTTTCCATCAGAAAAAACATTTTGCCCACTTTAGTTTCAATTTGTGTCCCCAGGAAGCCTGGGACCTCCCATAAATATTCAGTTAATAACTGAAATTAAATGAATAAATTTGCGTGATCTAAAGTTGAAAGGCTTTTTTCTTTTAAATGCAATTCTCATTTTCAGTTTAGTTTAAGTCACGTTAGCAGGTATTTTTTTAATTATGCTGGAAGAAGGAACTTATTCCAAAACTAGTGCCCCCATGGAAAGCTATGTTCCTATAGTTTGAGCAGCTGAATAGTGTGGAATAATTCTACTGCTCTAATTTTCTTGGAAACACTGGAGATTCTGGAGATTAAGTACGGTTTATGTTACATTCCATTCCTTTCACTGTGAACAAGTAATTCAATTTCTCTTTACAGTTTGCCCCATCTAAAGCATCTAAAAGTGTATTAGGCTTTCCCATCTTGTCTAGTTGTCTTGGAAACTATCCCAGGAGGGAACTGGCTCTGATTTTCTACATCTATTTTGCTTTTCACAATTCTCTAGTTTAGATATCAAGTGAATTACTGAACATTACTACAATATTAAAATAAAATGCTTACTGGCAGGCAAAAACTGAAGGTCTTTTGCAAGTTGGTTATTAATGAAAAGAACCTCCAGTCCAAAGGAAGAAATAAAGAATCAAAAGAAAACTTGGATGCATTAAGTTAAAAAGTGAGTACACTATTTTGTCAACAGGTATAAATTTGAATGTCTGATTTTGATATTTTAGGGCAGATTTAATTAGTAATGTTAGTTAGTTGAATTGAGATTCTCATAGACCAAAATAGGGAAGCTTCACAATCATATTTTCATTAAGGTGTAAGCTTCTGAAAAGTTCGGTCACAGTCACAGATATTTTTGTTTAGCATATGTGTTTTCTAATTTGAAAATCATAAATGTTCACTTTCTTCAACAGAGTTTAAAATATGGTCAAAATCCAGATCAACTACTAAATTGTTTATTTCACGTTCTATGTTTATGATTGCCAAGTGGGGTAGCACAAATTGTAAAATGATGCACAATTTGGCATTTTGCTATGCATTCTAGTCTCTCCCTCTCTTCACTGTCACCACCAAGTTTGGCAAGTTTACTAGCACAGAAGAATAAATAATTACCCACAATAGGTGTCTTTCATTTAATTATGCTAGATGCTATAGTTAAAAGTAACTTGTGACTAACATCACCAAAATAAAAATTTTGCCAGAAAATATTGCAAGGAAAAAATCATTGTTTATCTCCTTTTTAAGTGTCAGACTAGTGAGGACAAAAAAGAAAATGAGGGCTGGTGATGGAGCTGAATGACACCAGTAAATGTGTTTGCAGTCTCTGCCCAGCCTGGACATTTTGGGAAAAGTAACAGATGTATATTAAGGCTGCTCTATGAGAAGACAGGGGTATGAGTAGGTCTTGAATACTATCATTGTTCCTGTCAGTAGAGGAATTCAAACTCTTATCACAGTGACACGGCACTTGTTTTAAGTGGTCACAGCTTCTGCCCTTTTTCTAAAGTCCAGAATTAAACTATTTTTGGACCTGTTAAATTCCAGCATGAATTTGGGACCCACTGTGCTCAGTGGGTCACCGCAGTTAAACACTCCAGTTTTTCATTCTGTAATAAACTCTGGCAGGTAACAAGCTAGTAGAGTTACCAATGCATGTATATGGACTTTGAAAGATGACTACAGTTTTTAATTTATGAATCAGAAAGCTCAACGTGTTTTCATGAATATGATCATATTTCGCACATGTACATTCATGAAAATGAATGCAATTACTAGCACATGAACACATTCCATGTCTGGCTGACTCTTCCTTTAGATGAAAGATAGTATTACCAATTCCAGTATTGCCCATATTCATGGGGAATATTTAAGCAAAGATCATCTAAGCACTTCTAGACAAACACATTATTATTTCCCCTTCTCAGATAAGGAAGCATGCTCTCCTGGAATGCACAGATATTCTTTTGGAAAGGGCACATAATCAAACCCCTGCAGAATCACCTTCCTGATGTCTGGGGTATGGGTAACCCAGTTCATGACACACAAGAGCAAAGCATGGAAGTAAGAGGTGTGAGAGCAAGTCTTTCAGAGGACTGGACGTGGAACAAAGAACAAACAAGAGACCAAAGCAGCAGTCTCATATTCCAAAAGAAAACATCTAGATACACAGAAATACATGTGCTAGTACCAAACTAGTCCAGTAGAATGTAACATCTGAAGTCTGTTACTTAATAAATTCCATTAGGATATTCAGCATAAGAGACTTAGTTTTAATTTATGCTAAATGCTTGAATTTTCTTATAAAGGTAATAGACGTATAACATCAGCAACCATTTCTCTTTGTACATTTTAATCAAGACAATCTAATGTCATACTTACACGTATATTGTCCTTCTATATGTTTACACTGTACTAACATAAGCAGGCACATACAAGTTGTTGAAAGAGAGCAGAATTTAAACACACTCCAAGTACAGAGCATAAGTGAGATGTCACCTGATAGTATGGGAAATTGGCTTTAAGAGAATTGTAAGGTTTTGTTCACATAAGAGCAGAAAATAAGAAAAAGGGAAAGCTGTGCACCTCTGTTGAAAAATAAGGAGATTTTAACAGTCCTATCTATTTTTCTATAGTATATTTACAAACTGACTGTCCATGAAAGGAAGACACTCAGTAGCCCTTCTCAGTGCCAAGTATTACATCAACAGGCAGTTAGCAGTTTTCCCATCTCACAGTTTTATTACACTTTGATTATTAGAGTGATTTATCATTTCCATTTGTGTCACTTTTCTTGTAAGGAAAATAATTCATAGGTTGACCAGTTCTGGGGTGCAAAGAACTGTGAGACAGGACAGGCAATCATATTCTGCCTATTCAAATTTCCACACTGGCTTTTAGTTACTAAATTTTTGTAACCATGTTACTTGTAATAACTAGTAAAAACATTGATTAGGCATTAACCTGGGCAGTCCACAAACAGACAGTCTTGGCTTGAAAAACTAATATAGAAAAGAAGTGGAAAAAGAAACATGAATATTCTAGTTGCCTTCTTGAGAGTGATACAATAAGCTAGTTGAAGATCTAACAGTAAAAGCTGGTACTCTTGAACCCCAGTTCAAACCCCTATATCTATCAGACCAGAATCACACAATCACAGAATGGTTGAGGTTGGAAGCGACCTCTGGAGGTCACCTGGTCCAACCTCCCTGCTCAAGCAGGGCCACTTAGAACTAGTTGCCCAGGCATTTGAATATCTCCAGGGAAGGAGCTTCCACAACCTCCCTTGGTAGCCTGTGCCAGTGCTCCATCAGCCTCACAGTAAAAAAGTGTTTCCTGATGTTCAGATGGAACCTCCTGTGTTTCAGTTTGTGCCCATTGCCTCTTGTCCTGTCACTGGGCACCACTGAAAAGATCCTGGCTCTGTCTCCTTTATACCCTCCCCTCAGGTATTTGTACACGTTGATGAGATAGATCCCCCTGAGCCTTCCCTTCTCCAGGATGGACAGTCCTAGCTCTCAGCCTTTCCTCATAGGAGGGATGCTCCAGTCCCCTAATCATCTTAGTGGGTCTTCACAGGACTCCTAGTATGTCCATGTCTCTCTTATACTGGGGAGCCCAGAACTGAACACAGTATTTCAGGTGTGGCCTCATCAGTACTGAATAAAGGAGAAGGATCACCTCCTTGGACCTGCTGACAATGCTTTGCCTAATGCAGCCTGGAATACTACCAGCCTTTTTTGCTGCAAGCGTACATTCCTGGCTCATGTTCAGCTTGGTGTCCAACATGACCCCCAGGTCCTTTTCTACAAAGCTACGTTCCGGCTGGGTAGCCCCCAGCGTCTGCTGGTGCATGGTGTTGCTTCTCCCCAGGTGCAGGACTTCGCACTTCTCCTTGTTGAACTTTATGAGGTTCCTGTCAGCCCATTTCTCCAGCCTGTCAAGGTCCCTCTGAATGCCAGCACAAACTTCTGGTGTATCAGCCACTCTGCCCAGTTTTGTGTCATTTGCAGATTTGCTGACAGTACACTGCCCCATCATCCAGACAGTTAAAGAAGAGCTGAACAGGACTGGACCCAGCATTGTCCCCTGGGGTACACCGCTAGCTACTGGCCTCCAGATAGACTTTGTACTACTGTTCACCACCCTCTGGACCTGATCATTCTGCCAGTTTTCAATCCACCTCACTGTCTGCTCATCCAGCCCATACTTCATCAGCTCCTCTATGAGGATCTTGACAGTGTTGAAAGCCTTACTGAAATCAAGGTAGACAATATCCATTGCTCTCCCCTCATCTATCAAGCCAGTCATTTCATTATAGAAGGTCATCAAGTTGGTCAAACATAATATAAGAATATTTCTTAATAAGTCCATCACAATTCCCTTTTCATTTATAGTGCTTAGTTCAAGTCTCAGAATCTAAAACAGTTAAAATAAGAATCAAAGAGAATATACCACATAAGTTTTAAGGATAACAATTAAGCACCACTGCAATATAGAAACAAGAAAAAAACTATCTTTTTATTAATTACTGAAAATGACAGAAAAGGCTTTATTAAGAAAACACCATGACTGGAACCTGATTCTGATGTATGTAAAACAGTTTTTAGATTTGCGAGTTCCGTCAGTACATCAATAACCTCAAGTCATAATATCACAACTATTCCAAGTATGGGATTTCTTTTATTGTTTTCTTAATTCCCCCCAAATGATTCACCAATTGGTCCCCAGTGTTCAACAACAAACATATTCTTAAGCTTGGATGATACTGCTTGATATGAATGTGCATTATTCTTCTCTGTGCTTTCATGTCTACACTTAAAGCAAACCTTTTTTTTTTTCTAGATACCATTTCAGGTTTGAGCAATCCTTTGATCAATAGTACTGCCATCTGCAGCAGTGTAAGTTCAAAGTATAAATTCAGTAATGGAGAAATGAAGTACAGTTGTCCTGGTAAGATTACAGACAATGAGATGAAAATGGAGAAAGGGAGATGGGTGCAAAACAAAACAAAAACCTCACAGCTGTACTTAATGTTTGTGAGCTACACTGT
The DNA here is from genome assembly GCF_000699105.1 of Pygoscelis adeliae. Taxonomy (NCBI): domain Eukaryota; kingdom Metazoa; phylum Chordata; class Aves; order Sphenisciformes; family Spheniscidae; genus Pygoscelis; species Pygoscelis adeliae. Next base: position 988,192 of record NW_008824936.1, on the reverse strand, counting down.
TATTTTCTCTTAGTTACTTATAAAGTATGGCAGGACATCAGTCTAGTAATTAATTGTTGGACTTAACTTGTGATGGAGCAATATACATGAATATCCAATTTCTGTTATCTGAAAAGTTTTACATATGAAGCAGTGAAAGATAGCAGCGTTTTGTTTACAGTCATTCTAGTTGGTGATTTATTTTTGGGGTTTTATCACAGAGCATGCACATATATTTGGAAAATGAGTCAGTCCTTGCAATTGTCCAAAATTCACTCTTTTATTCATTCAGTTCCTTCTTGTGCACTCTATGTTATCATAACCATTGCTTTTTCAGTGTACTCTATGTTCCTTTTGTCATAATCAAATCAGGAAAGTGATGATCAAGATGACTCCTACTTAGGAGAATTGCTTTCATTTCTCAAAACTTACAAAAGTAGTAGCTGTAGATGTCAGGCTACAGGTATTAACACTTATTCTATATTTTTATTTTTTTATATTTTAAGTAGTGATAGAATTTTTTTCCATAATTTCCAGGCATGTTCTGCTCATCTTCATTACCGTACTTGACTTTGCAACTGTTTTATATACAGGGAAGAAGCGTGGGGAAAACAGTTTTACTGAGAGCTTTCAAGAAAGCAGAAAATCAAGCGTGTGTCTCCCAGGTCTTAGGCCAAGACCCTAGCAACTTGAGGCACTTTCCCTCCGTACTTGTCATGCCCATTTATTTTTTAAAAAATACATTTCTTAAGATTTTGTCTTTACGGTGAGCTTGCTATGTTATCCATTCCCAAACAGTGTTATAACAAACACATAGTAAGTGTTACTGTGTATTGGTGTTCATGTTTGATCATCAAAGCAATACTACTCAAGTAACTTTAAAAGAGATGATGTACACGTGGTACAGCCCTCCCCACACTGAGATACTGTCTCAGCCATTCTCTCCAGTAAAAACTAAGTATTCTTTGCTTGAGACTTCTTTCTATATTCATAATTAAATCTTTCCAGAGTGCAACACGTTGCATTCCCTGAGGCAGTGAAGCAATGTTAGTCTTTTCTAACATATTTCAGCTCACCTTGTAATTTAGAGGGTTCGTTTCATCTCCTCTAGCCACCATTGAAACCTTTCATTACATGTCTGAGGTTTTGAGGTCGACAGTATTCCTTTAATTTGCACAGCAGCATTGCTATTAACAGTGATCAATAAAGTCAACAGCAGTAAAAATGTTTTGCACCATTTTGTCAACTCTTAATTTGATATCTTTTTTTTCCTTTTTCCACTTGACAAGTTTTTCAAACAGCCACAGCCTATAGCAGACATCTGTTTCTGTTTATCTGCAAATAATGAAAACCTCCTCCAGCCACATCCAGCAAGGGACTTTATAATGTACTAGGGATTTTGTATTTTGACCAATTAAGTCACCTCAAATCGCTTTCTTTACCTGAAGCAAATGCTTCCAGTATTCCCACCAGGTATTTTTAGCGATAATCCCCTTTGAAGAAAGTCTGAAAAAAAACCAAAACTAGATCAGTAGCAACTGCACAGGAGGATGAAATCACCTCCAAATGCTATTAAAAAGTTCAGAGTGATAAGGGCTGGAGGCAACAAAATGGGAAATTCTCTACTAACAAGCTAAGGCCTACATATGAGGAGGGGATATAAAAAAAGTACAAAACTAAGGCATAAACAACCAGTTGCAGCTATTAGATCATAAATTAAAGCTTTTTTTCCGTCATTTAATCTCTTTCACACTGAACTCAGCATTATGATTTTTTTCCTAAAATAAGAGCTCACTTTTCTTATCTGTTAGAACTATTAAGGCAGCCTTTCTCTTGAGTTTAAATTGGTCAGAGCTGCAGCTCACCAACTTCCATGGACTCAGCTTTGCAATCAAGTTATGGCTGACTTGCTCTGTCTGTCTGCATAGATGTTTTTGAGACATAAAATAAGACAAAGTCCAACCAAATTGTATTATCCTGTGTTTGCCACAGGCTAAAAGTCAGATACTGTGACTTAGTTGACATGTGATAACTTGTGCATTATTCCCACTGAGTTAATAAAAATAAAGTTTCATTTTATGGGTCTGCACACTCCTTTAGGTTCTTTTAAGTACTTAGACTCCATTTTTAAAAAATTGTTTACAATGCCAGCTGAGCCCTTTGCTTCTGGCACTCTTAACATTCCAAAACTGAAGGAAAAAAGTGACTTTTCAAATTTTCATACAGTAAGTGGAAAACCAGGTGATTTAGAATGGAATCTGAAATACTCAGAACACAAAGCATGGGAATACAAATTAGCACCTTTCGACTGGGATCACTAAAAACCCTTTTATGCCTTAAATCTAGAACTGTGTACAAGAGTGGTGGAGGCGTTTGAGATGTTTTTTTGTTCTCAGGAACCTCAGGCTGAAAGTTTGTCTTTCAAAATGTCTTTCAAAACTGTCTTTCAAAAATGAGACTGGTCATTCCTGCTTTGTTCAAGGCACCTCAGCACAGTGTTTCAAGGCATGGTGTGCTGAGGTAGTGTGAGATGCAGATTTAGCAGGTATTTTTCTTATGAATGTTTCTGGCAGAAAGAAAATAATGTTACATAGAATAGTCACAGCCTTCCCAGGTGAATGTCCCCGGCAGAAAAACATACAGCCTGGTGGTTAAACTATTCTTGAAAAAGGGAGAAATGTAGATTTAAAATCCCTCAGGCCAAGGAAGACGTTGAATTTAGCTGGTGGATGCCTTCAGCACCAGTCCTTATCCTCCAGTCCCCTACAGATACTACAATGTTACCATATATAACATAATATCCTCTGGCTAATGTGGATAATCTAACTAGATTGGGCTTTTTCTTCGTGCGATCTAAAGCCATACTGAATAAGGCAAAACAGAATCTGTGGGTAGGTAAGATACAGGCACCCTGAGGCCAGTAACTGGACACTCAGATGATGGAGCACAAAGCTTGTTGTGCTTTGCATAGTTCTCTGTTTTCATTTCCACCAAACAGTGACCTATTTAAATAACGAGAAAAGAACATTAGTGCGATACAGTATTTAATGTTAATCGTAAAAGATATTACAAAGGTCTTTCATTAATATGTAAGAGTCACCACCCAGCACTACCCACCTCATGACTAGTTTACAAGCATCTTGTTCCAGAAACACAAGCAACTCTTCCTGTTTTAAATGTCAATCAAGCAAAGTTAACATATGGTCTTCTTTCCTACTTAGATAATTCTGCCAACATTATCGCGGACATTAGAAACAATTATTTTGGAGATAATTCCCCTTTGGTTTTCCTACTCAATTCAAATATCTTCCACAGCATATTCATCTATCCCTGTTTCTGGCATTAATTTGATTGCATGCATAGCAATCATACAGAACTGTACCAGTTTTTCAGCATGACTAATTATCTCAAGCGGGCAGAGAGAGACAGCCACACCAACAACACGCCCACTATCTTTTTGCATAATGTGTACTTTACACTCACCAATCTGTTCACATATAGGGATATTTTTTTCAGCCATTGTAACCAAGAATTTTAAAGAGATAACATGTAGAGAAAAAGACTGGCAGTAAAAAAAAACGAGCTGGACAAAACTTCATTCAGTAAATGTAGTGAGTCCAAATTACATCTGTCCAGAGCTATTGAAACATTAATCCAGAAAGGGTGTAGACACTTTTCATGTTCACACAGTTGTGCATTTCCTGGCTGCATCCATTTTAAGAGACACCAACCCACGTACCACAAAACAATATATTCCTCTCCATCTAGTTTAAGATAAAATAGAATTTTCACAGGTAAGTTTTATAATAATATATAATATATAATTATACACAATATACACTATATACACTATGTATACTATATACTATATAAATGTATAATATATATTTATATATTAAAAATACATACTTTTTGATAGACTGAATAAGCACTCGGACTTCATGATGCTCATCAGAACACATTCTCTGTCCTGTTGCTGTAATTCAGCACCAAGCTATAGAAATTGTATTCACCAGTTATACACATCCTTCTCTGGAGTAGGAGCTGTGCTAAGACCTCAGGAGATCCACATCACAGAAGAGTTGCTCTGTACAACGTGCCAAGGGGAAGGCCAGCATGCACTGATGCCAGCTACTGGTGACCTCTAAAGGACAGTGCTCCTGTGCTGAGTTACAGCATATGGCTCTACCAAGAGAAGTCAGAGAGTCACAAATGGTTTCTGAGAATCTCAGAACTTCTTTGAACTTTCCTCTTTAGCTCCAACTACTTTTATTTCCTCATTAAAGGAGAGGATCAGAGGGAACCTGTTCAGTGGTACAATTAAATGTATATGGAGTTAATCTGTGTTTAATTTGGGCAGCATTTATTCTCCTTCTCATTTTCTTTCCTGGAATATCAGGAAGATAAATAAGATAACACTCATCTTATTTACCACAGTGCCATTGTAATCCTTGCTTCATGTTCAGCAAATTCAGTCACAGAGAAACAAAATATTTTTTAATTTATCTCAAGATGAGGAATTTGAAATACTATTTGAAACATTTCCTTCCTTCAGCCAGTCAGCATTGTAGTATGTACATAAGGAATCAGTGATGAAAGAGTAAAAAAAAAAACAAATGCAATTATCTAATATTTACTGTAGTTGTCTGTCTGTGGTCTGATTCTTAGAGGGAGCAAGCTGTGCCCAGGATGCTAGTGGGAGACATTATAACTCAAGCCCAAGGCAGATGCACTTATGGGGGTACAGAAATCTGTGCTTCAGCCAGGTGAATTCAGCTTTCATTTACTGCCTGGTCTGCGCTGATGGCAACTGAGGTTACCTTTCTGGATGTGCAGATTGCATGCGACTGGAAAACTGTAAGAGACATATTGTTTGAAAGTCAGAACAGGAAACTTACTGAGAGGGGTGGCTGAGGTCTCTCTATTTAAGTGCCTATTCCCTTCTGAGCTTTCGTGCTGAACAGAGATAACCATCTGTGCTCAATTGCTAGTTACGGTTTTGTAACATCAGCATCTGCTGATAAAGAAAATAAGGGAATGTGTGTCTGCAATAGCTGAAGCCTCATTTACCACATTAGAATTCACTTTCTAATTGTTCAGTTTTATTTTATTCAGAGTACAGGCGTCGTCACTCCTTCTGCCATCAGAAATTATTTAGAGTAAGATTCATCCATAGAATGCTGTAATTGTTAGGTTTTGTGCTTGTTTTTATTTTAAATTTACTCTGGATTTTTATACACAAAAAGTATACATTTTGTCCTGCATGTCTCAAATAAATTAAAAGAAAAAAAAAAAAGCTTTCTTAAGGTTGTTTTTCTGTGTAACCACATGCTCTCAATCGAAAATGATGATAGTTTTTAGATGAGGAAGAGATGAAAGTGAAATCTCCTGGAAGATCACAGAACATATGTCTCTTTTGTGCCAGCTGTAAAATATTAGCCCAGAATGTCTGCCTGTCTGCTACTGACAATTCTTGACAAATTTTAATGTTGCGGCACATGAGATATTGTCATAAAAAATCAGTCTCACTCAAGATTGGCACATAGCCACACACCTGCACTAAACACAGCATGCACGCATACCATTTTGATATGACATATCAATTTGATATGAAGTGTTGTATTTCAGACTGTCAAAATCCCTGTTAGGTTTGCAGACAGCAGTGTGAACACAGTGGATGATTTAATGGAGGATGGTGGGATACATTCTGAGTGCCTGAAGTACTGGGAGCTTCCCTATCTTCTATCGAGGGAACTTCTGTGCCACTGGAACTGCAATCGGAGCTGTTGCATGGCTGGGGAGAGTCAGCCTGACTCTTGTGGGCTTGCTAGCTGGGGCTCATATCCAGCCATGCTAGACCAGAGATGGTTACATGAAGAGTGATTCAGTTGTCTCTGTAGTATGCTTCCAGGAGCCAGAGTAATTGAAACACTACATGAAGAGACCTAAACTGGCTTCCGTCAGGCTTGTTAGCTAGAGCTCCACATGGCAGGAGAGCATCTGCATTTCTTCAAGGTCCAAGCAGCCATCAAAATATTGTACCCGCACTTGTGCAATGCTGTCTATAAGCACCTGTACCCCAGTGGGCAGTGTACACAGCATAACAAACCTGAAACTGAATAAACCATCAATGGGTAATTGAGTTTATTTAATGAACAGTCTAAAAGGAAACAGAGACAAATTTTACATCAACAAGAAGCTGAAATTCAAGAAGGAGCTGGAATCATAATCTGACTGTCTCTACAGCAAAGTCACTTCCCATCATTTGTATTTGACAAAACAAATATAAACTAAAGAAAAAAATGAATAACTTTGTGCACGGAGATGGAGCTTCAGTAAAAAGACTAGAAACTAGCCCCCCTCCAAAAAACTAACTTCCTTCCAAACCAGCATATTTGGTTGGAATATCCCGAAAAATGGGATTTGTTAGTTTGGACTCAGGCAGAGGAGAGAACTGAAGTCTAGTTTCTTACAGCATAGAGCTGGATGTTCAGGACTATTAAATCAAACAGTTCATATGAACACTACATGACTGGGCACTAAAGGACGGTGGTTGCAGTGCCTAGCTTGCAGGCAGCGTTCTGGGAAGTCTGAGTTTTACAGGTCAGTTCCTGCAGTCATGAGGTAGGGACCTGGCCTCTGCTTCCGAGCACTGCAAAGGAGTCAGGCTTCTTCTGCCTCAGCAAGTAAGCCCTTGTGAAGGTGGTGATTCATTTTGTCATGGTCCTTTCCTCAGAAGTTGGGAGTCTAAGCTGACAGGTATTGCAACACTCAGCACCCTAGAGCATCTGAATCCTGCCTTTCTTCAAGACATGCTAGGTTTGAGCCACGTGCAAAAACTTTTCCTTGCAAGTCAATAACGAGAGTCATGGAATCATAAAGTAAATCGTGGTTTTACTGTTGCAAGGAGGTGGTTTTCTACCTTAAGCAAAGAATTGTTTATGTTTTGCATCCTTTGGCTAGTACATATCTCTATTGGTTAACTTACACAAAATCTACAACACTTGTATAGTTTTCTTTAACCAAAATACCAAAATTTTGTATGCCATTAAAGTGGTAAATTTGTATTGAAGGTATTATGCAAATTTGTTCAAGACAAACTTATCACTGATGCATTTATTGTTAAAGTATGAAAATATGACAATTGTGAAAATAATCCTTGACTATGACCTCTAATCAAATTTAATTTTTTACAGCTTAATCCCCTAATAAATTGTTTAGCTTCAAACATCCATTTGACTACCTGGCAAGGCTCAGGGGTGACACCATGACACCTGTCAATACATTCACTGACTTACATACAGACACAGACCTAATTCTGACTGTCCGGAAAATTTACATTTTAATTTTACATGTCTTATTACTCTATATCTGCCTCAAAGAAAATATGCAGCATTTTGGTATAAACCAATTATTTCCACTAGAAAAAACAATAGAGAAATACCAGTCAACTTACCTGGAAAAACAGGAATGAACCTCCTTAATTATGTATAACAGTCATTAAGGTACAGGTCAGGTCAGATTTTAAGCTTAATTTAATTTTGTTTTCTATATATATAAAAAAATAACTCTACAATGAATGAAAATCCTTAGGGTTTTTCTGGGGGGAAATTTCCCAAATATTTGAAGATGAGACAAAATAGACATGGTAACAATGAAGAAAAAGATAAATGGCAGGTGAAAATCTTTGTTAAGGCATCAGCAAAGGAAGCAACTCGTTTCTAGGAAATTCAAGTAGTAACCTAAAATATAATTTCATGAGAAGGAAGGTTCATGTAAACATGAAAAAGATAGGATAATTTAGAACATAACAAGAAAATTCATTTTTATATGATGGTATGAATAGAGCCACATGACACTCTCTGGTGAAATAAAATATTTAAACAAATAATTTGGTCAGTGTTAGAAATGCATATCTATGGGCACTTTGAGATTTATGTCCCAAAACAAGAGTTCAAAGAGAAGATCTGAAGTAAAAGAGCTGAATAGATTAGGTAATTGTAACAGACTTTTCACCTCCGGATCTCTGTTTCAAATTACAACCAAAAAAGTCATAACAATCTGAAGGCTGAAATAAATTTGCTTTTCTTAGTCCACTTGTTCTAAGTGAACATTTGTCCACATCACACTTATTATTCTGAACAGAGAGGATCAAACTGGCTTTGTTCCTGGATTACTTTTTAACTGCAAGAAAATGTTTCCTCTAGGACAGGATGTGCTTCACCTCTATGAATAGAACTCTTCACTTGAGAGTTATCATTAAATATGATCTTACAGAAAAAAAAATGGAGAAGACTGGAGGGTTACAATGAAAGTTCAAAAAAAATAGGACTCAATGCAGTTCAGTTTAACACAAGATAAAGATAAGACTTATAGACAGGAATACAATTGGTTTCAGAAGCATCTGTACAAATGGTAGGATTTGGATAGCTGAAAATAAGGACAAAGAAGATCATAGACATCTTGAGAAAATTTTCTACTTTCAAAAATGCCACAGAAAAAGGAACTGCCCATGCAATCATATACAGAATTGCAGAAGTAGTTTGCAACATTATAGTAGTTTCCATCTCTCCTATATTCTCAGTTTGGTTTTAGCTGGAGGTCAGCAACATTTTAACTTGATGCAACTCCCCCCCACCCCCAATTTAAGGTCGGTAAAAAGTGTACCAAAAAGAAACTGAAACAAAATAAAGTGTGGCATTGCTGTTTGCATATGCACAGCCAGTAAAAAAAAAATTAAACTGAAGTGTTTCACTCATTACAGCAACAGGTGAAAACTATGTGCAAGCTTTAACTTCTTTTTTTTTTTTAAACCCACATATTCTTGCAAAAGTTTCATGTTTTAACTTCATATATCATCTTAATCACCAGAAAGGTTTGGTGTTCTGAAAAGATGACTGTACTCAGACACAGAAGTTATCTGTCTAGCTTTAGTGTAAAGTAACAGTGTTAAAGGAACACATTTAAATGAGACAAAGTAGAAAGGTAAGCTATGAAATCCAGAAGAATTGAAATGAATGTGAAAGGGTAGTCCTGACACACAAATAGGAATTAGAATAGGAGTTAATCAAACAAAATGGTAAGAGGATCAGACACTTCCCAATGACACCAGACGGTCATTGAATAACAATAGGAGGTCTGTCTGCCATATAAAGGGCCAAAATACGTAGAATTTTCAAAATATAGTACAAGAATCTTTATATATGGTTATTTACAAGATCAGCACAATAAATCTTTCCCACGTGCACACTGTGTTGCATGGTAAATTGCCCCTAGCTTGTATATCTTTGACAAATATTGTCACAGTACATATGTTTGCTGGCTTAGATCAAATGATCTGCTTATCTCCTGTGATAAACAAATGGTTTCAAGTCCCTTAAACTGGGCCTCTGGTGAAAGCATACTTACTCTTTACATTTCAGGATATACATATTCTTATACCAGCACTGGACTGTCCTTCCTTGTCAGGTCTAAATCTCTATGCAATGGGCAACTGCAGTGCTTTATTCTGAGGCTGTGACCTTACACACGTCTCCCCACTATGCCTCCTCTCTGCAGTGCAAATGCAACCATTGCTCCACCGATGCATGGCTGAGATTGTGATGAACACAGCTGAGAGCAACCATAAACAGAACATACAAAGGTAAGGTCAAACATTTTGCTTTCGTTTGTGAGGCAGAGACAAGTGAACAGTTTTGACTGACTTAACGTACAGAAGAAACCATACCAAGAACCGAATGTCAAACTTCTGTCTGACAAGACCTTCAGCTACAACCTAAGAATAGTGTATATCCCTACATCTGCAGGAATTCAGGGTACTTACAAGAATATGCTATCTTCCTTAAAGCAGGGAATAGCAAGAATTAGAAACATGTACAAGTTCAGTCTTTTATCCAAGGGATCCCAGTGCTGCAGCTGCTCAACTCAGCCACATTTAAAGGACTTGCAACACCCCCCACAAACACACATAATCCTAGAAAGGCATGTTGAGGAAATGGAGAAGAGATTCTTAGTATGGAGAAGAGATTCAAATATATACTGAGAATGCTTCAAAATCAAAGAAACAAACCTCGTAAGAAGTGTGGTTTAGATACATCCTGAGATTAAGATCTCGTCTCTCAGATGAGGGGAAAAGTGGAAAAATTAGAACCCAACACAGGAAAAAAAAAATAATTTCAAGAAATGGGTCTGGGATTGTGGTCCAAGTTTGAAAATGAGGAACTTAGTGAGAATACAGAAATACTAATAGTCACCTCTGCTCCTCGGTCTAATAGAGATTTGTTATGATCAGCTCCATAAAACAGTCTGTAAATAAGAAGTTCTGAGATATAACGGGCCTGTGGGGTTGTAAAATTTGGGCACAGGATGCTGAATTTGTGTCAGCATATGGACTTGTACACTTCACTGAAAATTTGTACCATGACAAAATATATTTTCTAAGGCTATTTTGGATATCTGAAAAGTGTCGGAGGGCAGAGTGCAGGGCCCTTCTGTACCATTTACCATAACCTAGTGTCTAAATCCCACCTCAGTTTGGGCTTATATGCTATTTTAAATTGTCCAGCAGTCCCTGGAAAGGTTGAAACTATTGTTCTTCCTGTTCCTTACCATGCAGGTCATTGATAGTTAGCTTAACTGGATTCTGTACAACATGCTGGCTTTTGTGATTCCCAGCTCCAGCGATGATGTCTTCCACATATTGCACGTTCCTTGAGGTGCTGCATGTGAGGTTTTCTGGTAGGTCTAGCAATAAGTGACATGACTTACAGCTGTTCATGGGTAAGCATCTCAAATTAAAGAAAGCAACAATTATTATCTAAAGGTTGTCTGAATGTCTGATGGGAATATACATCACCATGGAGAAAAAATAAATAAATAAATGTGGAATTACACAAGGGAATGAAACAATGAGTCCCAATGTTTACCAGAACAGCTTCTGGAAGCTTTGTTTCTGGATTACCAGGCTCATAAGGACTTCCTTTATGCATTAGAAGTTGCAAAATACCATGTCAAGAATTGGCAGCTATCTTCACCCACCAAAAAGAAATCTCAAAATACGATGCACAGTTGTTCTCAGATAAAATTTTCTTTTTTTTTTCTTTTTTCTGTCTCTCAGGAAACTGAAGAAATTAAATTTGCTGAATAGATGCTGAGGATTGCTGAGTATTTAAACTTTGGTTCTTATTTTCTAAGAATCTGAACTGTGATCCTTATTATAGCCCAGTAGAAATGTTGCTTTGGTTACAATTTCTTACATTTCATGTGAAGTTTCTGGAAACAGACCCTGTTAAGAACTGTTAGCATTTAGACTAATTAGTAACATACCACGTATTTTTGTCATGTAAATTTTTCCCAGTAAAATTACCATGTGGTAATACTTTCCTACACAGCAATGTTAAAAATTCCTGCTTATTCTGTTGCTTTTTTTTTTTTTTTTAGATTTTTAAATACATTTGTAGAAGGATTTGGTTTTGTTCCTAGAAATAAAAATCTCAGTCTTGACCAAAACAAACCCCCCCAAAAAGGCAAATAATTCATTATTGTCGTGGAAGAACAATAATCCAATAACTAATCATAGTTATTATGACTGGCTTTGTCCATATAATCTTTTGGTAATTAATTTTAATTCCATGTATTCACTAAATTGTAAGAAAATATTTCTTGAATAATTTTATAAACCTTGGCTGTTAACAAACTGATCAGCTCAAATATTTGGCATGTGATTTTTTATAATAGCTCATTTACATCATGAATTATTGTTCGTATTCCTAAATTTGTGTTTGTAATGTTTTGAATGGTAAACTGCTTAATAACAAAATTAGCATAATAATTTCTATTTAAATTACTTAAACTTTCAGACTTAACTAAAACTTGCATGGCAATAACTACTCATGAGTGACGAGACTAAAATCTACAGGCAAAAAAGGATTCCTTATAACTACTTATGAATAAAGCTGCATCTTTTCACCAAAAGTAACCAAAATGTTTCTGGGGCAACTTTGAATTAAGCTTGTCTTTTAACTTATTACTGCAGCTAGGGGAGGAAAGACAACTTGGGGATTGGTGGGGCTTCTGTAAGAATTTACAAACTTTAAATTTACAATAAGACTGGGAAAATATTTTTCCCTGGAAAAAAGGTGGAAACTAATAGTTCCTACTTCACTGTGATTTTATTTGCAAATGTTTAATTTTTGTTTGATGAAAAGCCAAAACAGTACAAAAGGATTTTTGCCAAAGTGATACATTTTGTTCAAAAAGTTTGATTAAAGTTATTCTAGCCAGCAGTAGTAGTACAAATATGTCTAAGGTGAAGGAATGCATGTAGTTACTATATTACTATAGTACTATCTTACTATTAGAGCTAGTAAAAGATGCATATTTTAGACATTTGATCAGAAAAGTTTAGGCTGGGGGTGATCACATAGTTTAGCTCAAAGAAAAACAGCTTCAAACACATTTCAGCATAGGCAGATCTGAGAATTAAGCATGTGCTTACAAGAGGTATTAAGCAGGGCTGAGCTTTTTATATGGTGCCTGCCCTAGTTTTCTCCATCTTTTTAATTTCCTCAGAAGTACGGCATGCCCACAAAATATTCTTATAGAACATTGATACATATCATCAGCAACCACAATGTAAAATATACTTGCAAATGAAAATGATGAAAGCAAAATTGTACTTATAATTTGCCTTGGGACATGCTTACAGGATTCTGGATTTCAGACTTTATCACAAAACATTTCAGTGAGGCTGAGGAACAAGCTTTTATATTAAGGGTAGTATTTTCAAGTAGTGCTATTTCACCTCTGCTCTTTTCAGTAATAGACATAGGCCCAGATAAAGAACTGTATTTGTGTCCTGAGCGCATGGGTGTGTGGACACTGTGGTACTGGATGCCATGGTATCTAATAGTTTGACAGACATATAAAGGAGCGAGATCATAAATATCCAGATCCTGAGGTAGGTTATATGCACAGGGAAAGCACACTGACATGTGAGGGTTTTTTAAATGAAAACTTGGGGCTCTAAGGCTGTTACAGTGCCAAAAGGATGATACAGGGTCTTTGTGGATCAAAAAGCCCCCAGTTCCCTTTATGGAGCTTGCCACTCCCAACTACCGTGACTCTGCAATCAGCTGGAGTCAGGAGATGTGAATATGAAAGCCTTTGAATGCAGGCACCTTAGAAAATGCTGAACTGTCAAACTATAACAGCCAGTGCCTTCCTCTCATTTTATCTGTAATATGCTGTTGGGTCACCCTGGGAGAAAAATGGTGGGGGGGGGGGGGGGGGGGGACACAAAACCCAAGGTACAGCTATTCAAACATTATATTTTGATGGGCAAAATCACACATTTGTGTTATTGGTGTTAAAACTCTTAATGTGACTATTCACCATAATTCAGTAATGTAACCTGATAATCTAATTATTGAAACTTGCTTTTTGTTCAGTCTAAAGTCCATATTTGAAATAATGAGAAAGAAAGCACAAATGATACCTAACAAGTATACTACTGCAATGTAGCGTGTAAATTATTCCCAAACTTATTCTGTCTGCAGTGATCTCTTGAGCTAATTTACAGTAAATGTCAACTGCAACTTCAGGGTGAAGCATGATTTTGATAGTAAGCAGTATGTTCCACTTTATTGCTCTCAAGACACTGATCTTACATCAATTTTCCTTGTCCACATAATTCACCAGCACCCTGGACACTTTCTTGGCTTTGGTCTAGCAAATAGATGTAAACACACACACACACACACAAAATAAAAAGAATCAGTCCCTTAGTGATTTCTCTGCTGTTAAAGGGAAGACATGGATGACAGAGCTGGAACAGAATTGCAACTTCGTCCTCAAAATCGCACAGCAGTCATTATATTTACTACCCTAAAACTGTGAAAAATCCCTGTGAAGATGGTGAAAATATATTTGCCTCTGCCAGGGATCTTTGTTAAATAATTGTTCTCATTCTGCTCTTTGGCTTTCTGCTCTTTCCACAACTAAAGAGCAAGCTATGGTCATTGTGCAACAGCTATGATCATTGTGCAACAGATTTTTTTTTTTTTTTTGACTGTCTGGAACAGTGAATAATTAAATATTTGTATCAGAGTTATAATTAAAGGTGAGAGATGGAGTTATGCCCACCACAGAATGCTGAAGAGGTTGTATAAATTAAGCAATGTGGACTTCTGAATGGGGGTTTTACTCCTAGACTGGGTATTGTGAGTATTTGGAAATGTACCAGCAAAGATGTTTAGTCTGTGTCTGCTTTTGGATGCAAGGCTTAGTCCAACAGGAATGCTTTGAAACAGCTTTGTGATTGGATGAGGTGGAAAATAGAACACATAATTAGTGGAACAAACATATAATTTATGGAACAGAGAGCGAGAACATATCAGGAAACAGCATGTACAAATGATATATCCACCAGCAAAAGGGATCAGGGAGTGATGAAGTTTCCAAAGTTTTGCCAGATATGGTAGCAGGTAAAGTTAATTATTTTTAAATAGTCAGCAAATCTATACGCTGAAAAAATGAGTAATCTACACACCTGAGGTTTTAGTTTAGTACTTCTCAATAACAGACTCAGCCTATGTTAATCTCATTTTGTTAGTTAAATGCCTCAGGCTTTCACTTAGTCCAAAATTCCAATTAATCTAAAACACCACAAGATAGCATCAGGGTGGGAAAAGCTTGGCAGGGATCTAGTTTAACATGATATGAGCTGCACACATTAATGAGTCAGTGGCAAACTTACCAGCTAGATAAAACATGTAATACTGACAAGCAGACAAATGGAAAATGAGTTGTGGATCTCCTCCTTAGTACATTATTATAAATTACTGATTTAGCTCAGAAAATGGCCAAAACACTTTGCAAAGCAGAGGAAGACAGTAGCTTTCTTGAGAATCTTATAGACAAAGAGAGATGATTAAGAAACATTTGACAGTTATTTATGCAGATCTGGGGTATAGTGTAATTATTGGAAGGAAAATAAAGACAGGAAAGGATTCAGAACAGTTGCCTAAAGAGACATCTAAAGGCAGAAGGAAGATGGGGGTGGAAGTAGACGGTGCTATGCAGAGGGCTCATGGTGAAAGAATATGTGAAAATGAGTGTGAGAGAAGAGGAATAGAGAAGCAGTAAATTTTGCAGAACAACCTCAACATGACAGTAAAAAGAATACATTATATACTATTGCAAAAAACATAAAACCTACATAACAAGAACATACTGAAGTCAAAACTTCAATACAATCACATCTCTCTTTCTCATAACCTACCCCTTGAAACTGTTCTACTTTGAATTGATAGTTTTGGACCTTAGAAACACCTCTGTATTCACAGATTTCTAAACTTCCTATATGGAACAAAACCTGTGAGTGCCTTCTTTTCCTTTTGCCTCCCTACCACTCCTCCCTGCACTTCCTACCTGATGTGGAGGCTGGAGGCCGTGGTGGGACTGAGTGGGCCTCTTCAGAAGGAAGGCTGACACAGAGTCAGGAAGGCCAGGCCCCGCAGCTTGCGGTTGTGGGCATCTGCAACCAAAGAGAGGAGAGGAAAGCCTCCTCCTGTGCTTCTGGCTTGATTAGAGTAACCACAATGGCTTCTGAAATGGGCAGAAGCCTACTTCTCATAGTTGTCAGTCCTACTTTCATCTCTACAGTCTTTGTCTTCTGGACTCCGTTATGGGTCACTGTCCTTTTTCACAGTTTCAAACTCCTCCTAGGTACATTTCTGGTGGAGATGCACCAGCTCCTCATACCTGTGGGCTTGCTTATGCTGTGTTCGTAACCACTTCTGTTACAGTCGAAGCTGCTTCTCCAGCAGTGTCATGTAACGTAGATCTGGGACAGGATGCTTTCTAACAATTCTTATTTGTATATTGTTTCATGGTCCTATTTGGTGTTCAGGAAGATGCTAGGTTGCAAGGAGGGCCAGAAGCTCTCCTTCCAGTCAGTCTCTGGAGTCAAAGATAGAAAACACAATATTTTCTGAAGAGCTGTGGATGGCCACAGAGTAGTATGTCTGTAGCCATCCTCACTCTGAAATCAGTGACCCACATTTTGCACTGCAAAATAGCATGTCTGGGCTAGAAGTACTCCTTTGCAGATGTTGTCAAAGTAGGACTTCTAGTAAAACAGCTTTGGAGAAAATGTCCCACCAGTAACCTGGAAGTCTATCTAAGCCTTCAAGGAAAGATGGGATCTTGAGGTTATCTCCAGTGACGTGTAACTTTACAACAATCTGCACTTAAGATTTCAGCAAAGGCTGTTTGGCAAGTACAGATAAGCAGGTGAAGGACAGAGGCAAAGTGATCCTTTCTTGGTCTTTGTAACCACCTCTGAGTGGTGATTAAGAATGTTACAGTGCTTAAAGTGCCTTTGTAAGGAAGATGAGATGTGCAAGAGCTGCTGCACCGTATTCTTCTGCCCATCCTCATTGAGACATGACTTGGTCTAGTATGTAACTAGAAATGCTTTGATATCTGAGAAACATGCAAGAAGAGTTTGGGGATTTTTTTTATCAATGTAATGCCAGATAAATAGCTATTCCTTCTCACTGTAGGTGTTCTGGACCATAGAAAGAATTTTTGGTCCAAACGTTTACAGCACTGCTTTTACAGCCTTATCATGTAATCTGTTTCCTGTGAGAATAATGGCAGGGGTTTGCTATGCCCAGTTTTTCTTGGCAGCCATGGCTGCAGCAAAGGTGCGCCACAACTATGTCTACTGGTCTTGGCTGGAGGGAAGTCAAGCAGTGACATAGTTGTTGCTGTGCAGGAGCATTGCCTGGCTGGAGCTGAGCTATCAGGGAATAAAGCTTGGAGAGCCGCCAGTTAAAGAGCCTTTTCCTCCTGCTGACTGCAGATAGCACTGGCAGGGAGAAGCAGGGCAGGACAACTGCAAGAGTAGGGGCTGGCAAAGGGTGCTGACTCACACAGCCTTATTCTTAAAACATAGCCCTTGTCCTTTCCCGAAAATCCATCCTCTGGTGGTGAAGCAGGAATCATCACCGCAAGATGCATCACCAGAGATGCACAGGCAGGGGTTTGGATGATTTCCTTGAGCAGGGAGGAGGAGAAACACCTGTTGCAGTATTCATCCACATCACCTCCAGGACCACTGCACAGAATAAATTTTTAACATTGTTGTTAAATGTGGAACAAAACTTATTTTCCCACTCCAGATGGTTGAATAGTACTCGGCTCAAGGTTCCAGGTACTGGTCAGTGCCACACCCTTGTGGACCTAGCTCATGGTCCTTTGTGGGTCTGACTATCTTGGCTGACTATTTGGGGATGGATAAATTTAAGTAATTAAAAGTAATTAATTTTGAAAAACATTTTTCATATGGTATGTTTCACTTCACCAACTGCAATAAAATAATCCATTATTTTTTCTCCTGTGTACTATGCCACAGGAATGCTCTCCTGCCTAGCTAAATGGTTGCATTTGCATAACTGCAGTTTGTAAATGGGGCCTCTTGAGATTTTAATAACAAGAATATGATCTAGAAGTAGATATCATCACATTTTTTTTTAGTAAAACCATATTTGGGGTAGTAATTTCAGATGTATTAATTTCTTCTAATAATTGTTGCTTGGTTTAAAGTCCTTTTTTGATATTTCTTTTTTTATTTTCTTATAATTCAACATGCATATAAACAACACTATGCAGCTCTATCACATCTTCTATGAAAAGTATACTATCTGAAATGTTCCACTGATCTAAGAAGATCTACTCTTTGTAAATTAAATACAAATTTGAAATTACTTTTATCACATCCCAGAGAGGCAATTGAACTGCTATTAAACTAATTGACTAAGCCTGAAAATCAAGCTTTTAGAAAAAAATCTTCTTTATTTTCACTGAAGCTGACAAGAAAAAAAAAAAGAATTCAAGAATTATTTAGGACTTTTATATCATCTTTGCTTTAGGAATAATATACTGATAATGAAAAACACATCATATTAGATTATAAAATATAATGAAAATTAATGAGTCAAGAAACATAAAGTGATTAGTATAATCTTTCAAAACTTTGTAAAGAAGTACTGCTTTCTGCTGGATTTTTTACTTGGTTACTTCCACAATGCTGTATTTTAACTGCAAGAGTAAAAGGCAATATTTCTCAGGGGAAACTAGCCTTATCTAGGAAATGGTCAAAGGACTGATTTTTTAAAAAAATATTATTATTAATACATACATAGATCGATAAAGCTGCAGGATCAGGTTGCTTTTAACTTAACCCAGACTACTTCAGTCACCCAGAAGACGAAAGGCTCAGCCAGAGAGCACGAGCTCAGCAAGTGGAACTTCTACTACCTTGCACACAGCTGGTAGTGTTTTTTCTAGTTAGAATTTTCCACAAACAGTAAAATTCTATATCTACTATGTCCACATGCTAGGCCTAAAGTAAAAACTGTGAACATGAATGTCATCAATGATGCCACCATTATTTTTGTGACTTTCTATGTCATATGCACATCAGTTAACATCCTTTCCATCAAGATACTCTTAATTTCCTAAAGCAATTTTGGAAACACATCTATTTTCACTTACACAGCAACTTACTCATGCCTTATGATGTGGAAGAAAAAAGGATTCATAATGAGGGTTAGAAGGATGGTTACTTAGAAATGCCACCACCCTTTTTCAGACGAGGTTATGTCATTTTCTCTGTATGATTGTAGAAAATTATTTCAATTGGCTGAAAGTTTCCATTCTCTTCACTGAAGAAAGGAACCACAGTAATTTTCAGGGTGCACATTTACTACTGCATTTATCTTTGCAGGACATGAGTCTTAGGTTAGCTAGTCATTTCCACTAGCAATATTACAGAGTTGTATTTGTCCCTTAGCACAGACATGCAAGTCCACTGTGGTGTGCAAGGCTTCATGGATTTGACACATTCTTCTGGGAGAATATCTCAAAATTCCTAATGCCTCACTAACCAAAACGTTCTGAGAGCTGGTTCACAAAGACATTGAGAGGTAGCAGGTTTGTTCATACATGTTTGTTCAGACTCATAAATGGTTTTGGATCATTGCTGCTTATACCTCAGGCACTCCTAGCTCGCCATATGTAGAGAAAAAGCTTGGATCCTCTGGAGAATCGCTTTTTGAGTCTGATTTGTATATGGAATAGGTGTGTTAATTGATTAAAGGCTGATCTCCATAAAAACTAAGGGCTAGAGGATCATGGATGGGCAGAAGAGCCACAGAAATGTCAGCAGAACTAGAGATCTATTAAATGATGCCAAATGGGGTTTACCAACAGCAGATAGGAGTAAGTATGTCCGAAAGGTTTTCTAGCCTGAAGGAAGGTCATCAGCAGCACAACAGCTACCAGCGGCCTTCTGTTTGCCCACCTAAAACTAGCAAGTGAATGAAAACATTGACTAAATCACTGAAGGCTAATCATATAATGCTTTGAAACATTATAAGTAATCTGAAGACTTTCTTTTTCCATTATGGTTCATCTACCTGAAAGACAGAAATGGTGCAACTATGCTATATGCTTTATATAATATTAAAGAAAAAAAGATTATAATTCACTTCATGTTCTGCTACAAGATTAAGGCCACAATTTAACACATTGATTAATTTTGTATAATACTCTCCTGTGTATCATTTTCCAATCAAATTTGCTAGTAAAGTATATCCAGATCAAAGACAAGTATGTTTCAAAAGATACTTTTTTGTAACAAAAATCTGGGCAGAAATATAGTGTTGTGGTTTAACCCCAGCCGGCAACTGAGCACCACACAGCTGCTTGCTCACTCTCCCCACCCCCAGTGGGATGGGGGAGGGAATCAGAAGAGTAAAAGTGAGAAAACTTGTGGGTTGAGATAAAAACAATTTAATAATTGAAATAAAATAATAATAATAAAAGACTATACAAAGCAAGTGATATACAACGCAATTGCTCACCACCCGCTGACCGATGCCCAGCCAGTCCCCAAGCAGTGCCCCCCCCGGCCAGCTTTCCCCCAGTTTATGTACTGAGCATGACACCACATGGTATGGAATATCCCTTTGGGCAGTTTGGGTCAGCTGTCCTGGCTGTGCCCCCTCCCAGCTTCTTGTGCACCTCCAGCCTTCTCGGTCGGTAGAGCATGGGAAGCTGAAAAGTCCTTGACTAGTACAAGCACTACTTAGCAACAATTAAAACATCGTTGTGTTATCAACATTATTCTCACCCTAAATCCAAAACACAGCACTGTACCAGCTACTAGGAAGAAAATTAACTCTATCCCAGCCAAAACCAGGACATACAGTTACAATAAAATCACCTACAAATGTTGTTAGACATTGTTTCAACACCATTTTAGTCAAGACAAGTCCTGAAGTACTAACCTATCTGCAGCGTAAGAAAAGGAAATTTTTCATTTTCCAGGGCATGAAGAGGATGCATCAGGCAGTGTGAAAAGCTGGTTAGATTAGGACTAAAGGAAGATGAGTCATGTCAAGAGAGGATGTCTTCTGTGTTTACATTCTTGCCTCATAGTGACTTGGCTGAGGAACAAGGGCATGTCAGGCTGGGAAAGGGAAAAGTAACGTTCGATTGCGACATACATGTCTTTCAGTGGTAGCAACCACTAGGAGCTTCCTTCGTTGAGGAACCTCCTGAGCAGCCACCCTACCCTGTCCTATGAACGGCCCCTGCTGTCAGGTGTGATGGGTGGCCAGAACATGGTGGTTCTGAACCAGTGGAAATCACACTGAAGAAGCTTCTGGAAAGAAGCGTAAGTGGCCACACTTTCACTGCCTCTACAGACTCTGTGGATGATTAGGGATGGAGCTCACAGTTCAGGACTGTTCCTTATGCCTTGAAATACCAAAGACAAAATGTCTACCAAAGACACATGCCTAGCTGTCCATTTGAGTCTGGTGTACAGATAGGGATGGAGCACAGCCAATACACTCAGCAAATCTGTAAGAACAAGATCTGGCAGTGTTCCCTTCTGATACTCTTTTTTTAGACTCAGGGCTGACATTATAACCCCTATGTCCTTACAGCCAGGACCCTAGATGTCAAATAAAGGGACTGGAGTTTAAAAAAATAAGTAGATTAAAAAAAAAAAAAGATCTTGGAATTCTGGTTAAAACCTCTGCTCCCCAGAAATTTCCAAATTAGACTGTCTCTAAAGTCAAGGCTAGCTCATAGTCTTCCATTTCACATTCACATTGAGAAAGCACCTTGTTTTTGCTGTGTTCTGGAGGTGACGAATGGCCTTTCTAAGCTTTCACTGGAGATAGGAATTACAGACAAAGCTAGACCTCCTTCTACAAGGATTAAAAGTAAAGTTTTTGTCCTAAAATCATTGATGCAAGGTTGAAAGTCTAGTATGGCTTGCAAACAAATGGTAGGTCCTAGGGGTTTCAAAATGTATTTTTAGAAGAAACATATGCTGATCAAGATATGCCCCACATAGATGAAACAGCATGATTCACAAGGGAACTTCATTATCCCCAGAGGTGAGTAGTGTTACAGCTCCTGGGAGATCCAATAAAATAGGTGATTTTTTTTTTTTTTAAGTGCCTTCTCCTAGTTAATCCCCATGGGCTTCCAAGAATTTTTTTTGTTCTGTTCTTTTCCATAACTACTTTGCTGTCACACAGAAGATAGTGCCATCTAGGAAAAGAGCAGCAGTACTCTCCATTCTGCCTAGACTGTACAGGCAAATCATTAATGCTGTACAACAGCAGACTGAATATGTCCTAACTTCAGCAAAACAGACAGGCAGGCAACTCATCATCCAAAGGGGACTAGACAGGTAGGGTCATAAAAGGCATCTAAACAGTAAACCCAGCAGATTTACTGGAATAAAATTAGTCGTTAATTTGTAGGTAATTTGGAATATCACACCTTGATAAAATAATGCCTGCCATCTCTGAACAATGACAAATAACTTTAAAAACATGAAAAAAGTAGAATATTAAGATTCATTTTGTTCAGACTCCATTTTTAAAAGAGCAATGATTGATAATTCATGTAATGCAACAGCTATTGTATTCCTGTTGACACACAGTAAATTATGACTGACAACTTTAAATATAAGTTTCGCTTCTTTTTTTCCATATAAGAGGGTATTTTTAGAAAACAGAAACACAATAGAAGGGAACAACAGCCAGAAAAATTTTAGCATTGTGCCAGACTTTGTACAGCCTGTGAGTTTGGTCTTGAACAGAGAAGCCAAGGGGCAAAGGGACTGCTGTCAACTTGCAGGTTTCATTCAAATCCTAAATCAGCCTCTGTGACAGGAACAAATTCTGAAATACCAGAGCAAATTCACTCTTGGCAAAGTTTCAGAGAACAGCTCAGGGCACCAGGATGATTCATTCCTGCACCTGAACTGTGAGTAAGGACACATGAAAGCTGTTCAGGAATGGCTGGGAGTAGGACGAAGTCACTGTGTCTTCACTGCCAGATCTGAAGTCAAACTGACTGACTGTCCATAATGTATTTACCTTCCAGAGCTCACTAAGGTCAAACTGGAGAATATTTGCAACTCCTAGCTTTCTCAAGCGGACCCCTGTGCCGTAGCAGAGAGGATTTGATCTGAAGGCTCTTGCTGGGGGAGAAGGCTGGTGGAGCTAGTCCCCAGATGCTTGCTGGGCTTTAGGCGAG
>NW_008824936.1:964186-965565 GCF_000699105.1 Pygoscelis adeliae | reverse complement strand
TACAACTGAAGACAGTCTGGTTTCTGGCAGCAAGAAATTATCATGTGTCCATGGACCATTAGTCTCATTAATCTAATTCTCCTTTGCACTAACTGAAGAATTCCTGTATTCTTAGACAGTAAGGTAGCTTTTCTGTGCCTCTATTAGGGAATTAGCAAAGCCTTTCCCTTTAAAATAATTAGTAAGACCTAGCCGAAGTATTTTAAGTTTCCGCATGGCTGCCTCTTCAAATGTATGTGGGCATTTTTCCATGAAAATAGTTTGCAACTGGAATCCAAATTGAAACCTATTTGCTAATGCTAGGCACTTTTTTTCTTCGGTTATGCTCCAGATGCTCTGTGCTTTGTGTCTTTCAGTCTAAATCCAGCCCAGAATATAACTTGTATTTAGAGGTGGACAGCCAAGCTACTTCTTTTTTTCTTTCTTTTTTTGGCAATCAAAAGATTGCAGAATAAAACTTCTCATTTATTTTGCTTACTGAGTTTAGAAAATGATAGTTTACGCTTTCCATTGCTGTTTGTGTTATGTTGCAGAGTTACACATATGTTCGGTGACTCCAAACAATTTCTCACCAACACCTATATTGACTAGTATGCCATTTCATCAGGCTTTGACACGTCTAGTTCTTACTAGTTTTCATCTTTGACTGTGTTGTCAGCTCCTCTGTGCCATTTCTTAGTGGTGTGGACTTCAAAAGGAGTGTTTCAGAAGTAAATATTAAAAATAAATATTACATGTTAGACCCAAAATTAAAGGGACTTTGCAATAGTAAAATGTTACAAATACAGTAAATGTTCTCTACCCTTTGTCCTGGTTATTTCACTTGGAGATATTTTTGATACAGCAAATTACTAATAAAATATCTCTTGAAAGTATTTTTCATTACATTTTCCCATTCAAAATCATTTTAGGTTACATTGATGACAAAGGAGAATGACAAAATCATTCCACTTGCATACTTACTAAAAATGTAGGAACGAGAAAGGATGCTTTCTACTTCATATTGCATTGAAACTTGAAAAAGAACTTGCAAGAAGAACAATAAAACTTGTTGGTAAAATGCAAACACATTGTAATGTGTTAGAACTCTATGGTTTGGAGAATCTTACCCGAGAATTATTGGCATCACAGAGACGTGGTGGGATGGCTCCTATGATTGGAATGTTGGGATGGAGGGATACAGGCTCTTTAGGAAGGATAGGCAGGGGAGAGGAGGAGGGGGTGTCACCCTCAATGTCAATGACCAGCTGGAATGCATGGAGCTCTGCCTGGGGATGGATGAGGAGCTGACCGAGAGTTTATGGGTCAGAATTAAAGGGAAGGCAGGGACAGGTGACATTACGGTGGGGATCTGCTACAGGCCACCTGACCAGGAAGAC
>NW_008824936.1:955237-961692 GCF_000699105.1 Pygoscelis adeliae | reverse complement strand
ACATTCAAGGTCAGGCTGGACGGGGCTCTGAGCAACCTGATCTAGTTGAAGATGTCCCTGCCCACGGCAGGGGGGGTGGACTAGATGACCTTTAGGGGTCCCTTCCAACCCAAACTATTTTATGATTCTATGATTCTATGTTTGCAGAAGATGAAATAATTGTAAAACAGTGCAGAAATCGCCAACGTCGTTGATTTATTTTGTTTGAACAATATACTTTTCTGACAGTACTATTTTCCTTATTGCTGTGTGTTTGAAGATTTGTTTGGAAGATTTTGGATTACAATACTGTTGAAAAGGTAGCCCCATGAGCTGCAGATAACAGCAGCTGCTGCTCTGTTTACATGTACATTGAAATAAAGGATGGAGTTTCCTGTTGTAGATTATGTAAAATCCAACCATTGTTAATCAAAGGAAGCTTCTTTCCCTGGTATCTCAGTTGAGATCTGATCAAAATATTTCAGAGAGTCACTGAGGTTGGACACAGTTTTACCGACAGTCATTTTTGGCAGATTTCCTCAGGGGCTCCTGGGAATGTTAGTCTTCAAGACATAGCATCTGCAAAGGCTGCAGAGCTCATGGCTCGCTTGGCACTTCGCAGCTCCCTGGCTTTGTGCAGCTTCTCTGAGCCCTGTCAGCTTACAGCTTACACAAGAGGAAAGCCAGAGAGCACCAAGGTGCCTGCACCTTGGTCACTCTGTCTGGTGGAAATGGCGACATATGCCAGCTCCTCATAAAAATAAAAAAAAAAAAAAATTGCTATATTTATACTACCTTTTCTAGATGATGAATTATTGGCTGTTTTTTTCTCCATAGTTGTACAGGCAATTAGCATATTGCAACCCAGCATTAGGAAACTGCATGTGTTACTTCTCACTCTTTATACAAGAATGTCACAGGAAGGGTGAAACACTACCAGAGTGGTCTGAATATAATCTACTGACTTTCCAGGAATTCTTCCATTTAACACAGCTGAAAACACAATTTTAGAAAAGGATTTTTTTCTTTCTGTTTTAGTTACTGCAATCAGAACTTAAATTTGTGATAATAATAACAACTTAAAAAAAAAAAAGTCACATGGCACTGGTTTTAAGTTGACATTGCATACTTTAGGGTACCACAAAACTTCTATGACTCTCATATAAGAAATACTGTATACAAACTGTATAGTTATTCATATCAAACCCTACTGTTAAACAATGATATTTGACATCACTTTAACCCTACTGTTAAATAATGAACTGTAAGGGGAATTTTAAGAGAGAGAGATATATAAAGAAAAATAACTGTTAGACTGTGGATTCATTTGGCCAATGACTGAAACAGCTATTGAACCATTTAAATGCATATTGCCATTTTCAGTTTTATTTCAAATAACTTAGCTAGAATTAATTTCATCTGGAAGTCTATTTTCACCTTGTTATAGATTTCTTTCTACTTCAGCTTTTTCTTCTTTTTTGCAGTTCTCTCTTTTCTGTTAGCATATTTACATTCATGACATTTTCATTTAATATAATCCTCTTCCTTTCAACTCTTTCAGCTTCAGAATCCACTCTGTAACAGCAGAAGATAACACCCAGGACTGGTGAAATGCTATGTATATTGACACGCAATAAATAACTTGATTCAAACTAGCAGAGCTTTATTGCCAACTTTTTTTTAATTAAACAAGAGGATCAGAAGTTTGGGTTTTTTTTTAATCTGACATCCCAATGACTTATGGAACTCTATGGTTTATAGAATATTTTTTAAAAAAAAGGCCTACCAGGTAAATCAGCTGAATAAAGGCTACAATAGACAGCGGTACAAGGGCTGCAGAGATAGAAAAGAACTCAGTCTCTGAGGACAGAATACATCTGTAAACTCTTCACCTTTCCTTACTGAAGAATTTTAAACTTGCTTCTTTTTTCCTTGCCTTGGTTTTCTGCCCATGGTACCTTTTCAACTCTTACAATGTTTCTCCTTTTGTTATATATTTATTTTTCAGTTTCTATTCCTTTTCTTCCTGAGAGATAACCAAGATGAAACAAGGTCCAAAAAGAATTTTGCGTCCCTCTCTATATGGTACTTTTTCAGAATTGTATCATCAAAGTGGCTTCCCAATTTACAAATTTAAAGTTAAAAAATATTTTTAAAGCTCAGATAACTGACAGAAACAGTTTGAGGTTTGGGGTTTTTGTTGTTTCCTGTGGTAGTCTTTTTTTCCCCACCAGGAAGCATCTCTAATAAGGAAAATGCTCAAACATACATTAAAATATAAAGGTGTATCAACTTCCCATAGAGAAAAAAGCAAAATTATGCAGATATTTCTGTTTTTACTAGAATGATAATTACTTTAATGTTTTCAGCACTCATCTTCACATACACTAGACTATACATACTAAAACGGAGCATCCAAAGGATGTGATCGCTCTCAGCCTGCTTTTCATAGGTCCGCCTGTCTGACGAGTCTGCATGTACCTTATTATATATAGACAGCTATCAATTAGAAAAACTGCTTGGAAATGTAGGATATCTGTCTTATGATCTTGTAGGCCTTGCCTCTTAGAGATACTTGCACATGTATTGAAACTGAAGGCAGTTGGGTATGTAAACACCTAGTAGTTAGCCCAAACAGTATTTCAGGATCTAACTTCGATCAGTTTAAGTCCCTGAATACCTTTCATGATCTGGGCTATAAAAACTTGAAATTTTTTTTGTTTCACTACTGTCTTAAAAGTCTCAGTTACATGACTTTACGGTGAGACGTAAATTCCCTCAAGTTTCCTGTCCTCACAAGCAACAATACTCTGTATTTTTAATAGGCTTTGCTGTGTGTAGTAATTTACTAGAGGATTTATATTAGTTTCTACCTTTTAAAAATTCTATATGTGCCATGCTGGGCCTGCTTTTGCTTCTAGAGAAGTGAATTTCAGAACCCTGGTTGGCTTCATTAGATGCTGGAGCAGTCCTATAGTAATATTTTTGTATAGCAGGCCAAAGGGAAGATGCCTGTGCAGTATCTATCTATGACAGATCATGTATTCTCTGCCTAATGGCACTGCAATAAATGCCCTGCAAATTAGCAGGACACTAGCATGTGAGATACATTCCTATATGTTTTCATGCATTTATGTTACTGTGTTTTGGTGTTAGTGATGTTTCCTCATTGCTGTGTTGTATAATTGTATAATATTGTATGATATGATATAATTAAGGATGTCCCACTTACAATTGCCATGAGAATTAATTGTTCAGCTTTATCTGTTACTTGGACAGGCTTTCCATAAAAGATGTAAGAAGCATTTATGTTTTCCCTATATGCTATACTGCAGTGAAGAGCAATATCTATTTCCATTATGAATCACTTAATCAGAAGGCAATGTTAGCCCTGCAACATAAAAGCATAAGAAAAACAGGCCTTTTGCTATGCAGGAAAAGATACATGCAGAATCATAGCAATACGAGAAGATTATGATGGCTGGGAAAAAGCTTCAGGGCAAAAGAAATGGGTGGAGAGAAGAGGGAGGATCAGCTTATAGAAATGAACTGGCATGGGTCTAGGGTTTTTTTGAACCATTCAATTTAATTCTATCACAGAAGCAAATGATGACTGAAAAATCTTCCGAAAAACCTACTGCTGTCTAAACAGTGGTAGCACTGTTAGGAACAACGTTGAAAGTGAGCACTTTTGAATTTCAATAGGGCCTTTCCAAATAGGAGAATAACAGCCCTGTACATTGTGTAACTTTGGACCAGACACCTTATGAGGGGAGCTGCTACACAGCTAGGAAAATAATCTGAAGCCTATTACAGAACAAGAGAGCAACTGTTTGTGGGAATATGAAAGCACTGGCAATGAAAAACAGAACAGAGAAAACAATCCATTAAAAAAGCAACACGGAAATTTACATATATTAAAAAAATATGTGAAAATGTCAGAAATCAGCTGGTCAGTTTATAGAAGGTAGGTAGCAATTCAGTTTGTACCCTGATACCTGAGAAACTGGAACAAGAAAATTAATTAACAATTTGTCTAATATAATTAGGACAACTTAACCTGGAAACAATTTCATTTGGCAGAAAGAAATGAACCAATATTGTATTGAGGAGAGCTCTGGAGAGGATTGTGTTCTGATTAATGAGAAACTGAGACACTACAACAAGCAGCAAAGGCTTTGGACCCTGTTCTGATTTTAGTTACACCAATATGAATAAGACTAACCTTGCTAATGAGTTTTCCAGTGCAAAAGTCAGATCACAAACAAGTTATTCAGACTTCAAGACCTACCTGGAAGAGGTCAGCAGTCAGTAGCAAAGAAAATTACTTACTCTTATAAATTATGATACTCAGAAGAGTCACTATGGAATTTGGAATAAAAAATAAAGGCAGTTTGTTATTCCCAAAGAGCATCAGAGAAACCGAATTTCCTATCAGGGTGGGAAAAAAAATAGTTGTTAGTTACTATTTATACTGTTTCCATGCCCACGTAATTTATTTCTCATGATGACCTTGATTATGGCATGTTAACTTACATACAACAAAAAATTATATCTGAGGTAAATGTGATAGAAGCAAAATGAAGAGGTTTTTTTGTTTTCTTTTTTTTTTTTTTTAAATTGGGAAGTTCCAAAACAGCATAAGTGATGTGGTTCACAGGATGATTTTCTAGGTAACACAGCACAAAATTAATGGATAGCACAGCTGGAGATCTCATCACTGTATTAAAAAGGGGGGAATTTTGACTGTTATTATCCATGGCCTCTGAGTTACAGTTTGGGAAATAGGATGTGTACAGAGGATTGCAAGGTTTGAGGGGTTTCTGCTCAAAAGGACACTGCATCTACATAATCCATGATACCCAAACAGCTCTGCCTTGTTTTTTTTGAACTCTGAACAGTTTGTGTCTCACAACCTTTCAACAGCCTTTTTTTTCCAGCCTCATCAATTATTTTCTTCACATTTGTTTTTTTCTGTGAGGTCTTGTATCCTGGCCATATTGCCAAAGGCTACTAGACTGTAACCTGCCCTGTATGAGAATTTCAAAAGCATTGTACTCCATAGGAAAAGCATGAAAGAGTCCTTCATGTTCCTTGGAATAACAAATGAAAACAAAGGCAAAAGATCATGATGTTCTCCTCCGATGTTACTTTAAACACATGCTCAAAATGCTTACAAACTGAAATGCTGCTACCCAATACAGCCACAACAAAGAACAGTACTTTTTAAACTGTAGTGGAAAGCCATTTAGAGTGTTATATGCAGAAACATCAGTTTATCAATTTTCTTCATTTTCCATGGGTTTGGAAGTCCAGCACATGTGACCACATTATTCAATGAGAAATTTCAAGGAGAAATTTCACAGATTTCATTGGATATATTACTAAAATGGAAGTGAAAGTAGTAAATGCAAATAATATATTCATGTTCATAGTAACTAGAGGTACATTCTCATTTTTAATTGCTGTCCAATCCACAAAAATACTTTAAGCATGTACTTACTTGCTTACTGTTTTACAAAGTTTTAACATTAATGGTCCCATTGGGACTTTTACCATTGACTTCAAAGGGAACCAGATTAGGATTTATACAGATTTGGCTAGTAGCACTGCTTATTATTAAAGACCTTCTTTTATGTTGCATAAAACTTTGCCAGACTTTAACCATCTAGGCTGAAATTCCATATGCTTCATAGCTGCCTCAGGCTGAATTCTTCTGGAAAATTCCAAACAAAACAATTCAGCTCTTTTCAAGAGCTAGGACTGACTAGGCAAGAAGACTGGGACAGGGAAACCAGGTAATGTGAGTGGGACTGGGAATGTCTGGAAGAGGAAACTTGAACTGGCAGTAGCAGAAGTAATCTAGGACTACAAGGAAAGCTAAGAGAGAGAATCAAGAAATATATGTTAGAAAAGGACAAACCTGAGGAGCTGGGAATAAAATATTATGGATAGGACAATATAACTAGTACAAGAAACCATGAGTGGGAAAGATGCAGAATGGGGAAACAGGTTAGAGAAGCTGGAACATGAGGATGGGCTATAATGCTGCAACAGCCTGTGCTGTTGCAGCACCATCTTCTTTGGAGCTTGGAGCGGAGCCCTGCGCTCCATAATCTCATTGTTCATTCCTCCTGTGGGCAAATAGCCATAAAAGCCACTAGCAAAATTGCTCATTCTCCTCTACGGCTTGTCCATGCAGAGGGTAAAAATTTGTTAATTATTCCTTTGACTTCATTAGCTTTGATAAGCTTAAATCCTGTCTTTTATTCCATTGGTTTAAATGAGGGATATAAATATTCCAACTTCAATGACCCATACAGGTGTCAATATGAAACCGCATCACAGAACTTCATTTTACCCCATTTCTTCTTCAAACAATTTTCACCTGCCTCCTGACTTCCCTGATAAAAGAACATTATTTCACCTGTGAAATATCAGATTTAGGGTCAGATCTAGGAAATTGTCCCCTTGTG
>NW_008824936.1:934309-955217 GCF_000699105.1 Pygoscelis adeliae | reverse complement strand
GGAATAGGCATTATATATTAAAAAGAGACCGACAATAAAACAAACAAAAAAGATCATTTGTGAACCAAACAGGAAACCTCAGGAAAAGAATAGAGAACTGAAATTTTGGATTGTAACCCGGATTATTCCTAGAAGTTCCTACATGACTGTGAAGAAAAGTGTGTGTCTGATTTATTTGCTTCCAGCTTGCATATTATCTTCCCCATCATAGAGTGAGAGGGTTAGGTCAACTCCTCCAGAAGACAAGAGGTTGCTCCTTAGATCATAGATAAGGAGAAAAGTTTCCCAGAGACTGCAGAGAAGAGCAGAACAAGACAGAAGGGGAACGACAGCAAGAAACTGGGAGCACAAACCGCTGTGAAGATCGGGGAATGGACAGACATGCCTCAAGGACAATGGAAAGAGAAAATACCTAGGGACCAGCAGGGACTGTGTCATCTGTTGCACGATTGACTGACAGCAAGCCAGGACCTGTCTTCAGGGACATGGTGGACACAGCAACTGTGGCTTTTTTATTTCTATTCTGTTTCTATTTCTATTTTTTTTTTTTTTTAAAGATGCATTGCAATATCTAATCCTAAAAAACCTAGAGATTTGATGGGGTTGCTTTGAGTTTTTGATTTGGCTAGGGTTTTTTTTTTTTTTTTTAACTTTAAAAACCTTGGGGAGCTCACCATAAGCAAAAGGTCTAAGCAGTTGCCTGAAAGTTCAGCAAATCTGGGGTTCTGACATGATGACGAAACAGATGTTTCAAGGACAACTACTGATTTTGTATTCCTTGACCCTAAACAGACAGATTGCATAGGAAAATACTGATAGGTCTACTCTCTCCCTGACAAACAGTACCATCCCATCTAGTCCCTTGTCCTTGTGCTGTGGTTGCAGTGCTGTAGCTGCATTGCTCTTCTCCCCCTCCAGCAGGACCACTTTTTCCACTGAGAACCTAATGTCTAATTGAGGGGCATCCTGAAGACTCAGTAAAATGTAAATGAAGTCAATGGAAGCCAGGACTCTGAACTCGTACCTGTCATTGAGAGCTGTACATTAATGCTATGAGTCAAGTGCTAAAGAAACTCTTGTTAAACACGGAATATTAATGGAAATATTTGACCTTATGCTCTTTCTGCTTTAGCTTCCCCTCTTCCGAGAGTGGCTTATAACAAGAAGTTTGTGAGTCTTTGTGAATCTTTTATGCCTTTGATTCCATGGATGCTTCTCACAGTGAAATCCAGGAGGGAATTAATAAGGCTTCTTAATGTCTGAATAGCGTGCAATGCATAGAGCAGAAGGCTACACAGGGAACAAGGAGAGAATAATATCTGAAACAGTGGTCCATTATGTGATAAGAACTTTTCCTGCACTGCATAAAGGAGGGTCCTGCTTTTTTGAAACATATCATATGTTAATGTGATTGGTGCCTGCATATTATAATGCATGAAGTCAAAGGAAGTGAATTCATTTTGTGAAAGGAAACTAACCCTGACATTTGAGTACTTGATATTGCAGTTAAATTATATGTTTTTAAGGTAGTTTTCTTGGATAATATATTTTAAAATAAAAGCTATGCCTCTGTAATCTGCATGTAGAAATAACACAAATATGGAAAAAAAGGAAGCTATTTAAATACCCCAAATGTTAACGATTTAAGAACTATTTCTATTATACAAAAGGAAATGTCACTTTTAAAGTTACAAATCTTTTTTCATATAAAGTACTTGCATGTTGACAGAGGGAAAAGGCAACACTATTTACTTTGTTTTCCATATAAATGCTATAAACTATCATTTAACATAAATTTATTGCTAAAAATGCATAAAATAATTTTACTTTAAAAAAAAAAGAAACTTTTATGTTTTAAATCCTGGGTTTCTTTACAGTCATTTTTCATTTTATATAATCCCACAAATCCCAGAAAAGCTATTGTTGTTCTATTGGACTAGAAGGCAATAGTCTTCCATAAAGAAGACAGAGTTAAAAACCTCTGGTCCCAGCAATACCTATTACTGTGGATCTTTTCATTCACTTAAATGGGAACTGGTAGAAAATAATGGACAGAGGACTGTTCTAGGACTCACTGATCTCATTAAAAATCCCAACTCTACCACTGATTGACTGACTAAGTGATCTTGGCCAACTCCATTTACTTCTGCCTTGTTTTACCTTGGAAATAATACTACTAACATATTTCATAAGGTGTTGTAAGACCTTAAGATGAAAAGCATTAGAAGCATTAGAAACATTAAAAGCATTAGAAGCATTAGAGCTATACTTTCTTAAAAGCTTTTACTGAAATGGTCAGATGCAATGAAATTGCTGCTGCATGTTATATTAAAATTCAGGCATTCTGATTTTTACCTTTTTTTTCTCGGTCCTCCTTCCCAACCTATACCTACACATAATTTTTGCATGTCTAAAAACATCCTCATGAATCCATCCCCACACTCCTGTGGGTCAAATGGCTTCCCCAGTACATATCCACAAAAGAACTCAGCGCTCTTAGCAGGCACTTGAACTTTTCTGTTCAGATAGTATATGAGAAGGAAAGTTTTCAAAACATATCCCCTAGAGTCACTGCTTAATAGAGGCAAGTCACGGTCACAAGTGGCAATGACTCTAACACTAATCGCTTTGCCTCTTGATTTTGCTTTGAAAATGTTTCAAGATGTGATCCTATGGTGATGACAAAAGCCATGAGATTCTATTATATTTGGTAGTGATGGCATACCCTATGTCATTTGTTGCCACAGCAGGAAACTCCTAACTATGCCCCAGACGATGTATCATACGGCAGAAAATTCAAAGTGAATCCTACATGCTATTCCTAACTCATACACACAGCTCACCCTTTGCAGTGTGAAACTAAGCAGTTCCACAAATATAATAAAGAGGTTGTTGCATAACTTCTGCACACTTGGCAAAAACCCTGCTATTGTTTTTGGAAAATGACTGTTGGTAAACACGGAAAATGTGCAATAGCGCCTTCAGCATGAGGAAGCAATGTTCTGCTGTAAAGCTGATGGTTGTTTTATTCCATGCTTAATCGATACTCAATGCACAGCTTTCCTGGGGCCCATGATAAGCCATGGTGCAGGTACTAGACTCCACGCAGAGAGAAATGCCAGCTTGAGTCCTAGAAAGAAACTGGACAAGAAAGTGACTCTTCTTCCTCTGAAGCAGGGGCACTGCCAGCCACATTACACAGTTTCCCAGCCTCTTGTGAGCTGAGGGAGCCCATTTTTAAAGAAATAAATCCATGTGCAACATATTTATTCTCCCTTCCTCTCCCTCATCCTAGTGCTAGCAGGAGAGTATGGAGGGAATTTCACTCCTGGTGCACCTTCTCCCATCTCTCCTTCCCATTTCTTCTTTGCGGTTCAAAATCCACTTCCAACCAAAGAGTCCAACAGAAGCCTGCTCTGCTGGATGTCTGGATTATAACTGATCCAGATTTTGTAACATAAACCTTTGCACAGTCCTTGTTATTAAACAATTTGCTTCTATGAGATGAGATGAGTATGTCTAAAGTGAGTAGCAACTGAAGAGGTTAGGCAGACTTTAAACTGAGTATTTTTCAGTATCTTACCATTTTTACTTCTCTCCCTTGTGAAATGTTTTGTCTTAGAAATCTGCATTGCCATAACTAGTTTTGAATAGTTATTCTGGGATCAGTTTTCTCTCTAGCACTTCCTCCCTTTGATGTATTTATAAAATACCTTATGCTCCTTAATTCTTTTGCCTGGCAGAAATAGTTTGCTATGAATGGCTTCACTGTCAATGTTACTGCAAAATTTTACACTTCTAAGTCACATGCAAATTTTCTGACATTTATTAAAAAAAACAACAGTCTATGCAAATACAAGGAACTTATTATTAAAAAAAAAAAAAAAGAAAAAAAGAAAAAAGTTACCAGAGTTTTCCATTTGTAGCAAGAGGTCCATAGCATAGACCTGCGAATGACACAATTTCATAAATTACTTGTTCTGGACTACTAGCATCCTAAACTGGGAGAGCATTCTGTTGCATCCTGCACAAACACATGATGCTTTCACACAGAATAACAGAGAAATTGCTTCCTGATGCTTGTAGCATCATACAGCATTCATCATGACTGTATTTGCCGTATCAGCCCTGAAATTACTTTAAGATGCAGCATAATCTTTGCTGAAGATTCAGCCCTGCTTATTTGAGAACTAAGTCTACCAAGTTCCCTGCCAGTTATGTGAAGTCAGGTCACTATTTCCACCTTGACAACCCTTGAGAAATTCCTTTTTTCCGATGCCTCATGGCTTTTGCAGGCCTCATGGTACAGTTTCCAAGTACATCTAGGCTTTGAGAGACTATCAAAGCAGCAATTCCAGTTCTTCTTTTGGTCTTTACTTGTCTGTTCCCAAGAATATTGTATCATTTGCCAAGTTAGGTGAGGAAAGGTGTATTTAACTTCCTAGCGAGGAAAGTCACGCAACTCCATGTGAAATAGCTATTCTTTTAAGGAATAAATTGAGCTTAAATTGCAGATGTTCTTATGCTTTCACATGTAATTTGCTGCTCAGCATGGGTGTGTATATTCAGAGATCCACACAGTTCTGCAGGGAAGCAGGCTGTTTTCAAATAACTTTATTTAATAAAAGGCTATTTGAAAAATTACTTTCCAGAGGCTGCTATCAAAAAAGCACATTTGCACCAATAGCCTATCAACTTTGTTATATAGTAAATTATCCAACTCCCATTACAACAGATGGAGTGCAGCAATTAGATGATGTCTCATATAGGACCATATGAATTTTATTAGCTGATGCCTTTGCTGAAACTAAAGCTGAAGAATGCACGGGAGCATTTCTACTTAGTGCACTTTTGTCAATGAGGGTAAATGCAATTATACTGAAAATTTCTTAGAATGAACTGCCATTGTATTGAATACTTCATGTGTTAGACCCTGAATAACACATGATGAATTGTGGTTCAGTGCACAGGCATAAACACAAGTTGTACACCAGGAAGTGTTTAATAAAACCTGCTGTCCCAGTGAAGTTCTGCTGATAATTTAAAGATGGGTAGACTCTGCTAACTCCTGTTTCTTGAGTTCAAGGAAGTGATACTTTGATGGAAAAGCTTTTGGTTTGTTTTGCTTCACTTTGCTTCTTTTAACTAAAGGCTTTTTGCTCTCAATACAGATATTAGAAGTATCAGTAGAGACAACCAAAAAAGTGAGATCAGGTATACTAAATGAATTTCAGTTAAATAACTACTGGTGAAGTAACTGCCATAAAAATGCTTTGCAGGCCATGAGTGAGGAATACTACATAGGACAGGATACTTTTGTTAAAAATATTGAAAGAGAGATTGATCCTTCTCAATCTGTTCCTTTTATTGACTAACTTGCATTGCCCATAGTCCCATTAGGTATCTTAAAGCATGATTTTGGGGGTGTTCAAATTCCATGCTTTTGTGAAGGAAGGTTATCAAACACCCCAGATTTCTCATCCTTTATCAGTTTTTCAAGTTTTTGACCATACCCAGCCATTAGGTCAGATATCTTGTTGATTAAGTGTTCTGATCTGCTACTTTTCGTATCAGGGATCAGTTTTCAGATGCTATTCTGAAATATACCTTAGATACCTTTCCAGCCATGACCAGCTTGTGATGTAGAGATAGCTGGAAGGAAAGGGAGAAGGGGTGGAAGAACGTTTTTCCTACAGTTTTCTGGGGTGGGGTCATCTGAAGGGTCCATTGTGTATAAAATTCTGGAAACATTCTGAAAAAGATGAAAAACTCTTTTTCCTTTGCTAGCACAAGGTTTCTTTTTTCCATGTAAGCTCAAGAGAGCAGATCAATAGTTTGTGATTTAAAAGGGTATATGTCAATACCAACCCCTAGAACACTGTGTTCTCATGTTTTTGACATTTGTTCCAAGTACATGTAATGTACCTCTTATTCCTCAATCTTACAAACAACTTCTGAGAATTTACTAAGCTATGTAACTGGCAGTGCAAGCCTACCATAATTACAGTACTTCTGTTTGTGTTCTTGATGATTTACAGTGAATATATAAAGAAAAAAAATGCAGAAATCATCTTTGCAGCTATAGTTTTATAGCAATAAGTTAAAGCAACTTGACTGTGATTACATGACAGAAGTTTAAATAGCCTAAACCAGCTCAGATTTTAACCCTAATAAAATAAGACCAAGACTCATTTTTAGAATTTTACTTCACACACTCACATGCAGCAGAACTGTCCCAAGCCTAGACTGAAATAGTGAATGGAAAATTAAGAATTAAAGTTGAAGTAGTTTGGAAATTTACAATTCAACCTAAAAAGGATGTGGCATGCAGCTAAAAGCTAAAGCAGAAGACAGAATTAATACCTTTGGGCTATGGTATTTCCCTTCTCCATCTTTTGCACTGTTGGAGAAAAGACTCAGAAATTGGTTCCCCTCGTTTATTTTATATGGCAAATTATTTTCCCTTTGCATTCATCCATTCTCCCCAACTTCTTTTCACTTCTTGTCAGATGTTGCACACAGAGTACTCCAAAGATTTACTGTGTGCCAGGGTGTCGAAGTTTACCCCCAGCTGGCAACTAAGCACCACACAGCCGCTCGCTCACTCCCCCCGGTGGGATGAGGGAGACAATCAGAACGGTAAAAGTGAGAAAACTTGTGGGTTGAGATAAAGATGGTTTAATAAGTAAAGCAAAAGCCACACGCGCAAGCAAAGCAAAACAAGGAATTCATTCACTACTTCCCATCGGCAGGCAGGTGTTCAGCCATCTCCAGGAAAGCAGGGCTCCATCACACGTAACAGTTACTTGGGAAGACAAATGCCATCACTCCAAATGTCCCCCCCTTCCTTCTTCTTCCCCCAGCTTTATATGCTGAGCATGATGTCATATGGTATGGAATATCCCTTTGGTCAGTTGGGGTCAGCTGTCCCAGCTGTGTCCCCTCCCAACTTCTTGTGCACCCCCAGCCTACTCGCTGGTGGGGTAGGGTGAGAAGCAGAAAAGGCCTTGACTATGTGTAAGCACTGCTCAGCAATGACGAAAACATCCCTGTGTTATCAACACTGTTTTCAACACAAATCCAAATCGCAGCCCCATACTAGCCACTATGAAGAAAATTAGCTCTATCCCAGCCAAAACCAGCACGCAGGGCTTTGTCAGTCTAGTTCCTTAGGACCTTTCTGCTTTCTTCCTCCAGTAAAGTGCTGCATGATGTGAGACAGGATGGCAGAAACTAGATAGGAGGGAAAGTCTTAGCATTAGTAGCATGGTAGATCCACGTCTCATTCTGTTTGTTCCCTGGCTCTGACAGAAACTTCACAACTCAGTCATTCTGAGCCTAGTTTCTCACATGTAAGAAGACATTATTTCTTTGTCTGCTTAGACAGTCATTGCACAGGCAGGTAAATCTCTACATGGCTTGACTTGAGAGAGGTACACTGTGGAAGTCTAGGCAACACTTCTTTCAACTGCCAGAAAGGAAAGTAGTAGAGAATTCACAGCTTGCTTTTTTTCGTGTACAAAATTTTCAGTTAGGTTGTGACTACAACCAAGTCTGGGGACATAATAATTCCAGAACAAGGAGATTTGCCCGTTCTGGAAACAGTGGTGCTTTATTATAAGGAAAACATTTAGATCAGTGTTTCAGCCCTCCTTTTTCCCTTCAGCATTTTCTGACAAGGTTTTGTTTCTGAGCAGCTGTAAATTTTAAGGGCAGATTTTAAGACATAAGGATCATCTGGTTTGATCTTTGCCTAACACAGGCCATAAAATTTCACCAATAATTCTTGTAGTGGAACATATCATCTTCCCCTAAACTATAAGTGAATACTGTCAAGCCCAATAATTTGCGGTTTACTAGAGCATAAAAACATCCTGTCTCAATTTAAGGAATCCTGGAGATGATGAATTTCCTTCTTCCTTGGCAATGGATGATTACTATCACTGCAGAACAGTTGTTTCTAATTTTTATTTTGAACCAGAAACAAATACGAGGCTGCCATATGATACGGGTGGGTATGGCCTGAGAGTTTGTCACACCCACAACAAGGGACAAAAAATTCTAATTCATATCTGCACATATGTCCTTGCTCTGCTGGCCTTTTATAACTATGTTTTAAGGGTTTTACGTTATGGTTGGCTCCAGTTCAATCCTTACTTTACTTTTATCCTATTTCATGCTAAACCACACTTAAATTCATTCCTCTCTCAGGCCTCAAAAAAGCTGTTCCAGGCCACAGAAAAGAGAAGGCAGGAATTATATAGTATATCATGGGATGTAACTGACAGTGTATTGTGTGATGATGGTGCTTTTTACTCATATAAGATTATGTGTTAGGAGAAAAACTATGGTAGCACAATTCAGTTGTGAGACTCAGAATTACCGGCCTTGTGAGCCAAGCATCTGCCAAGCATAAACTTACCAACTTCTGCATAAATCACACTGGGACCTCAGCTACCAGATGCAACTGGTCATATCTAAGCTTGCCTGACTGCATCAGGCACATGGGATCATGGAGTAGTAGAGTGTCAGCATGGTGAATGCCAGAAATACTAGTGCTGTAACAGGGAAAGTTGAAATTGGAGGAAGATATATACAAATGCATAAGTCATAACAAGTCCATTCCC
Organism: Pygoscelis adeliae; assembly: GCF_000699105.1. Classification (NCBI taxonomy): domain Eukaryota; kingdom Metazoa; phylum Chordata; class Aves; order Sphenisciformes; family Spheniscidae; genus Pygoscelis; species Pygoscelis adeliae. The sequence continues at coordinate 946,590 of NW_008824936.1, read as the reverse complement.
AGCATATTTCCATACTCTTCTGACTTTAAAAAAAAAAGAACAAAAACCCCAACCTCTCCTACAATGAAATCCTACAGATAGAGTTTCCTTATGCTCTTTATGTGTTGGTGATTTTCCATTCTCAGTGTCAATCTATACTGTAACTGGCAAGATCACGTATTTGCCTTATAAACACATTTTTAAAAGTATTGATAAAAATTCTATCTCAATAGTGTAGTAGCTGCAGTAACAAACTGAAGCATCTAAAGCTGTGTGCACTGATTATGGGTCAAAATGCTATATGTGGAGAGTCGTAGTCTAAAAAGAAGGAAAAGCAAATGTTAATTAACAAAGTATAGATACAAACAAACTGTAAGTTTATTACTTAGCAACATAAAGATTAGTTAATCCAGTAGTGTATAAAAAAAAGACACTATGTTTAAAAAACAAAAAGGAAGTCCTGTAGAGAATGCTATAAAACAGTGGAAAATTAACTGGGACTCACAACAAACTGTTGTGCTTTTATGCAGAAATATAAGGATATTAATCTACTTTTAGAAAATTGATGAGAGTATTCTTTCCTTGTTTTATTCCATTGAATTTACTTACAGCATAAATTTGAACTACTGTATCACTCATTCAATATAAGAAGGAGTGTAACATATTTCTGAGGAAAATTCTACAGTTTTTGTGTCCGGTTTAGGGAAGAGTCCAATGATGGAATCAAAGCAATTTCTCAGATGCCAGATATCAGGATGCTATTTTGATGGATGCTTTTCTTACATATTACTCTGAGGTTCTGTTGTGGTTCAGTAAATTCAGGTGTTAATAATTTTTTGAGGTAAATCTGTGATTTAAAACTACAGTTTTACCAACCCAAGAATTAAAAGACATTATCAAGACCTCCTGACCATGGATTTAGCTTAAAGATCATAAAAATTTGTTGGTTTTGAACTAGTTTCTTGTGTTTGAGCAAAAATTACATGTGGATCATTTTTCAGGCAGTCTTCTGCAAAGCTAGAAGAGGAAGTTTATTGCCCTCCCCTCTCCTAGTGAAAGCAGAGTCTCACATAATCACAAAAGTCAAGAAATTAGCTTATCAGGAAATTATAGTTCATAAAGCATTCTCTTGCCATCTTCACCAAGATGCGGTTGTAGAACACTCGTGTTACAACAGACGCTGTGAGGTGGCTCTGCTTCCACTCCATAGTCATACATAAACAATTTCTCTTTCCTGAATCTTGTGGAATTTTACAGCAATGAAACAGTTACACAAGCACAGGACTTGGCCTTTCTCTAAATGCCTATGTTGCATAGCTCAAATATTGACTTAACTACAAACACTCTCAGCCTGTAATTTTAGACATCAGAACCAAATATATGAAATATGTCTTGGAAAAGAACACTGAGAGCAGCAATAGTACGCAAGTGACTAATCTGTACAGAAAGGAATAATACAATTTTTTGTTCAAAACACTTGAGCTAAAATTTGTTTATATCAGTCCACTTTTGCAAAAAAGAGAAATGAAAAACAACTGAAGATCTGCTTGTTAATACAAAGTCCTTCCCAAAGAAAGGGAGGGTTCAAATTTACAGAACAAAATTGTTTGCATAATAAAATAATCATCCAGATGGCAAAAATAAGCAACCCTGAAAATGGTAAATGTTAAGAGGAGGACTATGTCTCTTTGGGTCATCATCAGTAACAGTTTCGTAACAACTCTTTCAAGCTCTCAGCTTTAAGCATACCAGAACAGTTTAGTGAACATTAGCTAATCTGTGTATTGCTAATCTATTATTCTAGAAATGTGTGACTGTGCAATACAGTCCTGGGTTTATGATTGACCTGGCCCTGTTTGACATGAAAATACCAGAAAAGAAATACCAGTTCAGGTTTGTTTTGTTTTTTTTTTATAACTCCTCTGCTGTCAGAATTCAGCGCAACTATAAATAACGTAGGAAATATTTTAATCAAGACATTCCTGTGTTACATAAAAGCATCTTCTGATCCACTTAATTTTTTTCATACGTAAAGAAGAGCAAAAGTAAGGGCAATTTACTATATGCAAACTATTAAGAGGCTAATCAACTTGGTGAACTGAGTTTTAAGCAGTAACCTCCTTCCCTAAGAAAGTACGTATATCTATTTTATGAATATTTAAGCTAAATAAAATAAGAAGCAGCAGCTACTTATTCTGCAGTATAAAACAAAATGCACTCAGAAATAAGATCTTAAGATACAGCTAAGCTGAAGCAAAATAGGAATGAACAGAAAAGAGCACGATATTTGATGTTGGAAGAAATTCCAAATAAAATCTGATTAAACCACTGAATAACTCAAAAAAGTGCAGATATGAGCATAAGAGAAGTTGCATGGAGCTGCAATTATATAAGACTGGTAATTATTTAGGTAAAGTATGGAGATGAGTCAAATCAGCATTGGGGAAAATGGTCAAATAAGCTTTACATTCACACGGTCTGTGGCAACCTGCAAAAGAAGTAAAATTACTATGAACACTATATTTTTCTGTTGCTATAGTCTAATACAAAAGGAGTCCACACTAGTTCAAGGTCATGAATGACAAAAGCTCTCTAAATCAAAAGGTCCCTCTCTATGCCTAGCAAAAACTCTGAATACAGATAGAAAGGAATTAACAGCCACTTGCTCATGCAAACAACTCCCTCTTTCCTCCTGTAATCTGTAAGAGAGTTGCTGACATGTGGCATTCTCAGGAATGCACTGGTAAAGTGCTCAGATCCTTTTGTATCTCGTATACTCCTCTAATGCTTTGCATTGTGGAACACAAATTTTTTATCATAGCAAGTAACTGCATGACTTTCTCCATAGTTAATATTATATGATCTATCCAACCTCGATACTTTGTAGGATTAAACTGAACTTCTAGCTGACAGTCAACTTTTTGTACCAGCTGGGCTTTTTACTTTATCTTAACTGGATGCTAGCAAGATGATCCCTGTATTGTTCTTAACAAAATAATTTCTGTCTTCCCAGAAAGAATTATTATTTCCTGAAAAATGGATGTCAGTGAATGGATTGAACATCACAAGTTAAGTTTTCAAATATTTGGATAAACTAAAATCTCAACCAACAGGCTAGTCAAGCAAAATATGCATATAGTCATTGCATAAGCAAAAACCTGCATTTACATGCACAAAGACTATATTTTCCCACTCTTATGTGGGATTCAGTTGACAAAGCTAGCACAGTCAACAGTTCTTACTGTAAATATTTTTGAAAATTGAATGATCATTTCATTTTTGAATGAATCATTGAGGCAAAACGCTCAAATTCCAGGTGAATAAGAAAGAAAACTGATATGAATTCTAGTCAGATTTGAAGTTTTGGATGGTTTTTTTTCCACACCTGAAAAACGAATGTAGCATAAAATGTAAGCATTTAATTCATAATTCAGGAAAAGTGAAATACTGACCAAACATACCTATAGGTTCTTATTTGGGAATGTTTCTTGAATTAAACCTGAAGGCTTGTAAAACATTATGAACAGCTCCTATTGAAATTAGTGACTGGATTCCAGTTGGACTTGATCTGTCGGTGATGCAAGGCAGCCACAAATCTGATTCCAGAAAAGTAGTCTGTGATCATCCATCTGAAAAGCTATGATTGATGTAAGGTATATTAACTAAATATTAGAATTTGTTAAGTATTAGAAAATCTTGATGTCTGTATTTTATATCCCAGCAGTCCTCTCTTTGGAAGAAAATAATTTCAGTCATGGACAGTTTTGTTTGAGAAAGGACTATGAGATTTTAACATAGTATAGTATATTTTGAGTTGCTTGTTAAATTAAAAAAAATAATTTTGACAACAACAAACTTTGGAATGAGACTATTACATTTTACAAAACACTATCACAAAAGCAATATAATAGTAAAAAAAGCTGCTATACTCATTTAAACACATTTCAGGAAAAAAGTAATGGTTTTAATATATGGAAAAATTATTATATTATGGACACTGAAAATGTAGTCATATTTGTTTTGAAGTATGTTTATGTTGTCAGATGGAGCCCTGAGAAAGATAGCAAACAGCAATTTATTTTCGGAAGTTATAAAATGCCAAATAACGAGTTGTCTTTTAAATGCTGTAGTAAAATACCCAGAAGGATAATCACCACAGCTCTAGGAAAAGCAAAATATTATGTCTGTAATCATTATGAGCATGGTACTGTTGGAAGAAAACAGTCATTTATGTTCAAGCTAACTAAACTGGCCAGACAGGAAGAGATGGTCTAAGGTAGGTTTAGAAAAAAGCCCTTTGGATTAGAGACTTCTGTTCTTAAGTGCATGTTCCACTTGCACTGTTAATGACAATGTTTATCATTACCAAAGATTTTTTATTACAAAACCAGTATTTCATGAGATGAAAATGGAAAATAATAAGTTGTTTGGGTTTGATTTTTTTATCAGAATGAACAGTCGCAAGAATACTAAAAATTTAGCAAGGAATACTCACTTATTATTAAAGAAAATATAATATGCATCGCATGCAAAATCATTCAAATTACTATTTGCTTAAAGTTAGATGTCAGTACTTTGCTGAATTAGGTGCATGGATCTAAATCTTTGTCCAAAGCAATAAACACAACTAGGCAATTAGAAATAGAAATTCTATGATTTTGTAATAATGATTTGTTACATTACATCTATTTATGACTTTACACAGTTAGAAATATGCAGAAACTAACAAATGATGATTCTGGGCAAGTAGAGAAATGTAAAGCCCATTAATCTTAGAAGCCTAAAGCTGCAAGTTGAAGCTCTCATGTCTGTGAATTTCAATCTGTCAGTATCATATAATAGAATACCCTGTGTTAGCAATATGTATGTATGTATGTATGGAGCACAAGACAGCCAGTAGAACAATCCCTGAATGCACAATGTGAAGACAAATATGTAATCTATAAGTTTGAAGTGATAAAAGTTCTTGAGGACTGCTCAGTTTTGCAAGAAAAAAAAAAAACAATAATCCTGTAATTACACAGCAATTTTTAAGAACATAAATGGATGGTAAATACTGTAAATTTATATACAACCAAATGATAATTATGTTTTATATTTGAAAGAGTCATCAAGGAACTGAAGCAGGTAATTAAATTGACTCATCTGCTTTCATCAAATTTGTAAAAGTACATAATAAAGTCACGCAGAAACATGGGATTGGGGTATACACTGTGTTCCCTGGAAATTGTTGGTGTTATATTGGTTATAAATATATATGTGAAACTATTTAATTATGTAGGATCCAAAGAACTTTGTTTTAGGCAAGTCCATTCATTTCAGTACTGTTAGCCCGGATGACAGTCAATGAAGATCTCTGCCTAGATTCATGTTGGGGACTAACCTATCCTACCCCAAAACAGTCATGATACAAGCTGAGTCTGGCACCTACTCACCACGATATTCCTCTTACTCTGAAGAAATAGTAACTGTCTTTCTATCAAAACCCCCTTGTACAGATGAGCGTAACGGACCGAATTTCTTTTTATTTCACTTTGACATTTCACATTTCCACTCCCTGGGTAGAATTTTTCTCTCCTCTTATGCAGGACTTTTTTGATCTTCCTCTTTGTCGGTAAGTATAACATAGTCCATGGAAAAATTTATAAAATAAAACAAAAATATGAAGATGTAAAGGGAACTGGCTTAAGAGAATGACAGGAAATGAGCCAAAGTGTTTGATTGTGTATTTCCTTATGGGAATTAAAAAAAAGAAAAAAAAGGATAGTTGAGACAAAGGAAGAATTGTTAAGTAAGGAGCATAAAAGTTCATGAAGTACACTTTAAGCACTCTAAAAACAGATTGAACGAGTATATGAAAAGTGTAGAGGCAGATAAACAGCAAAGAGCACACAGAGACTTTAATCATCTTGTATATTCATCCAAATTCTGAAAGAAACAAGTTGGTTTGAGTTATCAAAGTATAAGCTTCAAAACACTGGATTTTTTAAATATTGTTTTATTTTTTGAGAAATACTCTCTCCCAACCTATTTTTCCTATTTTCTTCTTAAAACACAGTAATACTCTTAAGATCTACATGTTGCAGGGGATGTACAATCAAGCATGTAGTGTGGATAAAGATCAGTTCTGAGAACCAGTACAAGTTCCTATGAGTGAAATAAATCTGACAGAGTATGAGTGGAAATTAGTTGCCCCACTGGTCTTGTACTAGCCTGCACAGCTGTGAATATTATTCTGTTTGAATTCTTTATCCCCTAAGTATTTATATAAAAAAATGACTCATTAGAAATAACTGTTAGCTAAATTCACAAGAACTCATAGACTACGTTAGCCTACTCTCAACATTCAGAGCTCTGTGCTTACTACTTGTCGGAGTGACACCACAGAGTTCAAAAGATGCTGAGTTGCGTTAATAAATTATTAGAAAGATAAGATATTTGATACATACTTGTGTTTCCATGAGGAGCCGAGTCTAAATATGACATATTATTATTGAAGTATCCAAATAGCATCGTATGACAAAAACACAACACAAAATATATTAAGGCAACTAGCACACTTTCCTGGAACAGAACTATTTATAATATCCAGGATTAAAAAAACTTTTAAAAAAACCACAAAAATTGCCTTTTTAGAAAAGGCTTTTTTTTTTTTTCCTTTTTTTTTTCTGCATCAAATATGTGCTAATCAGCAGTCCTAGCACTTTGGTCATTTTAGAAAACAGATGGTTGACAGACATTTAAGAGAAGAAAAATACAAAAAGGGAAAGCAGTGTATCTGAAAGTATTTTACATTTATACCTTCTAGGTACTGTCCGTTCATTTACTTGGTAGGCTTTTAATTCCAGGATCTGTTTGAATTTTGCTAGAGCTAAACTTTGTTTAGAAACACTGTAACTCTTTCTCCATTCAATTCTTTTAATCAAAAGCATTAAACAGACTGATCAGCAATATAAACATGGTAACCCAGAAATTACTCAAGTACTCTCTGTTAGCAGACTCTCTAGCTCAGAGTTAGAAATCTTGTTCAGTAACTGAGGAGAACACCTCAGTTATACACCTTCTCTATGGATCCACAGCAACGCGCTGGAGAAGGATTTGAGATCAACTACTACATCCTAAGTGAAATCATTTGACTTAGCCACATAGTTGTAAAATTCTGGCGTTTTGCATTCCTCTTTTTTTTTTTTTCCTGGGGCTAATTAATATTTAATTAGCTACATAAAGTGGATCAGCTTTAGCTGTATCCCAAAGTCCTCACCAAGGAAGTAGGATTTACAGGTCCATATCCCTGCTCCAAAACAGCATCAGATGGGATTTGACAACCTACCTATGTGAAAATGATAACTACCTCCCTATAGGGAAACACTGTCTAGCCAGAGCCAAAAATGTCTGGTTCCTGCCTGTCCTTTCTGTTATGCTTTATTTGGTAGTCATGATCTGAGGAGGCCTAAGACACTGGATCTGACTGGTGATATAGGCAGGAGAAAGCCTTGCTGAAAATGGCCCTGGGGTTAGGTGTGAGCTTGGGATTTGAGCGTCTCGCGCAAGCAGGACGTGGGCAGTTCTGACATGCCCGCTGGCAGAAACTATGTGGACTTAAACATCACTGGGGCAACTACAGGGTAACAGCAGATAAATAGGTTTTTTAAGGATCTTAGAAGCAGTTAAATGCTGCTGAAAGGGAATGGAAATTAAGATCCTATATGTGTAAGGTAATTTTTAAAATGGGACTTACGTGTTTTTGAAAATATCATCCTGATAACTCAAAACTAAATTTAAATATACAGCATAAATGCAATTGCATTTTTTTTTGTCCTACAATATCATAAAAACTATTTTTTAACAGATTACATGCTCGATTATGTACTCCTTTACAGCAGCTTCATGGCAGGGAAACTCCAGCTGAACAAAGCTAATGTAACAGAGCAGAAAATCAAGTTCACCGTCTAGTTTGGTCTAATCTCTAATTCATATTCCTAAAAAGTTAGAGAGATGCAGAAGCAGACCCAAAGATTAGGGGATATAAAATCTCCAGACTTTTGGTCCAAGCCAGTCAGAATGCTCCTGTTTCACTGAGTATCAATATTACAAGGTCTAAACAGTCTGTCATGATTTAGCAAAGCCAAGAGCCTTGCACCTGTTAGCAGTTAACCCATGAGACTGTCCATGCATTTAAGCACAAGTATACTATTAAGCACATAAATAGACAGTTTACTTGGCTAAAGCGGTGCCACAGTTTTAACATCTTGAAGGGCTGAAATCTCAAGACAACAAGGTTTACTAATTCTTATAAATATCCTCCAAAATATGACTTTTCATAAATGCGTGACTGTTTTCAACTATGTTGACAACAGTACCATGTCCCCTGAAGTTATTTCAGAGTCCTGACTGTGCGTAGAGCTGATTCCAGTGTCAGAGTCTGTATCATTTATGTCCAGATTGGTCACTCTGTGAACAAAGTCAGGAACAGCAATGCTGTTACTGGAGATGCCACTGCCGTTGGATGGCTCTTCATTTGATGGAAGCCTAGTTTCAATGCTGTCTTTAACATGTAGTAAATTAAATTCTTCTGTAAGAAGTTCATATTCTTTTTCCTTCTTTTGAAGCAGTGAGTCCCTGTATGTAAGTTCTTTCTGAACGCAGCTCAAGTATGAGTTGATTCTCAGACCATCTTTCATACTTTTTTCAAGCTCATACTTTACACTTTCCAAATTGGAGTTTTCCAGTTCAGCATTAGCAGCTCCTTCTGTGCGAACATCATCTCCATTTTTTTCTGTGCATATACCATGTACTTCTCTTTCAATTTCAGCACACAACTTCTCTATTAATTGTTTGTGATGTTTCAGTCTCTCTTCAACATGTAAAATTCCCTCACTTTTGCTCAAATAGTCATGCACCTCTTTTTGATCATCTGGCCTACTCCCTTGCTGTTCAGCCTCACTTGGATTGATCATTAAATAGGAGTCCTGCACGTAATTTTCTCCATCATTGGCTACACGATCTAGATGGAATTTTGCTTCACATTTTTCAATTTCCATATCTAGTTCCTTCATTCTAAGGACTTGTTGATGAATGGTATGATCTTGAGAAATGATCAGATGAATCAGTGTCTCCATATTATCTCTCTCTTGCTGAACACTGTCCTGTTTAAGCTTGGCTAGTTTCCTGAAAGTCTTCCTGACAATTTTCTTTTGCTTGTCTATTGGCAACATCTTCATGTAATTTGCCGGACTGAGCTCCCACTGCTTTTCCACATTTTGTACTACCTTAGCTTCAGCTGTCTTCCACAATGGAAATGAGAGGAAAGCATCTGACTTTACCAACACAAAGTGCAAATTAGACTGCTCTTCCCCCCAGGCCTTCCAAAGTCTCAGAATCTTTGTCAAGGGAGGCAGTACTCGCTCAGAGCCTCTCCATTTTTCTACAATGCAGTAATCACTAGGTTTCCCAAAAAGGACCTTTTTCTCTCCAAATGTTGCCTGGTGTTCCTCAAGCAGTGCTTGAATCACTTCTGTGCAAGTTGTGCGCTTTGTCAGGCCACATACAATCTTCTCTTCCTGGCAAACCCAAACCACAATCTCTCTTTCATTTGAAGCCATGTCCTTGTTGGGAGACCTGGAAAACAAGAAGAGATCAAATATAAATTACATATCAATGGCATAGACTAATAGCTATAATTCTGACATGACTACCACATTGAAAAATTCCTGTATTATTGTACAAGACAATATACTTGTTTAAATTACATGAAGAAATACCTTTGGATTAAGTAACAGAAAAACACACCCATTTCAGCTGCTGCTTTAATACTACTAGTCCAGCTGAATGTGAATCTCACACAAAATGTCTTTTATCAAATTTAGTTTCTGTACACATAGTGAGTGTGTATAACAATAAGTGATAAAGCTTGGCAATCTGCATTACATTTCTAGACTGTCCTAGGATAACGTAACTTTCAGATCTGCATATCTGTTCTCATCACACAGACACTGTGCAAACATTTGTAAGTTCTTAATATCACCAAGGCTTCTGAAGGGAAGAATCATGCCTCCAAATATGCACTGAACATAGATGGACTGAGAAAAGATGATTGAACACCACCTAAGTTAAAAGAACTTGATTATAGGATAAATCTACAGCTTTTTTTGCCACACCTGTACCCACACAAGCATAAACACCATTGTTTTATTATTTTTCACTAACAATTCTCAAGAAATTTGTTGCTTTTCCTGAAGTACCAAATAGCTTGAATTCCAGCGACTTGTGAGAGAATACCAACTGCGAGAGAATACATATATACGTCTGTATTTTATAACCTTTGTAACGACACAGAAATGCCAGAAAATGTAAAAGGTTTAATTTTTTTTTAAATTTATTTATGAATTCCAATTAATGTGGTATTAACCTGACATTAGCAGCTGGTACCTCCTTACACATTGAGATACCTAACTTCAGGTGTCTAAGATCCCATTATGACTGCTGTAGCTGTCTAATCAATACAATCAGTGGAGCCTAGAGAGCAATTCAGCTGACCAAACGTAGAAGTTCATTTTACAGTTAACTCTTAAGTTTGTCCCCATCTGAGTAGCCCTGGACTGCCATGGGCCTACATTGGCAGAGTGGCCTTGTGGAACCTGTCCAGGATATTCCTGTCCTCTAGCCTCCACATGCATAATTTGCTGCTTGCCCAGACCTGGTGATTTGGCCTCTTGTCTAAAATGATAAAACAATAAATTCCCTGAGGAAAAATGCATTTCTTTGGATTTTCTGGTATCACTTCCAGTTCATTTGAATGAATGAAATTTCACCCAGTCTGACAGAGAAAGCTTGAAAATGAAAATGACAATTTGGACAATATTCTAAGGGCTCAATACCACATTTGTTTCTAACTGGGACTACTTATTCACAGTACTTTTCTATTCTTTTGAGATGTAGTAGCAATGGAGTTTTACTTGACGTAATTAGGGTTATACCCTGTGATTATTACAGCAATCCAACTTGTTTCTTTTTCTTAATTACTACATAACACGAGAGACAAACTGCAATCCAATAAATTGAACTATGATTGACTCAGCTCTAGGTGCCACTCTGACCAGGAAGCAATAATCCTCAAAAGATGGGAGACTGCAAATGAATACTAATAAAACCTGCAAGAATGAATTTATTAGTATCATCACACAGGAGACCTCTGTCCAACTACATTGCTCCAGGTCTTGGAACATTCCTCTGTAAAATTTGTGTTTTGGTAGATTACTCTGAGTAATGACATAATTTTCCCACTTCAATAGCTCCCTCTTGCAGGCCAGCATTTTACAGTAATTATTTTTTAAAACTGGTGTTCAGAAGATTAATAATGTTTTCATAGACTACTTCTCAAAATAGGAAAGCTTATGTCACCGACATAGAAAATGGCAAAATGGCACAAAGAAACAGAAATATACAAGTTCAAATGGGGGGGAAGGAATGAAAGACGGTATCATATTAAATGGCATTACTGTTAAGTATGTCACATGCTAAAAAGTCAGTATCTGTAAGGTTTTTTCAGGTTTACAGAATACAGGATGCTATAGAAATATTTTGTCTGTTAACAGACTGATAGTTAAATGAAACTTACATAAATAGAGAATTGCAACATAAGTCAGCTGTGACTGTGAAATAACTCAGTATTTGTTTTACACTACAGATACAAATAGAAAAAAAACAGATAAACTACAGAGTTGCATTATATGATAAGCATAAAATTATGCAAAATGAGTTATCAAAAATACAGTATCTCAAACAATGTTCACTACTGATACATGAATAGTTGACGTAGGAATAAAAGTATATTACTAGTCATTGAATTTCAACTTATAAAAGTACAGACAGAAAAATAAAAATTAAATAAGCATAAAAACATAAGAAATACTAGATTGGGACTTTGAGGCAGCAAATTCAGACCGTATATTTCCTGTTGTTTTTTGTAATCAATAAATATATTTCAGGGAATACATTATCTCAGTCTTTCAGCATTCTTCTGAGAGTCTTATGCAATTTCTTTGCACACTGAAACTCTTCCTACTTTTTTCTCATTCTTGTTTTTGGTTGATTGCCACACTGTCTCCTAGTCACTATTTTTAGCGTGTAACAGATTATGTCAGTTAAGCAGAAGCTTACTGTCTCTTTTCCTCCTGGCCCCTTTAAAGCTCTCCTATGAAGACAATTTCACTCTGTGATATTAGTAAATCTTCAGATAAATTTGAAAACCCCATAGTATTAGTGTACTGATAAATACTTCTGCTATATGCATTTTTTTACAT
>NW_008824936.1:922839-934255 GCF_000699105.1 Pygoscelis adeliae | reverse complement strand
TCTGATGGAAATACATTGTTTATTGTAAAGCAATCTCTACAGGACATCTGCAAGCAATATGGATATAAAATAACATTTTAAAATTACTGTTTTCAATCATTTTCTAGCTGTTTATCACCCCCTGTTATTTTTTCAGTTACAACACACCTGTCTACCCAGATTTTAGACTGAGCTTTGTGGGGAAGGATTTTTCTTTATCTTGTCTACAGCATATTTAACATATCGAAGTCTGAAACTAGTAGTAGCACTGCAGGAATGGGTAATGTATGCACATGCAGGTACATAAAGAATTCAAGTATCTTATACATGAAAATATATACACATATGTATATGTATGTATAGCATATGTAACATACACCTTGTAATTATATTGTCACCTTGTACAGCAAAAGAGAGAAGAAAAAAAAAGAAATTCTGAACATCGCTGTAATTCTTGGATCAAAACAGAACTGTAAAGTGCAAATTCTTTCATTATTTTTTCCATGTGTTTGTCACAACATATATTATCTTCATTTTTATTCAGTAGCCTCACTGAATTTTTGATCTTTCTTTTTAATCAAAAAGAATTAACAAGTCATTCATAATCTTACAGTGCCATGGAATTCTAATGTAATCTAAAAAATCAAAAGTGTTCCTTATTATCTTCTAATATAAAATGGTAAACAGATGTGGCTTACCATGGACCTTTTAACTAAAATTTATTGTATAATTCTTTAATCATAGTTAATTCAGGTAGTGCCAAACAAAAATGAAGCTTCAGTGTGTCAATCACAGCATAACAATTATTAAAGACTTGTTTTCAGGATGCAAGAAGATGCTAATACTAGGAACTATCTTTCATTAAGCTGTGCTTTCCTCATAGAAAGTGGAGTGCAGATTCTGCATATACGAAGTGGAATTCATCTCACTTAGGCATCTGGAAGTTAAGATTTCAGTATAAATTCACCATCAGTGTTCCTCCTTGTCACGGGAGGAGAGTGGACCTCCAAGGAGAAAGTCACCACAGCCTAAACTATCTATCATCATTAGGATGAATCCTTAAATGAAGCTATTTCTCTCTTTCATTAACTACAAGAGACCTATGTGGCCACCTTCAACTAAATAGCTCATTTTCAGGTATCTAAATACAGGTAAGAGTAACCCAATCAGATTCTGTTTTATTCTCTGAGAGAAATGTAACAGGAATGGTTCAGACAGCAGTAGATTTAATAAAGATAACTAAACACGGGACCTACATATTATGATTTCATAGCATAGTTTAGAAGCTCACTATTCCATTTGCTGTTCAATTCATTACTATCATTTATAAGGAAATCCATGAAGTCATTGCACTACTAAGGAAGATGTAATCCAATTTGTAACTCCTCATCTTGAATAAATGTTGGTCATTGACAGTGATTTTTTTTTTTTTTCCTGAGATGTAATACTAAAAATAACAATATTCAGCAACAAGATCTCCTTTTACATGGTCATTTTAATGAAGAGGCAAGTTTCTTATATTTACTGATTCCTTGGCCTTGATATCTTGCAGTTCTGTAAAGAAAGCAAAAGAACTGTCATTTTTTAATAACCTATCAATTAATGAGTTTCTAATAGCTAAGGTGTTTATCCAGTTTAAATATTTGACTTTCTTGAAAAACAATTTCAGTAGCAACTTATACAAAACTAGCTAGGCAACTTCTTCATTTTTTCAAAAGTTTATTGCTGTTGCTGTAAACAAGCTTTAAAGCTTTTAGTTCTGGCTTGAATTCTGTTTCTTTGAATTGATCACTGAAATGTTCTATTTATCCATCTATGATTTTAAAGCCTTGATGATAATGAGAACATGCAGATTATCTTTTTCTGCAAAGTCACTTGTTGCTCAGGAACATATGAGAATTTCAGCTTACAAATGTTCAAAAGTACATTTCCAATCTCTTTTGTTTGTTTTGACTGCTAGTTTTATGCCTTCTACTCTTTGCTTCTCTTCATGATGACCCAAAAAACCACTCTAATCATGTTACAGACCTCACACAAAGGCTTCTTTGTGTCAGCACAAGCCGATTGTTGTGTGTCAGATACACACTTCATTAATTTATTATTCAGGCCTAGGGGAAGAAAGGTATTCCAGCAATGTACAGACAAAACAAAAACATGTACTTATGTTGCACAAAGTCAAAATATGAGATAGCTTAAATGCTGGAAGCGGCACTTTTGATATTCATTAACTTTAAGGGATGTCCGGCACAAAAACATACATATCAAACACATAATTCTTTGCCTTCCTGAAAATTTTAACACTCTTCCTAAATATGCAACATATAGCTTTACAACCAATCACATCAATCAAATAAAGGGATCTTCCTACTTTTTAGAATTTCATCTACATGTCTACAAGATGCTCGTTTTTCCTTACTAATTTCAGCAAACATTCTGTGGGGACTAGATCATTTACATATCATATTGTTAGCAGATTAATACAGTGTTTCTGAAATACCATTGACATTAAAAGAATATTTTGTCTCTGTTGAGAAAAAGAACACAGATAAAACTCTTCTCTCCCTTCACTGTAATAAATTCTTTGTAGTCTTTCACAGAAAAATAAAAAGGAACTCTATACTCAACAGGCCCATATTTCTTGATGTACTGTCCCCAAGAAACTAATCAAACTGAGTAACTCAAAAAATACCCAGTTAATGGCTGGAAATTTCACAGCCCAGCCATTTTTGTGAACCCCTTGCTAGCACTATTGTTTAACTCTTTACTAATTTTAAGTTAGCATGACCAATTGAACCAATTTTAAGTCAACATGACCATGAAAGTTTTTGTGTTAGGAAAGGGATTAAAATCTTCAGATTATGTTCATGATCAAAAATGTTATTGTCTCCTCCCAGTCACTGAAATAATTTATACAGAATAAAAAAATCTGCAAGTGAAAATAAATGGCACACAAAGCAATACATTAATCCTTTGCTTGAAAATGTATACAACTTAATATTTTATAATTTGACATCAAAGAGTTTATGCTGGAAAGCCATTTGTGTGAAATAGCTTAGTCATTTTTTCACCAGTTTATTGGGGAAATCACGTTTTATAATCTTAAATTTCAGAGGTTGAAGAGCTTTTACTTATGTATGAATTAAATTACTGTTAATCAGATGTCATAAAGCTGTATCTGTTAGAGAGTGCAAATGTTTGTGGGTTGGAATATTCTTGTAATTCTTAGTGTAATAATGTCACCTTTTTTTCTTTAATCATTGCATCTGCAAGTGGCACATAATCTGTAATTAACTATTCTTTATGTCAGAAGGATTGCTTCTAGCATTATGCTAGCAGATGATAGAACTAATTTATCCAATTTTAGTGTAGAAAATGAATCAAGTTTTGTACTTTTGAGATCTTTTCTTCTCTTTATCTATTTTTTTCATTTTTGATGCTGTGCTCGCATAAATACATTTCAGCATACGTAAGACCCAGAAAGCCACATAATAAAACTATCATTTGCAATGTAAAAAAAGCAACAGAACAGTAATTTATAAACAGCTTCCTATTGACAGCATAAACCCTCTCAATAGCGCATTTGAACATACTGTCTAATCTGCAGCAAATCAGATTATAATTGTGGTTTATTATTGACTGGCTGCTGTGATGGGGTCCTCAGTTGATCAGAGCTCTCAGGTAGGTATGCTGTTGTCACGACCTCCCCAGAGTAAGACAAAAGTGCTTCTAAACTTCTAAGAAACAAACCCCTACATTATGTCAAGATACCATCCAGAACAACTCACTTCTTCAATGGCGAAACCAAAAGTGACTAAGTGACAGAACAGGAAAAAAAAGGCTTTAAGAGACAACCCTCCTGCTGCCTACTGCATCCTTGCAGTGAAGTCCTTGCCTAGAGCTTTGGTGTCTGTCATCTCAATGCTTTCCTGGAATTCACTAAGAAACATGAAACTTTCAGGCTGATCCAGGCAGGGTCTGTGCTCCCTGCACCTCTCAGCAGGCTCTCCCCTTCTCAAGCTGCACACTCCCAGATCCTCACCAAGACCTTCTGTGCCTCATCTGCTACCTACCACGCTGCACAGTGGGGAACAGTCTCCCAGCCAACCATGTTCAGATGCTGACCCACTTGCTCTCTTTTGAAAACAGGGTGACACAATGGCATAAAACATCCTGGGAAAACAAACGACATCTGCCACAAAAGCATTTAATAATCTGGTGTTTTCAAGGGGATGCTGCTAGGGCACACGTATCTGCCCGCTTGGATTTTGGCAAGTACGCATTTGTGCTATGGTCTTCTCTTTGTTCTGCACCCATAAATGTTTCCTTCATGTGCCAGGGCCCAGAGAACACATGCCTTGTCTAAGCACTTGCCAACAACCTTGTTATCTCTGTGTCTCAGATCCGAGCCATAACTACCTATCAAGGAAATCTGATGGCTTTTCATTCTATTTACTTGCTGGAAATAAGAGGCCAATATTACAGGGATATCTACTTGATACAAACAACCTGCATTTGTAGCATAGGACACATGTTCCATGTCTTTTGAGAGCTTCTGATACCAGTGATATTTACATGTCAGGGTATATAAGGGCTAATTAGTTTATCAGTCACCACATTCCATTTAGAAATGATAATATAATATTGCTTTTATTACTTATTTTTCAAAATCTCAGCATGTTACTATATATATAAAAATAAAAGCATATTTGAGACAGTGGAAGATCTTTCTGAAAGAAAAGATCAAAACATATTTTGGTTCTGTGGGATTTTTATCTGTGAAATTTGCAAAAAAGTAAAGCTATTGGTGCCACATGTTGCAGCCCTTGCTTGGAAGAAACTCCAACTTAATTTGATCCGAACGGATTTTTGACAGTGAGTTTAAACATTAAAGCTATAAAGAATACACAGCCCATATGAAAGCTGGGGTCAGAAGCATTTCAACCTTTCAGGCACAAATAGATCATATTAAAAGTTCACACTAAGTTTATTCAGACTATCCACATTTAATCCACCTTTCTTCTCAACTTTCTGTCACCTTCTGTAAAGTTATTCAGAAAGCAATAAAGGACAAATCTTATACTCAGTATGCCTCCTGCCTAAGTAGATTACATGCTTCTGAGTTTCCTAAGGGCAGCAATGAGGAAGTATCTACTCTCTCACCACCCAGTGAAGCTGGAATTACTCCAAAGCCTTAGGGATTCAAGACAGCCTATTAACTAACTCCATTCCCATTCCCCTTCACCTATCCCTAAAAAACAATATTAATGGAGGCACAGTTAATGTCCATATCATGTAGGAGACAGAAATTCCATACATGATGTGTCAGAAACTTGGTCCTTCTTCCCTTCTGCATCACACAAAAGTCAGGGCAATGTCTAGCTAAAAAGTATCATGGCAAGGCAGGGCCGGTACTTTAACTGTAATAATAATAATAATAAAAATAATAATAATAATAAACCCCCCCTTCAATATAGATAATCAGAGTAGTCCCAATACTGCAGGGAGACTTGTAATGAACACCACAGAACTTGTGAAAATAAAATAATTCTTTCAAAAGAAATAACTTAAATTGCTCTCTACCATCTGTTTCTGTATCCGTTTAATGTTGCTCTATGATAAAGCTTCTTCCTTTACAGAAAGGTAAATAGGCATTTATTAAAAATAAAAGAAAATTAGGCATCTAGATATTCATGTGACATTTTTCAAACATACACATATACACAATAGGTTGGATGTTCTAATTGAAATATTTCAGGTATTTGAAACAAGAAAACAATTTAAACAATTTTAACTAGCTAGGTACAACACATTTCTCCTAGTATAAGTTTATGTTAATTTTGTAATTCCTTTTTAAATGCATAAATTTATGAAACATTTTAATTAGTAACAGCTGTTGAAAATTATGTCCTATATCAGTTACCACTTATGCACTTAAAACTATAACTAGTTCCTTAATCCTTTCTGCAGAGGAATGCCATCACTTCAGTTAGCTACTGTACAAAATTGCGCACATTATAAATCATCAATGATCTATGGTGAAATTTCTGTTCATCCAATCACTTTACACTATATTAGTGCTCTATGACACATTTCAGTTAAATCATTTTGAATTGGAATGGGATAGTACTATTCTGTCATAGAATAACATGAAAGGTATGAAGGTTTTTTTAAAAAAAAAGTTCTGTAAGATAATTATTTCATTGCAAATAAGTCATTCACACCAGAGTTCTTGCTGACTTGAAATGTCAGACTTCAGTAAAAATCCCATGGGAAATTGTGTGCTTCATTCTAACAACTGTACTTCTTGGACAGAGGTGCCTGAACAAGGACCAATATTTAAGAAAAATAAAAAGGAAAAAAACCCCACTGGCTACTTAAAATAGATATAAAAGAATAAAAGCAACCAACAAGAAGAACCAACAAGGACTGACAGTAATAACTCTATCATCTGATAAGTAGACGGATAGCAGAGTTTCTACTATGCAGAAAATAAGCTAAGAAATTGCACTAACTCAGAATGTTGCACTAATAGAAAAAAAAAGAAATATAAGACATTGTAAGAGGAATTGTACACCTTGCTCACTAGATAAGAGTGATAGTTATGGTGCATTATCCTGAACACCCTCCTGCCCCTCCGTTTAATAATGACATAACCCTCTGTCATTGCTCCAGTGGTTGATACTGTCTTGCAAAATCTCATTTGCAAAGTTCAA
Source organism: Pygoscelis adeliae (assembly GCF_000699105.1). Taxonomy (NCBI): domain Eukaryota; kingdom Metazoa; phylum Chordata; class Aves; order Sphenisciformes; family Spheniscidae; genus Pygoscelis; species Pygoscelis adeliae. Next base: position 927,563 of record NW_008824936.1, on the reverse strand, counting down.
GTGCAGATTTTCAGCAGAGGTGACCATAAGGCTACTAAGACCTCCCCTTCACTTATTAGCTCTACCCTATACCGTGTTTATGCTCCCAATTACTTAACCTACAGGCAAGTGCAAAGGCTGCAGTCTCCATTCAGATGAAGACTGCATCTGCCCCTGCCCTTTTCTCCTGTCTTACCTCTGAAATTATTCCTCTCCCCCTAAGGGTACACATTCTCTATAAATTACATCTATGCTTTAAATCTGCCTTCCTGACAGACAAATCATCATTTCTCCATTGTATATTCAAAGTCGTAAGGTTGGTAAGTGGATATTCGTCAAAAAAATGTTCGGAATTGCAGTGAGTAACATCAGTAAGTGTGCTGTGTACACAAAATGCCTGACACAGTGAAGGTTTGAGAACAGAGGAGAGCTAGCTGTCCACCAAAATATTTTCCAAGATGAGCAACAATAACGTTAACAATTTGCTTTACTGGGAAAACATGCTTTGATGTGTATATTGCAACAGCTACTGAGGAAGCAGCTGTGATACAGGAGTGGAAGATCCAGGAAAAACCCCAGAGCCAAAACAAACACTGACATATTCAGTGGTAATAGTACTTTAGACCATGATGGGGGGAATAGAAAGACAAGCATTTTCAAATTCCTCAGTGTTAGTAAACAACATGCAAAGTTTAGGAATATCAATATAGCAAATGCTACATCTTGATTTTGGGCAGTGGATAGCTCTCACTAGTTGACAAATGAAGATGCCACTGGTAGTTTTTATCTACCATCAGAATTTTGCTACATTGCAAAAATATAATTCTCTATATTGTTCCTGTGTCTATTTAAGCGCCTATGCATATTTAAGCACTGGTTAAACTATACAAATTTTATGGGGGTCCCACTACTAATGTACAGAATGTATCTAAAATTCCATTACTTTCAACAATACAGAGGAAGCAGAATCATTTATAGCTCATTTAGAACACTGGCTTCTAAATGACAAAGTCAGAGCTGCTATTACAGCTAACAGAAATTTGGTTTATCTAACTTCTGCCATTAGAATTTTCATAACTGCCTTTTAGAAGCACCCTGGTTGTTTATGAGCTTTTGAGATCAAAGAAGCAAGGGGAATTCCAAGGGTTGAAAGCGCGATTTTTGTTGTTGTTGTTGTTCCATGAAATTCAGTTCAACTTTCTTTGAAAGGCAAACGTATACTATTTCCCTCCCCTGGGTTTGTTGACATCTTGCCCAGTGAAGAAACAAACGCAAAGCATTCTGAGGTTGGGTCTGGACTGCCAAAACATGAACAAAGCACACTATATGGAGACCAGTGGTAATAAGGTAAGTTGAATAAAGGAACAAGATAAAGACAAGGAAATAATAAGATTTCGTGCCACCTTTCCAATACTCCCTGGGCTAAAGGAGGCTGGGATGGTTACCTTCTTATGAACCCTTATACACAGTGCATGGCTCACACAGTTCAGTGTACCTCTTCTCTACTCCTGGTGGCACCGTGTGAGGCAGATGCTAACCTCATTCACAATGAAAGGAAAGAAAGTCCAGATGGACTTGGTTTCTTTTCACCAATTCCCCAAGTTGAACTCAGGCTCAGCAAAGCATCTCTTCTTTTCCTTATAGTCTTTTCCTGATGGCTATCTACTGTAACTAATTCTGTAGCTGCTCTAGCAGCAGCCTGTGGTGAATTTCACAGTTTGGATGCTGTACTTCGTGATTCTGAAAAGGAACACTGTAAGAATCAGTATTTTTATCTTCTGTTTTTTAAACACCCCAACACTCCCCAGACCCACCCCCAAAACATACAAAATTATTTACAAGATAACTACCTTAGGAAAGTGATTATCCTAAATACTACTTTTACTGCTAAATCTAGACTTATAGGTTAGCAACGGTATGACTTAAGACTTCATTAAGTAGTTTAGGCAATCTGATGTCTACCTGACATTCCCATCTCCTTGCTTGTGCCAGCTCTGCTAGTTTAACCAAAGGGTTTCCAGCTTGTTAAACTGGCAGCAAGCTAACCCGGGAAAAAAGGAAGGGAAGGGGAAAAAAGGAAGGGGAAAAAGAAAAAAAGGAAAAAAGAAAAAAAGGAATTTTTTCTTTTTATTAGTGCTCCCTGAGTTGGGTTCTGTGGCATCAGGTGAGAATAGTACCGGTGCAAAGGAAATGGCAGAGAGTGGTCAAGAGCTTGGAAAGGGGGCTTAGGACTGCCCTTTGTGCAACAGCAAGCCTTTAGATGTGTTCAGCCATCTCATCAGACATCACCCTTTCTTAACTTTTTGACATCTGATGATCTTTCAAAATAGCTTTTTTGTATATCATAAAACCTAGTTTCAGTATCTCTTTACAGTTTTCCAGGAGTGAGAAAGGCAGGATGGGGTTTAATTTTCTTCTGTATTTACTGCGATAATATTTTGCAGAGAGAGAACCACCCCACTTTGAAATTATACTGTATGATCTTCCCCTTTTCATTTGCTTTCATTAAATTATATTGAAGATGTCACTTCAAAAGGGGTTTTATCAAGACCTCATTTACAATTTTTTTTTTTTTTAAATTTCTCCCTCAAACTTTCTGAAAGATAATTCAGTGACAAATGTGTTCCATTACTTACAATATTTGAAGAGCTGAAAGGAAAAAAGATGAGATGATGAAGTGGACTCTTGTATAAGTCTTCACCCTAAAGAGCTAAATTGAGTACTAGATACATAATTATGCTAACAAGAAGAGTGGACATAAATTTCAAAAAAGAAACCTGAAGCATTTTAGTGCCCATTGACAATCTGAGAGATTTCTGCAGTTTATGCTTTCAAGTAATTTTCTAAAATTGCTTATCAATGAATGCTTTAATATGTAGTTAGTCAGGCACAGGCTGATAGGGTCTCTGAAATAGCACCACATCCTCTCTGAAGAACCTATTGAACAAATGAAATAAATTGTTAACCTTACCAACTGTGCTCTGCCCTAGCAATGGATATGCTAAAGAGGGCACAGGAGCTGGCAAAACTAGTTCCAGCTGAGCAATAGAGATAGGGGAGGCAAGAAGGGAGGACTTGCTGTCTGGAACCAAGGTTAATGCTGGATCATAAAGATCAAGAGTAATGGGAAATTCACTGGAGTGAATGTAAAGAAGAAAGAGTAAGCAAGAGAGAGATACAAAGAATAGCGTCCAGCAGCACACACACACACACAACTTTTAGCTGTGAGAAGATGAAGGAAGCTGACTGCAGAGGAAAGACATTCCATGATTCAGATAAAAAGCCAGGTGAATCCAAAAATATTTGAATGATCATGACTTAAGCCCAAAAACTGTTCTAGAAAAGAGATAATGAGTACAGATAATGAGTTTCCAGCTGGGGCCACCTGAAGAGGCTCATAGCCATGTCAGTTGTCCATCACAACCCTCCCACTGGAGCCGAGTTGCTTGTCTGACTGTTCTCCAAACCACATGTCATGATGAATTAGACCATAAAGATAAAGGCCTTGTTAAACCATCTAAGATAACCCACCTGAATGTGATTGAACAGTTTAGGAAGAAATCATTCAAAAATTTGACACAGCTGTGAAGATGGTAACCCCTGGCAAAGGATTTGTGAACAGTGAGAGCAGGTGTGGGCCAAAAACGTGCAGTGAGCACAGCTGAAGCCAAACTAGGCCAGGTGTCTGTGGCCAAAGACCAAGGCAGGCCCAAGAAATAATGGGGCTAGTTTTGTGAAATGCATCTATGGCAGGATAGTGATTATCCCAAGAAGACTGTGACACCAGAAAGACACTGCAAGCTACTTGTTGTCTTTAGTTCACAGAAAGTCAGACTGAGTCAACATTCAAATTAATCCACTGTTCCTTTATTTTACACATCCAAATGTCTTTGCAGGCGGGGATCCTTTCAACATATGAACAATTCAGATGACTTCATAGCTCAGGGAGGATAAAAAGGCAGTTTACTTCTAACAAGGCACGTCATAAGCTGAATGGATACCGCAGTGACAGCTGAATGAAGGCGTTCTTCCTTCTGTCATGCGAACAACTCTGTGATGTTTGGAGAAATATACATATTTAGCATTCTTCTATGACATGTTCACATTCTGTTTGTCACTTCTGACTTTTAAAGAACCCTTGTATGTACCCAGTTTTGTAATATGTAGATGCATATGTATGCGATCTACAAAGTGGCTATTTCTGCACATATTGTTTATATATACGATGATTTGGGGCTTGTAATATATTTTATTGTATGTTAGATGTAGATGATACAGGTTAGATCTATAATAAGATATGTGACAGTATATCTTGTGTGCTACACATGCATTACATGATCATATACAACACAAACTGTCATATATACATTTATATACTAAATATATGCCTACCATGCACAAACGCTTTAGCAGAAAGAAATATGCTTAAGTTGCAGTCAAGCACTCAAAAATTTTAAGCATTGGTGTTAAAGGTTTCCATGCTACTTAGTTCAACAAAAATGAATTTGATTCAGTGTATCCATAGCAAGGTGCATTCCCCCCCTTACATCGGACCCCTGCCCCACTTGAATGATTACGAGACAATACTCAGTTTTGCCAAAGCCATAGAAGGTACTGAGGCGCTGCAGACACTGAGTGCTACAAGTTTCAGGTGTCTTCCCCATTGCTGAAATTCATAATCCCCTCTTGGACACCTAAACTTGCACAAAAAGTGCCATGGAAGAGTTCAAGTCCTAACAATGGGA
>NW_008824936.1:912995-922794 GCF_000699105.1 Pygoscelis adeliae | reverse complement strand
TAAAGTAGTCAGAAACATGAACAAAAAGGCAGGACTTAGGTAATGTTAGACTACATTCAGATGTTCACTGTATAAAAAATACAATATTAATTAGAACAGAAACCAAAAGCCTGATCCCTTTCTCCCACTGAAGCTTTCAACATGAATCCCTGTCTTTCTCTGTGTTACTATAACTCATACGAGCCAGCACAAAATGGAACAGCTTCAACAGGAAATACTGAGAGAATTTCAGTTTAGAATAGCTTGACAGGACTTTCCTGACAAATACATGTTGAGAATGCCAGGGCGGGCATCTCACAGGGGTGTTCTGGCCACTGGGGTGCCTGGCTGCACTTTGTGTGTTATTGCATATGTTCAGAACAGGGCTATTAGATGGGACCTTATGGTTGAAAAAGCTGAAAGATTGCTTTTTCTTAATTTTGGTAAGGTGTGAGGGAGGCACATAACTGCGGGGTTTTCAGGACCGGTGTAAGACACGATGGGAGTACAGGTGGCTGGGGAGTGCTACCAGTCAAAATGTTACTACCTCAGGATTTAATCATAATTTTGTGAACATCAGAAGTTCTTAAAGCTTGTCTTAGGTGACTACAATGACATTTAGGTACCAAAGTCTCCTTCATAAATCTAGCCCTTATTACTTACATTTGTTCAGCATGTGTTCATTTTATATCTTCTCTCCTATGTACAGTACTACCCTTTATAGAAGACACATTTTTAAATTTAATCTTTTGCTATATGCCTTTTATCACCAGATATTCAATTGCTTCACAAGTTGACACATTGCTGGATTTATCTTCACATACTCTTGTAGGAAGAGAACTCCCTTTTACAAACCAAAGCTCAAAAAGATCTAGGCCAAAGGTATCCACTCACTTAAGTTCCCACTCCGGCTAACTGAATTGGTATCTGTAGAGATGACCAAAGCAAGACATCCATAAACTTCCTTTGCTCTGCCCTTGTGCAAAACAGATTATAGGACACTGAATTAGCAAACGAGGAACATGCAGTGAGTAACCACTTTTGTAAACTGCGGTTTATGTGACTTGCCCAATATCACATAGGAATTTTGTGGCAGGGGCAGGGAAGACATCCATGCTATGATGATGGTTCTCCCTTAATCATACATTATCCACCTGTAATTCACCTCTCCATTCACTATTCCCTTTTTAATTTCTAAAATGAATGGTACAAAAGATGGTTAATTAGGTGCTCTACAAAGTCTGAGCATGCTCCATGAAGACCTTCCCTTTGAAAGTGATTGGGGTGGAGCTCATGTCATCTACTTTAAGCGATTTAAAATGCAGATGTACAGTCAAAGATAATTTTCTGACCTTCCTCTGTAATCAGTGGCATAAGATAGGCACCTCCAAAAGGGTGACTAATCCCATGCTGAAAGCCTGTCTAAGGCTGAATGAATTGCCCTCTGGAAGTATTTAGATGTATCCATTAACTACAAAGAGTACATAGATGACTAGATACCTAAATTTTCAATGGTTTGAGTAAGATGAAGCTCGACTTTTGTGTTTTACCATGTACCTGAATCTTATGAACAGTATGAGTGTCAGTAATAGTAAGTACTGTGACCATTCACAACTGCAGTTCCAAAAATAACTCAGATCTTTGTCTGACACCTGTAGTGGCCTTCATGGGTAAACAAACACGATTAGTTATCTACCTAGACCTTAAAGTACCAGAAGTCTGGGAAAGTGCAGTAAAGTCAATACCAATCCTAAATTTTTATTAGAAAACTGGATTTGTACAGAGCTTTTTGGTAAAACAGGATACTAACAACGAAGTGGCCCCGAGAGATACAGGCAATAATCAAGTTAAACAAGTACACTTAGTGCCTTAGCAATCAGTATGGAGGAAGTCTGTCAACAGGTAATGTCCAAGTGAAACAACAATTCAGACCATCCATTTACCAATTATGAAGCCAACAGAAACAAGAGCAGCTGAAAATCGGTGTATGATCCCACATTTATAAATATCATTAAGCCATTCTTTTGATTAGTGAGCAGAATCTGATAACTTCCTATGACAAATGAGGCATACTTTATGTCATCAAAACAGTGCCCCAACTGTTGCTCTGAAAAATTCTGTAGTTTAGAAGTGCTTTCACAGTAGAAACTACCCTCTGTAGAAATAATCCTTTTGAATTTGGAGGAAGTTGGGAAAAGCAAAGTAAGGTGTTCCACATGGATGAAGGAATCTATAAACACAGAGCAAATTGCAGGTTCCAAGACCCCAGGGCAGACTCGCTTAAAAATTAGTAGTCTTCACTCAATTACATTATTCCACTGAGGTCATGCATCCTTACAAGTTAAAGTAAGGTAAACATATTTATACCTGACCAAAACAAAACTTGGTCTAACAGACTGTTATATTTCTATAAACCTGATTTTGTCCCTGAACATGAGAATGTTATGCTTTTGCATATTTATTTTACTCTTTGTTAGTTTTCTATTATTAAAAGGAGGACAAAATAAATAACTTGTGCTTTTCAAGAGAACTGATTATATTTTCCATTATGATGGAAAATTCATAACTCAGAATTCTTTACATTAATGAACAAGAACAGATAGGAGTGGAGAATAAAGAAAGCAAATTAATCAGATTGACAGTTTTGACCCTCAAAATAGACAAATTATATTTACGTATTTCATTCACAGCAAATACCTACCCTCTGTATAAATATATTTTCCTCCTATCATTACTCTGCAGCTGACTAATGAATGTGAAAAAAAACCCGCCAACCCAAAACAAAAAACCAACCTCAACTCAGGAAAACAGAGGTTTACATCACCTCCAAGATTGCAACATAAGAAATAAGTTGGTAGCCTGGCTTCTTCTAATGCTAATGCTCAAAAAATGTATGGCTAGCAACCATCTAAACTACAAATGAAATGGTTCAAATTGACAGAGGCAAACATGTACTCAGGCAGACAGGAGTGAGAGTGAAATAGGAAAAAGTTGGTGAAAGGGAAACACATCTTTAAATAAAGTGCATTTGAGAGGTGTGCCAAACTTGCACTGGAAAAATTTCTTTCAAGTTTGGTGTCTTTTATTCCTCTCCATGTGATACCAGAACTTAGGTTTCATAGCATTAAAAATATAATTACCCAACAACTTTATTATCATTACCAGTGAAAACCTTCCTTTCTGATTTTTGGTTTAAAAAGTTAGCTTTCTTTCCTTATATTCACCTCACAAAACCACCTCAAAATCTGTTAAGATACACATGGCATTTTTTTATTTATTTCCTTTTCTGTGACATTACAACTCTCCTCACAAGCTATTTTTAAAATTCTGAAAAATTTTAGACCGTCGAAAATTCCTCAGTGAATCCTGTGAAATCAAACCTAAACAATGCGCAGTGTATTCTCATTTCTCTGTGTGGCAGCCAGCTCTAGTGGACTGTACAAGAATTAGAAACAAGGAACTCCCAGATTTCATTCATACCTCTCCCACTAACTGGCTTTCACACTCTGCACTTCTACAGATTTTACCCTGTCTAGTCATGCCCTACTTATTTTCCTGAGGCATGTAAATATTATCACCCAAATTACAGCTAAGGAAAACTAAGTATGCTTATCAGTTGTCTGAGGTCACAAACAAGTTGGTATCATTATCACTATTACAACACGTGCACCTTAAATGCATTTCTGAATACGTCGAGACAGGAAAAGGCGTCTAGTAGGTGCCCATTTGAGGCAAGCTCCAGAAGGGTGCTCAAAATTTTTCTTTTGGACAAGGCTCCCCAAAAAATGCAACTTCCAAAATCACTAATAAGCTCTTGGCTTTTGTATTTATGTGTAACACATATGCATGAGAAATGATTGATGAAATGTTCTCATTTTTATTGCAAGAATTTTGCAGGTCCATGGAAAATTTACAACCCTGCAAGGTAAAATGACATCACCAGAATTTGCATGAAAACTATACTGCACTCAGCAGTTCTAAGTAATTTTTTCTAATGGGAGACATAGGCATGGAAGAGTTGATTAAGAAACAGACCAGACATAAACTGATCTGATAGAAATTTTCAGAGAACTCCGCATGACATTTGTCTGTGATATAGTATCTTACCTACCTGAAAATTACACTGAACTGTATTTGTTTAGTACCTACATTCTGTAGAGGATGGTTCTGGCCTTTGTTACACAAATAAATTTAGTCATCTATTTTCCCCTCTAATTCCATTTGGTTGGTCACTCTTTCTTTCTATTCATCCTGAAACCATTTGACTCTTATCCATTGTGCCTTGTGTGATACTTGGGGAATTGCTAGCATGGTAACACTGCAGAAGACGACAGAAAGTCACCATCTTGAGAGTATCATAACATGTAAGAGAAACAATAGAAGTGACAATAATAGCTCAGTTACCTATGCACACGACTGGGTACCAACATGTCCAACATTCAGTTCTAGGCTTCGCTTAGTGTGTGCTCTTAAACAAAATCTTTATCTCGAATCATCCTTGCTGTCATCATTAATAAGGATTTATCTACATACTAAATATAGAAGACAGACGAACTAATTAAGGCTTGTACAGCATATGTGATGTTAATGCTTGCAAATAATGTTTAAGATCATAATTTTAAGTTGTTATTATTCATCATATAAAACAAACAAAAAAATAAGATTTTCTGAGCATAAGTGTATACCTTTGCAGGTCAATCAAGAGGTACTACTCTGATTATCACTGACTTTTATTAGAATTTTAAAAAAAATCCCCATCTCTGAAAACTTACATCTCTCTACTGAAATCATTACACATTTAGCAACATGTCTGGGTCTTTTCTCTGTATATAAAATGATAATTTTTCATCAGTAAAATAAGAAATCAACACTGACCAGCAAGATTTTTCTTCTATATTACTAAAAATGTGTTTCTTTGTCTGAAATGTATCTTCTCAGCCTGACTCTACACTATACTAGTGTTTCAGATTAGCTTCAACTTAACCTCAGTAATGCTCTTTCCTTACATGGTGTAGTATTACACACATCTATTACTCATTTTATTTACTCCTTTGGAATGAAATTGCTGTCTGCCCTCCTGGAATAGTAGATAATTAACTCTTTAGAAATAAGGTTAGTGTTTTGCTAGACGAAAAGCTCTTCCTGAAAGTGAAGTGAACAAATATGTACAAAGATTATTAGAAAATGTATGCAACCATTTTGACCCCCTGAGACAAAGCTGACAAGCCAGACCAGAAAATAAATTATAATGTATGAACTCTGGCTCAAAAAGGAACTTCTTCTTTGATAGATCACTAATATATCTCACACTCAAGAAAAGTAAAAGTAAGGAGAAGAATGTGTTCCGCCATTACCAAACAAACACCATCTTTTCAATCTAAAAATTTAACACATATAGCACCACTGATTCTAAATAAGCTTTAATCCACCCCCTCCAACATACATACCAAATGCCTGGTAGTCTTGAATCAAAAAGCACCTTTATAGCTTCATATAGACTTTTCTCTGCATATGCTCATCCAAGAGGAGAAGTATTAGACATCTCACATGATCCCATGAGACATGTGGGTCATACACAGTTCATTCAGATAAGCAGCTGATCTCCAAGAGCTTTTCCAGTCCAAACCTAAATGCTGAGTATTTTCAGTTTTGCTTGACCAAGGCTTAAAATGTACAGCAGCGTACTCAACCGTAGAGCAGTAGAGATGTTCAGAGTAATACTCAAATCGCTGTGCTAACTAGGTACGATGAGAAACTACTGGAGGGAGGGAGGGAGGGAACATGGTAATGCTAGGTCAGTATCAGATAGATGAAGTCTCTAATCTAATTCATTAACCTGTGCTTGTAATATAAAACCTGAGAGAATAATTTAATGTTTCTCTCACTGGGGAGTGGCCTCTGACTGTCAGGACAGGAAGAACTCCCTCTATATCCTTACAAATGAATGGATATATATGGTCTTTCTTTCTACCTATGAACCGGAGATGAGCTGATTAAAGAGAGGCAGACATAAAGAGTAGGCAAAGTAGATCTTTGCCTCCTATACAGAAACACTATGCTAACTGCTGTGGCACTGAGACATTGACAGTAAAAGATGGAAAAAACCAGGAAGGAAAAGCAAAAGCAATAAATACATTTAAAAGATAACAGATTTGTAACACAACTGTTTCATCATCAAACAGTACTGTGGGTTCAGATGTGTTGTATGTCAACAGAACATACAAATGGTTGTGGTAAACTTAGGACCAGTACAAATTACACTAGCAAAAAATACTTCTCAAGCTCTTTGTGCCTAACAGGACAACCCTGCAGCATCAAGGACAACTATGTGAAGAAGACGGATTCTCTGTACCCTCTCCCTTTCAGACTGCTACTTCCCTGGCTACAACTTGCATGGAACAGTAGAGCTTCAACAAGTTTGGGTAACGTTTATGTGAAACACTCAAGGAAGTGGCCTCAATGAAAGAGAAACAGCAATGGAGTCAGCTTTCTTGGTGTGAGATCACTGGGCAGATAAGACAATGCTAGATCCAGATATGCTTGAGATGGCGGGTAACATCTGAAGTATTTAAATGAACCTAAAGACCCATTCTCAGAAGTGACCAAATCTAGCACCCAAGAGCAGAGAAGTCCTAATCTTACAGAAAATCAATGGGGCATAGATTCCTGTTCTACTTAGAAACCAGGAAATCGTATACAATGTGAAACCCTGGTACATAAACACTGCAAGCATATATGCTTTTTATTTGTTTCCTATATTTGGATAGGAAGCTGTTTTGTTTCTGTGCAGTGCAATCTGTTAGATCAATACTAGACCTTAACTGCAAAGCACTCAGTGCCCTTTCTCTTACTCCATCTTGGGCTGAGCATTGCCTCACATCACCACACTTCCAAAATGTGATGTCATATGAGCATTCCTCACACTCCCAGAGAATAGCATCTTTAAGAGATTTGCATAAAAATAATTCCCTTTGAGTTTATTCATGTTCCAGAGGCTTAGTCCTGCAGGAAACTGTCCTTTTTCCTTTACTGCTGTAGAGGGTACAGCCTGTCCCTGCTGAGCACATTTGGATTTGTAGGTGGGTGGGGCATGGCCTTGCTACCTTTTAGATGTATTGTTCTCCAGGGGACACATTGACAAGCACATGCATGCTCTGGGGACTATGATAATTTCTGCATGTCACAGGAGGTCAAAGAATAGTAGAAAAACTCCTCATAACTCTTGAAAAAGATCTCAAGATATCACTCATTCTCTTTCTGGCCAAGAAAAATATGTTGGGCCACATTCCTAGCAGCTGCTCCTCTAAAATCAAATCAGGGCTTACAGTGATCTAATGGTTACCTAGGCCTTGTGCTGTCTCTCTGCATGAGCGAGATTTCAGCAGCCGAAGACAGTAATACCGACTGAAGATCTTTCAAATACTAGAAGCAGTTCAGCACAGGTTTCATCTTCCTGAGGATTAATCTCAATTTCTTCCTCTAAAGGCTCATGGCATCACAGCCAACATCCCCTGCCTCTTGCTCAAATACCTCACACACGCAGATACAATTAGAGTAACCTCTTTGTTTAAACTCTGAGGTCTCAGGGGTAGAGACTGACATTTTATGATCTGTATGTGAAGAGTCTACTATGAAACAGGGCCCTGGTCTGGAACCTCTGGGCAATGCTGCCAGACAAGCACTAATTACAGAGGTGTCATCTTCTTATCTGAGCAAATGACTGTAACGCCTTCATTTTCCTTCTGGCTCTTCTAACTACCTTTGTTGCCTTGACTTAGCTTTACGTCCTCCTCCTGTAAACATAGATTTTATTCCTCATTTGCTTATCTTATAACTCTCAGGAGTTATATTTGCATGTAGTTAATGGTCATTAAATACTTTCAGTGAAAAAGCAAAGTGGGAAGAGAGGGAAGGAGAGTGCTTGCTCCTCCTGTACTCCACCTTTACTCAGTAATTTTCCTGTTACAAAAACTGAGTTCCTCAAAGAGAAGCACTAGACCTAATAAACAAAGCAGCAGATTAAATATATACATACATGTATGTCCCTTTTTGGTCCCTCTTTACAGGTAGGCAAACTAAGACAAGGTAATGAGCCACAAGTTCTGACTCCGCAACTACTGCTCTAAACACAGTCAAGGATTTTAAGCTTACTTGACTTCCTTTTCAAGGTTTCAAATGTGTTCACAAAGATACAATTATAATGAAAAACGAATTATTACATAGCTCTTCAATCATACTACAAGACCCTTTTACTAACTGCATAAACAAAGTTTAATTCTCAGAATTCAATATCAAAAGCTAACGTTAAATATACAGAAATGTAAATATTTGAATAGATAATAACCCATCTTAAGAATTATGTCATTTGCTTTGTTCTTGACACCCCCCCCCCCCACCATTTCTGTAGTCACAAGACTTTCAGCCCCTCCCCCCCCCCCCCTCCCCCCATTTCTGTAGTCACAAGACTTTCAGCCCCTTCTTATTGCCACACCACCTGCCTACCATTAAAGGCATTAACTTCTTCTTCTGGGGGGGATGGGAGGGGTGAAATGAGAAGAAAGTGCTAGATGTTCACAGTAATGGTTCCTTTGGTATTTTAATTTTTATTGGCTATTTAAAGCTTTGGATTATGACTTTCTTTTCCCGAGGAATAAAATGTCACATCAGCAAACACAGAGAGATTGATGCAATTAGTATGAAGATACTTTAAACATCCAAAAGAGAAACAGTTTCACTGTTGAACGGAGTGGAGCGTGCTTTGTGATTTAACACAGTTATTCAGGTAATTGATGGCAGTAGAAAAATTTCTATTTTAATAGTAATAAATTTACAGCTCTATGTAAAAGCAATTTAATGTAAAAGTTCATGTTCACCTTTCCAGATCTTCTGAATATAAAATGGCCACGTGAGAAGTACATCAAAGTTTTTCTGTTTCCAGACGCATTAGCAAAATACGCTGTTTAATCAGCAACCCACAGTATTAATAATTCTAAAATAGTATCCTATTTTTTAAACCTTGACTGTTACAGTCTTTCTGATTTATATTCCATATAATATGCTCTGATTTATATTCCATATAATATGCTAAGTTCCCAACAAATACAATCCCCCCAGAATAACTTTCAGTGTATCGAATGGGAAAACCGAAAGCCAAACCTGGAGAAAAATCAGGACATTTTTACATTATTTTTTAGGGTCCAATTATACTCCCTCTGGGAAAGACTTTCCCTTATGTACCCTTAAATATGAACTAAATTTCAGTGGTGAGCACCAGTCAAAGCAGGGAAGAGATTACAAGTGATTTTTTAGTTTCTCGCTCAGCCAAAATTTCACTGATCTGTTTCTGTTCAGTCTTAGTCAGATGGGTTTGGCCACTGTAAATTCCATAGGGTGCAAGCAAATTTACTCCACTCCAAGCACATTTACTCTTAAAAAATCTAGTACCATCCTAGCACTTAAAATGATCATATAACTCTTTTTCTTCTTTTTACAGCTGGTGTGCATGGCATGTGGAAGCATGCACAACATGGGGGGCAAAGTCCCCATAAAGAAACTTCGCAGGAGCCAACCCTGGGACCACAGCTGTCACCCTGAACATTTTTTCTAGGCAAAAAAAAAACCATTGGCCGTCAAGTCCCCCCCAGACTAAGGGCTAACCAAAAAGAGCATCCCCCCTGCCCACGCTGGAAGATCGATGCTCTCCCACCTCCCAGGCTTATAGCCAGCGGACGAGTTAAGGGACGGGGCTGATCCTAAGGGGTTGCAGGCTGCGGCTCTCCCTCCCAGGGAAACGGGGGAAAGGCGGACGGCGCGGGGCCCG
>NW_008824936.1:902785-912889 GCF_000699105.1 Pygoscelis adeliae | reverse complement strand
GCTGCCGCAGGCAGGACCCCGCACGCCGGGGCCGCCAGCCCTTCCTCCCAGCCCCGGCCGAGTCTCACCTTGTTAACACGGGGGACTTCCAAGGTTCGCCTTGGTTTGGAAGTGGGAGGTTCAAAGTCAGGAAGAGCTATGTTCCCCTCACTGAAAATATTGCCCAGGAGTCAAAAGAGCCAGAGCGAAGAGGGGAGAGACAGGTCCAGAAGGAAGGAGGGGGAGAAGCGCCCCTTCCCTCCGCACACGCCGACCCGCTCCCTCCGGCCCGACTCCCACTCGCAGGTGAGCCCCGAAGTTACAGCTCCCGGGAGCGGCATGGGTCCGGAGCAACACATCCAACACATCCTTCCTCCAGAACCAAAAACAGAGTATAAAAGAAATCCACCCCATATCGCCCGCCCTTTTCCTCCACGTACCCACGCACTTTACCTGTTTTTATGCCGGGTTTTTAATAAATTCCTTCCAAAGGGAGCCATGATCCAAGCGGCAGAAGCATAACATCAGCGATCCCCAAATAATTCGAGGGTGTTCCCTTCTCCCCTATTTTTTCCCTGAGCGCCTTCCAGCTTGTTAATAGTCACTGAGCGTAGCGATGAGCTGGAAGTTGTGCAATTTACTGCTAACTTTGAACTCCGGGTTGTTGCTGCTGCTGCACCTTTGGAGTCCTGCCCAGCTGCAAACTTGAAGGAGGCGTTTAGGAGCAGGAAAAAGAAAGCGGGGGGGGAGGAGGGGGGAGGGAAACACGCACTTGCTCTTGTGATGTGAAGTTATGCACAGAACTTGCTAAACTTTCAGCCTCGTCACCCTCAGGGCACCAGCCAGCAAATGGGAAAGATGGGGTTTTGCTCCGGTGGGGAACTGTGTAAAAACACACAACAAAAGGACTGAAAACTTTCCCCGGGAGGCTCCAGCCACTTCAGGTCAAGTCGTTCAACTAAACACCAGCGTTAATGAAGGGCAAGCAACAGTTGCCACGCCAGTTCTCAGTACATAATAACCTGCCTTTTCAGTACCTCTTTACGAGGTGTTGGACAAGTAATAGGAAGATGAAGGGAAAAAGCCAGACCGCTGTGGCCCCTCTGCCTTCCCTGGATTTTTAAGTAAACGAGCTATTTGCATGAATGCCTTCGCAGACTAAAAGCACCTCCGAAAACCTCTTAAGCGTGGCCTAGCAGAGAACAAGTGAGGCAGCAACACGAAAGGCTCAGTTCGTACTGCGATGTCGCAGGACCTTTTTTGTTATTATTTTAAGATGGCTTCGCCAGAAGGGAAATGAATGCACACTCCAGTTCCTGTTCGCTGGAACCCCTGGGAACGAGAGATTTGGAGTAAAGCTTCAGAAGGGAAAAGTTTTTAAAGCTTCAGAAGGAAAAAAAACTTTTTTTTTTTTCCCCCCTCCACCCTCCTCCAATTTGGAGCGGGGCAAGGGAAAGTGGACCCATCACACCCCAAAAGCTGATGCTGGTAGGTGAAGGTCCGGGTCCGGCGAGCAGGTGGGAAGTCCCCAACACAAGCCCGAGCCCACCCTAGCCCTCTACTTTCTGCAGTTAATTTAACAGGTACATATTAGATGTCAATCACTCCTTTTTTCTTTTTTTTTTTTTTCTTGTTTCTCACATATTACAGGGCAAATTCTTTATGTGGCTGCCCAAAGGTGCAGCACAGTAGGGAATTGTTTTATTAACCAGGGGGAATGATTAAATAGGAGCCTCCCAGAGTAAGGGCTTATCTGAAAAAAGGCTTTTTCTTTTTCTAAAATTCCCCTTTTCTCCCTTAGTCAAGACAGTCATAGCAGCCTGAAGAAAACAAAGCAAAGGCCCATTCCATGGGTTACCTATTACTGGCAGCTCTGGGAATACCCCACATATTTTCAGTTCAGTCCCACACCACTAAATTCTCTGAGCTGTAACTACAAAGAGAGGGACCGGAGCCTCTTAAAAGCCTCGTTTGGGTAATCATCCAAATAACACAAAAATAGGGAAGCTGAAATGAAACAACTTTCAGATTTCTTATCCTGCTGCCAGGGTAGATTTTAAGTAGTCTGATTTTGGCATTATGAACATAAGCCCAAACACATCAAGACCATAGAAGTCTTTCCTTTGGCTTTAAATCAGGTTATATATGCCACTAAGAAGGGATTTTCTTATATCTAAAGGACTGGGAAAATTTTTCGGTCCCTAAGAGATGTTCAAGGTGTATTTGGCATAAAAATCAAGTCAGTGTAGAATTTCCTAGAGAATAATTAATATTCAAACAACTATTTTTATTGGCAGAGGTAAAATGAAATAGCTTTATCTACAAAATAATATTCACTTTTCATTATGAAAATAAATGGGACTCGACAATACCTGTAGCTGTTTTTATTCTGAACAGTCATCTCACAATTTTAATTTATTCATATATTAAAATACCATGTAAATTGTTCCTCTTTTACTAGCAAATGCAAAATAATTTTCAACCAAAGATATGTAATGCGGGAACTGGGTCCCTCTACTCAAGTAAATCAAAATGCTTGTTACATTCATGTAGCCATGCAAAGAATTGTAGGAAAGACTCCAGCATAACAAGCAGACATTTTCCCCACAGCTGAGGGAGAAGGCTTTCAGTCTATGCACTTTCACAATTAGGCTAACCAAAACCAAGAAGAAAGTAAGTGGATGTATGATAAGGACTTACAAAGTAATAAAGGAGAGAATCCTAAGAACGAGGAACATTGCTCTTAACTAAAAACAAGACCAAAGGACATTTAGGATACCATAAAGAAGTTAATACATGCTGTTTCACTTGATATTCAATTTTTCTGTAGAACCCAAACAAAAGTATCATAGGGAGCAAAAAGACTTACTGAGTTTATACAAATACATACACAAAAACATAAAAAATACATAGATATTTCTCTTAGTAACAGAAGGGACATGAATTTCCATTCCTCAGCACATAAACCAGTCTCTGAATAGAGTAGAAACAGTAGCAAAACATTTCAGAGGGACAGGTTAATTTTGTAGGCAGTGTTGACACAACAGTTCAGTTAGCTTGCCCTTAAACTTCCAAAGTGCCTCAAACTATCCGTATCTGTATGTACACGTCCTTAGTTTTCTTTAAACTCTAGCTCTGATCTTCCAGGAATATTGGGCCAACATTCCAGACCAGGGCCCTGGTGCTTCCCAGCATGCCACGTGGACATAAAAAGCAACCACTGCTCAAGTCTTGAGCATGATCGCCTTCTAATCATGCTTTCTTCATGCAAAAATCTAAAAGGTAAATAGCTGGTAACATCCCATTTTTCACCCGTGAGCTGTTAAGCTCAGCCAAATTGTTCTCCGACACAGTATCTTCCCCCTAGGAGAAGTAATGAATGAATGGCTGATAGTTCAGTTTGCAGGACTCGTTTCTTGAAATCACTCCATATAATACGTATGTACTGAACTTCAGAACATCAGAACGATGTGTCAACAATTCACTCTGGTATTTAAAGGAGAAGGAAAAGGAATTATAAACACTAGAGTATCACCTGCCACCTGGGTAAGCTTACTGAACAATAAATCTGGATGCAAAGCTTGGGTGCCCGATCAGAAAGCTTAAGGTTAATAAATTGAAATGTTTCATTTGCCATCTTCCAAAGCAGCTCACACTGAGCGTTGTATACATCTCTTTGGCAAAAATACTGCAGCACAGCAATGCTTTAAAACCCAGCTTTAACCATATCAGTCTACGGGTATAGTTTCAAATGAACTTCTTGCATGCAACAAGGAGCAGGTGCGCTACTGCTCTCTCCCTCCCTTTCTTACCTCTCTTACCCACCACTTGGTTCCAGTGCCTATCTTACACAGTCCCTGGGATCTCATCTGATCTCCTGGTAAGCTGACGTAACTCATTCAAATTCCAAACCAGCAACAAAAGTTCGTTCCTTCTGTTTTGGGCTGATTGGTGAGGTGAGTTGGCTAACCTCAGGATCAGACAAGATCAGTCAGACAGTGTGATTTCCAGTGCTGATGCAAGGGAGGAGTTGAACTATAAGCAGGACTAAGAAAATGAAGAGAGGAAGCAAAGTGAAAGGAGGACTTGGAAATCGGGGGAGGGAGCGAGACCTTCTCCTTTGGCTGTGTGGTTGGGCAGCTTGGCAGCTCAATGAAACCTATTCTAATGACTTCATCTAATCTAATGGTTTGCTGTCCTTAAAAGTGGGGAGGTCTCATTCCTCTCCCACCGACCACATACTCCCAACCCTCTCCTTGTGGCAGGTCTGGTTGTCAACAGGCTTTGTGCTCACACCATTCAACTTTTCAAATGGATGGAAACCTGACTTGACACAGGAAAGTGAATAAACAGCTTTTTGTTGGGCTAACTAGTTAAATTGGCTTATTGAGGTGTCAGACAACTGGCAGGACTGGCATGTGAGGAGAGAAACAGGACCATGTGGCCAAGAGTGTGGGCAGAGAGATGTGGGAGGAAGACGTCCCGCCAGAGCAGCCCTGAGCAGCAGCACTGGCTCAGCCACGTTGTCTAACTTCATTCTGGCTGCAGCAGTGAGCAGCTCAGTGGAGGCAGCAAAAGCTACCTTAGGAACAGGATAAATTGCCCATTCCTTGCTCTAGGTTACTGTGCATAGGCTGCCTCTGACACCTTGGCTCCCTCATTTTAAACCATCATAAATATTTAGATCTGCTTTAAGTGCAGCCAGATATATGAATACAAGACACTAGACTAAATGGTCCAATAGAGTAAGAGGGAAAGGTCAGTGCTGGGATTATAGCTAACTGGTTAAAAGGCAGGAAACTGGGTGATCCATCTTCAGAGAGGCTGTGGATTTGTGCTGCTCAACTTACTTACTTGAGAAGATTTGCAAAAGGGACTCAGAAGGTTGGTGGCTGATGATAAACTGGCAGGTGAAGGTCATGTTGATGAGTGCAGAGTAATATACTGAGAAGAAAATCTAAACAAACCTTTAAATTAACTGTCACATCTCAGAAACATAATTTATTTGGGGCAGTTTGCTGAAAGTCTTAGGTCAATGTTCTATACTGGTAAAACCAAAACCAAACAAACAAAAAAAAGAGAGTTAACAATTAATGAGAAAGGAATACAGAATGAAGTGGAAAAGCTCATTATGCCACTGTAAACATTCATTCTGAGCCTACAGTTTGAATACCCCAGGTACCCCGTCTGAAAAAGGGGGGGGGGCACACAGCAAATGGCAGCAAGGGAGTTTTAATATACCAAGTAGCTTAATATATGAGGAGAAATTAAGTAGAGAGATAAGACTCTTGAATCTGAAGAAAGGTGAATATCTGATTATTATAAGAGGTCTATAATAATCTATATCATGGAGAAAATAAATAGGAAACAGTTATTTCTCACAGTGTAAGTACAAAGGCCTGCTGAAAGAAATAATCAGACAGCAAAGTTAAAATAAACACACACAAAAAATTGTAAGTAAATGACAGAAGTGCCCTCTGACTGCAAGTGTCAGAGAGAACAAAAGTATGAATAAGTCAAAAAAGAGATTAAGCAAAACCATGGACCATATGGCCAATAGAGGTCACAAAAATCACTAGCTTCTTGGGTCTTTATCGCCTCGGTCCAGCTGTTTCCCAAACCTCTTTTTCTTTTCCCTTCCATCCCCTACAGCTCACTAGCTACCGGCATAGCCCTAAGTATAGTAAACCTTACAGGTTCCTTTTGACTTGCAGATTGGGTCCAGATGTAGGATTACCTCAGCTGCTGTGACCTCTGTAGAGGATTTCCATGTAAGGATTTTCCCGTGCTTTAATACAGCAGTAAACAAAACAGGCACCTTGTCCCTCTGTAAGCAGATTTTTATTCAATATTGCAGATACAGAACTATTTTTTTTTATATTCTACAAGCCCCAAGTACTCCTAAGCATATATCTCAAGGCAGGGAGCAACTCCCCAGATGTGGAGTTAAATTCTTTGTCTTGTGCATGACTGTCCCAGTCAGCACATTCTTCATCCAGCCCCAAATATCTTTCTCTTCTTGCTTTCTTTAGGTACTGAGATGATGTCCTGTGACTGAATTTACCATTTTCTCCATTTCCAACACTCTCCTCCCTTATGTGTTCCCACTCGTTCTGTAATGGTGTAAATGTTTGTCACTTAGGTACTTGAAGACAGCAATAAAGAGGCCGAAGCAAATTAAGTGAGCATCGGGGTATATGAAAGAACATTCTTCTGTATATTGCAGGGACTATTAAATATAATGGTCCAAATAAGCTTTCAGCTCTGAAAATCCTTGAATCGCTGATTACCTGATGCTGGGAGTAAAAAGACTACCTCATATTTGCCTTGCTTTTATACTCTTCCCTAAACATCTGCTAGTGCCCACTATCAGAGACAGGATATGATGCCAGCAAGGCATTTGGTGTGATTTAGTAGAGCAGCTCTTCTGTTAATGATTGCATGTAACGTGACAATTACTCCTTGTGTCTTTTCTCCAGATCCCTAGCAGATCCTTTTTCTTCACTCTGCAGTTTTCATTAAAATGTGTTAAGAGACATGAACTAAATTCTCAGCTCTTACAGATTTGCACAGTAATCATGGAAACAGCAGACAGGGTTAAATGATCTATCTAATACCCTCTCTTTTTTTTTTAATCCTCTTATGAAACATATCATATAATTACTTTTCATAACAGTTTTTGCAGCATGCTGCAATAGTATTTTGTGGTTATATTCTTTGGTATAAGTGCCTGACTTAGTAGCAGCTCTGACTATTGTGGCACCTAAGTCAAAGAGAGCAGTTTAGATGAACTGCTGTGTCCCAAGCTGCCATACCTGGGTCACCAATAATTCGTGTAGAGGATTTATTGCAAAACCTAAAACTGATCTGAGCACACCTCCAGGAGCCCTAGCTCAAACTACATCCATTGCGAAAGGCACATTGGAAACACACCAGGTACACCAAAGAAACTTCCTATTACTGGAAGGGTTTAGAAGTGGAAGGGAAGAGACACAAAGAAAATAATTTTCCTTATTTAAAAATATGACAAAAATACTTTCTTGATACAAATATAATATAGGGTTCTAAATAGCTTTAATAAAACTTTTTCTACATAGCAATTTTTTCTTTCAGAAGACATATGCTGAATTTGCATAATGTACTATAACCTACTCCCATGTTCTGAAAAAAGCTGCTTATGCTGCCTACATCCAAGATTAAGCAATGACAGTCCTTGCAGCACTAAATGAGAAAAGATGAGCATCGGATTTGCAGATAAGCAATTGACAGAATTATTTTCAATGATTTGAAGACTTTTAAACACATAGAGAGCAAAGGAATACAGGAAGAATCTATGGAAATATTTTCAGAACAGTCCCCCTCACTTTAAACCTCCATTAATGATGATATGCTTTGCCCTCCACTATGTGATTAAAAAAGGGCATATTAATTGTATGTCTTTTGGTCTGCAATAATAATGTCCCATTCGTTTCATATTTCATGGTTTTTGGAGGTTTACGTTTAGTTAGGACTCTCCCGAGATCTTGGTTCACACAGTAGTGGTTTCAAACAACAAACTGGAGAATAATGTTATTGTTCCTCCTCTTCCTACCCAAATTTTAATCACGTAAGCTTTAAGAAGGACAAGGACCATGTATCCACTAGCCAGCCTCCGAGGTAAGGAGTCTTCATGCCCTATGTATAGAGTTTACCTCTTTTTTTTGAATGTCGTATTTAAGATTGCTTCTTAACCGAGTGATACATTCTCACTGGAATTAAACTGTTGATATGCTAATGGCCAGGTTTGATTTATCAAATACACACATATACAGAGATAATATTTTACTTTTCTTGTGGCTGTATTTCAGAAGCCTCTTGTTCAACTGAGCTGGATCAATTGGTTCATTATTTCACTTTGGGTCATTATTTCGTATTTCAAAAGAAGAACTAGTTTTTAGGTAATTTAAGTAGATTTTACAGTATTTAGAAGAACTGACCTTTGCAACTGAAAATGATTTTCAGAAAGAAACAAGCCTCTGAGTGTGCTCTTGTCTGCTGAATGAGAACATCTTTTAGAGACAAACATCTGAAACAAATGCCCCCTGGAGGTGTGCACTACTCCAGTCATTATAGAGGGAGTTCTGATGTTCTTCTTTAATGCCAGTCCCTGAGATCCTGTCAGTACCTGCACCCATTAAGCCTATCACTTTTCAACTTTACACCAAAATCCTTGATATTGTTTTCCTGATGTACGCTTCCAGCATGCCTGTTCTCGTCTTCCTGCACAGAGAGAGATCTTCTCCAGATGTCAGCTCACATGTGGGCCAGACACACATTAAGATACAAGCCCTCTCCCGTTGCTAGATTCCATCCATGCGTGGAAAATACTCAAACCCTACCTAAACGGCAGAATAACTCCATTCCTGCAGTCTATTTTTGTGAAGCAGAGAAACAAATGTTTACACCCCCCCTACCCCCATCTCGTCTCATCTAGGGGAACATAGAAAGTATCACAGATAATTCCACAGTGGCAGAAAGCTGCTGTTTCATAATCTTATACTGGCACACTGCCAGTTCATGAATTACTTTTAAAGGAAATTAGGGCATCATGAAGAATAAGAAATCTTCTAATACACAACATATGAAAATTCTAGGCTGAAGCAGCTTCTAAATCTTTCTCTCACTCCATTTCTTATTAAAAAAAAAAATCAGCAGGATAGGAATCTGCATATGATGTAATACCTGGAGACAATTAAATTCACATTTCTGTGTGCTTTTTTGAAGCTTTTGCATTGAATCCAGTGGGAGTTTTGTCTGATCAAGGCCTTCTTACACAAATGAACAACTGCAAATGTGTTAGGAAAGACTGATCTCTGGGACAGTGAATGACAAGTGTTTCGTCTCCTTTAGAAGAAAAAAAACCTCTTGAGACTGTTCGGTAATTCATATCCAAAAGAACTTCTTACTTTCATCCTAGCTGGAAAGCAGATTTATTGCACAGAACATTAACTTAAGAATAAACCTGGTGTTAACTTCAGAATAAAGCAATTCAAATTGGACCAATTTAAGACACAGAAATAAAAAAAAAAAAGATAAAACTGTATTGATCTTACTCTCCAGATAGGGCAGAATACTTTATATTGTATTTTCTAGTGTCTTTTTCTATCTCAAATAT
This sequence comes from Pygoscelis adeliae, assembly GCF_000699105.1. Taxonomy (NCBI): domain Eukaryota; kingdom Metazoa; phylum Chordata; class Aves; order Sphenisciformes; family Spheniscidae; genus Pygoscelis; species Pygoscelis adeliae. Next base: position 903,756 of record NW_008824936.1, on the reverse strand, counting down.
AATAATACAATCAAAACTATCTGAGTCCTTCAGAAACTTAAGACACATTTGCTCTTTCACAGATTTAACATTAGTTCCAATAAGGAACATAGGTCTCTGACTAAAGGTTTAGGAGGATTTTACATGCCTGAATGTTTCTGACAGAGATGCCGGAGATGGCATTCCAGACCAGCTAATATCAGAAAGATTTGCAAAGAGCAGAAAGCCATGTGGGATGCATGCTTGCATCTGACAGACCAAAAAGAAGCAGCAGGATGAGACAGTTTACATAGCAGAGATACATGTGTCAAGACGCACATCTTCTCCTGAAGATGTTATCATGTATTGAACTCGCATATAATTCCTCACAATGGAGGAGACTTGCCTCCTTGTAAACAATTGCTCCTGTGAAACTCCTTTGTGCCTCTTGGTCAAGTATATATTTTTTCCCAGCTAATTTTTTAATTATTATTTCAGGAAGAAAATTGCCTGAGGCCCAGGCACCTAAACTCTAGAGGATAAAAGGAATGTACTCCACTGGTTTCTTCCCCATCCCGCTGGCTGCTAGTATCCTAATTCCTGAAGCAGCATAAAGGAAATATAGTTATCTAATAAAAAGGTATAGAGGCTTTTGACTTAGCATTGCCTCAGTCCAAATCCACAAAGTTGTTTAGATAATTAACTCCCACTGATTTTAATATGTATGGATACTTTTACTATTTAAGCCTAGCTCCCTTGTAGAAGATGTAGCATTAGAGGGAAGATGGTCAGTCCCTGACTGTGACTATGACTGACTGTGCAGGCTTGTGTGATGCCTTGAAGGCCTTACTCAAAATATATCTAATTGGTTGGGTGCATAAATCTATGACCGGGACTGGTATACAATCAGCTACATAACCACAAAGGGTATGATCTGGCAAGAAACTGCTGCCATTGAATTATATATGCAAAAGCACAGGTTCAGCACTGCAAATATGAATGACATCTGCAGC
>NW_008824936.1:895457-902774 GCF_000699105.1 Pygoscelis adeliae | reverse complement strand
TGTTATACCTGGCAGAGAAGTGTCCTATTCTCTTCTCTCCTCCATAGTGAAAATTACTCTTAGAAACACATATTGAATCTGACCCTGGTACAAGGGTTGTTGGCTATGTTACGATGGTGCTGATGTCTGCACCTGTACAACTGCAGGCCCTATTTCACAAAAAGAAAATGTACAGGATCACCTAGCACAAGCTATCTGATGAAGTCAGCATTATATCTGAACTACCTGTTATAAACAAATGTGTAAATAATAGCCAACTCCTTATGTCTAATGTTTATGTTTCTGAGAAACTTTGCAGAGTGGTAAAGTTGGTCAGTGTTGTCCTGTGTTCTCTACTAAGGTCGGTAAGAGTTGAATATATGAAAACCCATAAAGAGGGTCAATCAAATGCATCTGCCACTTTAACTGAGGCATTGGTCCGTGATGCACATCCTCCTTCTTTGGCTTTAGACTGTAGGGAGTAGGAGCTACCTATACTTGCTGTACCTGTGTAAACCTGCCATAGATAACATGCCACACCTGCTAAGTTTTTGAACTCCTTCACACCGTCTAACACCCCTTAGCTCTATAGGGATGCTACTATTATTCTTTCTGCATTAAGACCTCAGTTGGCTGTTCGCACGGCAGAGGGACCTTGTCTGTGTAAACAAACCTTTTCCCTTTGGTGATAGTAATTGAAATAGGGGCAGAGAGATTCACTTTCAATGCTCTATCTTGCTTATAAAGATATGGCCCTGTGGAGTGAGACCATTGCAGCTACATCTATGCAAAGCTATCCTTTACTTGTTAGCCCTAATAGTGTATATCAAGCTGTCTCACCAGTTACCAGTGAATACAGCTGGAGCACTTGTTCATCCAGGAGAGACTGGGGACAATGAGAAGCAAAGGAGGAAGAAGCTGAAGTTTGTCTCTTTGCCCTAAATATTTATTCCTGATTTTCAAAAGTTTCAGTTTTACCTAAATCAACAATGCGAAATGTTACAGGGCACCACCAGGTAAATGTAATGCTCTTCAAACCTACTTGTCATCTTTGACTGCTAACATATTTTCAGCTGATGCCCAACATATTCCACAGGTATCTCCCTAAAATCAAGAGTTGCAATCCAGGCTTCACTGTTTAAATCAACAATTCATATTCCTCAGTGTGGGTATATGAAATTTACGGTTACACACAAGCTTAAGTTTTAGCATTTGAGTCACGCTACTCATCGTCTTAAAATCAGGCATGTATGGAGGTGTTTGCAGGATTGGGGCTACATCACCAAGTGATTAGAAAACAGTCCCCTCTGGGTCTCAATTAAACATGGCTCCAGTAGCACAAATCAATGCACCAGGGGGGTGGTTTGAAGCTGAGATCATGTCTACAGCACAAGGCACGGCTGACATCACCGTGTTAATCTGGGGTGTGAGCGCTCTGTGCTCGCTGAATCCCCTAGTTTACCTGCAGTTACAACAGCACAACTGTTCTCTTGCCAGTCTAACATATTTCTGTTGGGAGGAAGAGGGGGGAGAGAGAGAGAGAGGAGTGAGTAAACCAAGGCTTGATGCCGTTGTGATATGGATGGCGATCACAGATGTGGAACCATTACCATGACACCTGTCCAGGAGGATGCACTGCTCTGGATAGTTTTGATAAGAGATAGAGGTAAAGATTGCAGCTCTTCAGCATTCCTTGTGATAAGCCTTACCAGTAAAAACAAGGCTGGTATAGGCTGCCACGGATGACAAACATTTTTTTTTTCCAGAGCAGTGTATATTTATAAGCTGTATTCTAGTTTAGACATGGCTATAGCTGATTAATGTTTGTAAAGCACTGAAATTGAAAGGTGTTATGCAAATGCAAAATATTCCTCAGATGCAAAGCCTTATTTTATTTTTCAGAAAGGGTGCTTTCTTTCTTTGTCAGTTATGTTTTTGCTTATGTTGTAAATGATTGGTTGCCTGTGTTTGTTGTTGTAACATGTATTCTTGTTACCACTTTGTCTGTCTTTATTGGGATGTCTGCTTTTCAATCTCCAAGGAATTTCTTAAATGCTATGCATGCAAATTTCACTTCACAGATGTGCAAATTACATAGATGCTTTCCATCCCTCATAGGTAAAAAGGCTGGAAGTTGCAGAAGGGGTGTATACTTGGAATGTGCATGCTGGCACAGTACTGAAACCACAGCTCTTTGAATTCGTATTTTGCTTCTGAGGATTACTCCTAAATCAAAAACAATCAGATTTAACAATGATTTTTGAATGGTCTACTCATAAATGGTCAAACCAAGCACCTTGTATATGAAGAATAAATTTAAAACTAGTGCTTCTGCCCTGCTTAATGAAATTTTCTGAAAAGGGAAAAATCGCTAACAAATTGAATAAGGGAAACACTTCTATGAAATGAGGTGGTGATTCTTAGTCTTTTCTTATGTTGCAGTAGAAGAACTGTGGCTCCAAAAGTCTATGACTCTTGAAGCTCCCTTTTATAAAAAAAAAAAAGGAGGTAACTGGTTGTTAGGAAACCTCTTAAGGACTCCTGGCAAAGAACCCGTAGCTGGCCAAGATGAAGGTCTCAGCATAATCTCACTGATTTACAGTAATAATAACATGTTGCCTTTCTACTGTGCACAGAGGAAATATTCCTCAGTATTTTTAACTCAAAATCTTTTCATGGCTGTGTGATTCTAAATAACTAGTTAAGGTGAAACTGTCTCTTGGGTACAAGGAAACAGCATGATTATTTAAGAGATTTGTGAAGGTGGCAGGGAAGACAAAATAGAATGATTTCAAGAGTTTCACAGTGTGGAGTCCAATTCCTACTTATGTGACATAATTAAACAAGTGTAATATAACAGAGCATACTGCATGTCTTGAGTTACCAGGTTCCAGGGAAAACTGAAGAATAATTGCAGACAAAAACTGAGTATCATGGGAAAAAAAGTCACCCCTCTGAATTTAGATCAATTTCAGCTTGCTCTTTTAGGAACCGTGGATAGTCATTGTTATCTGATCAGTCCAACAGCAACACTATTAAAACAATAATTTTGCATCTTGTAACTATTTCATCTGTTTAACACAGAATTTCAAAGCATGATCACTCTGATGAACAGTGGATTACATGAATATGCAATCTTCAACAAAGTTATATCAGGCTTTTCACCCATGTCCATTGTATATATTACATCCTGAAACTTAAATTAAAATATTCATAGCTCACTGGAGAGAAATGAAAAATTGATTAACTTAGGTATTTGGGGAAAATGTGTAATCAGAGACATGAGAAAGATGCAGTCTGGCCTGGGAATGCATTGCTGAGAGGTGAAAGTAAGGAGGTGGTGCCCAAAGCATAACTGCCATGACACACTGTGGTGGCACTTCTAACTGCACTGTTTGCTTTCTCAGATAGGAGGGTTCGAGTAAAAGCAAAAAAAAAAAAAAGGAAATGGAAATTAGGAGTAGGAGGGAAGATTGTTTTCTTATGGCCTTTTTTATCCAAAATGACTCTTCCTAAACAATTTCCAAACAGTTACATATATATATCACCAAAAGGTTCACATTTTTAGTGGTTTTAACTGTAGATGTGTAGATGCATACATGCTGTATCTGCTTTATAGTAAGAGAAATATAGAATCTGTTTTTTCATGAGAAGGGTTAGAGAATCTCAAAGTCCTGAAAATGTAATGGCTGTGCTTTAATGGAAAAAAAAATCGAATTCAAAAGAAGAAATGATACTTCAGATCATTCTGTTGAGATGATACTTCAAAATTTTCTGTGATTTGAGAATCATGATCCCCTGGGGTACTGAGATGTTGTTGCTGTTTGAAACGTCAAAGCATCAAGAAAAAAAGCTCTGCCATGCATGTAGACCTCATATGTAGAGGCTACACAGAATGCCACCTTCACAGTTTCAGACCCCGGAACTTTAAAGTATAAAGAAATAGCTCATTAGACGTCCAGGAAGTTTCTGCTGATTTGCAGCTCCTTACAAAATGTGGCGTAGATTTGCTGCATATTAAGAAATATTTCTGATTCAGGTAATAATGTGGTTGCTTGTGTGTTTGGGTTTTTTCTACAGCAGTTAAGTTCTTGAATATTATTCAGTTGACTCCTCAAGGTTTCCTTGAAGTGCACAACCTCACAAATCTAAAAAATTGAGTCACAGAACAGCTAAAGGAGATTGGGTTTGAAGTAGAGAGGGTGTTTAGTGTTTTACTTACTTAGGAATGATCCAGTGTGTTAAGCATCATCTCCTTTTTACTTTTGCATTTTTTTCTGATACCCTCTGCAGCACAGGTGATCTCTGGGATTTTCAGCAGTTGAATACACCATCAATTTTTGAGCATCACTATCCGGACCAAACAGAATAAAAACCCTAGATATATTTTAAGGTCAGAGAAAGAGATACTGAGAACTCACAATGCCTGGGAAATTCAGCTGCAGTGTCTGACTATGCTTTATGCTTTAAATGTGCTTTGAATACCCTCCCCTGTCTGTCCTGCTGCTTTGCTTGAGCTTATTGTCCCTTGAGCTGACATGACAGAAATTAATTTGGGTCACCAGTTTTCTGCCCAGCATATTAACCTAAACTGTTGATAGCCAAACTGTTGTAGGGGCAAAGCAGCTTAATCACCACAACTAAATTCAAATTGGAGATTGTGAGTGAGCATCTTGAGACAGTTTGCTGTATGAAATTTTGTCTTGCTGACCACATCCAGAATGATTCCTCTTCTAGTTTCCATACTTCTTTAACTACCGCAAGGTCTGGCTAAAAGACATAAACATTAAAAAAATCCACAAAAAAATTCTCAGACATTAATATATTTAATGACAAGATTGAACAGCTTGAATTGCCTTCCATTCATTCTCACTGTGTTTATTTCTGTTCCCAAGGCATACGACTACTAACTGGAACATGGACTGTTCCTTATTATAGTCTCCAGTACCTTCTACTGCAGGATCATTAGCGGAATGGTTTTCTCCTTCTGTTTGATGATTACAGCTTTTGTGTTTGGTGTCATCCATATGTTATGATGGTAGTTTTATGTTCCAGTGACAAAATAAATAGAGGTTCATGTATCTGTTCTTTCATGAATCTGCCATTTGCCTGATTGTTTCATTATCTTCACTTGCCTCACAGTTGTGAATGGAACTGATTTGTAGGCCTGGACAGGCTGTTTAAATCACATGTTGAGGGCAAGTAAAGATAAACTGAGTTTCCCAAGCTGACTGACACTAATGAATAGTTATAAATGTTTTCTTTAGTTGAGGAATATTTAAAAAGAAAGAGGGAGAGAGAGAGACAGATCTGCAAAGAGGGTTTTTTTTTCTTATAAAAGCTTCTCTGGAGCACATTTCTCATTAGAAGAAATGTGATATGAAGATGACTTGAGGAAGTCAAGGTGATTTAGGGAATTAATTGTTGAAAGGGTTAAAATTCCTAGTATGCAATTCTTAATAGAGAAGTAGAAGCCACAGGTGTAGGAAAGAGGTAGAAAAAGTAAGTAAAGGAGCATCTGAGAAACACAAAACAGTTCAGTTCTACTGAGAAAAAAATGTAATTGTCCAAGCTCAGTTGTGTCTGATCCAGGGAACTTGAAGATATGTCAAGAACATTCAACGTGATAAGAAAGCAAAGAAGATTTTTAACACTGAAGTTTCTGCCTTGTCATTTTCCAGAAGAAAAAAAAAAGGTGAAAACAGAGCAATGCTAAAAAAGATTATGGCCCATAACATACCATACATTCATCCTCTTGAAATCACTAATAATTAGTATCTCAGCATTAAAAAAAAAAAAAAAAGGCAACAATTAGGTGATCACAGATTTTAATGGCAGGAAAAATGGCAATTACTCTCTTCCCGAGGAAAAAATAAAACTTCATTCCTATAAATTCCAGTTACATAAGAATATGGGCAATTACACTATTGAAGAAATCTGTGACAGAGAGTAGGCACTAGAAAATATCTATGAAATATGATTCTCATTCATAGAGCTTTCTGAACTGCAGAACACCCACAGAGCAAAATCAGCTGCAGATTGGTCTTTCTACATGATGGAAATAATAGAAAATAGGACTAGAGGGGAGTGTGAGTGGCTATCTAATCTAACCTCCGTGCTAAAGCAGATGAGCGATAGCTGAAACTTTCTGGCAAATTAGCACAGCTCATACAATGTGATAAATGTGTTTTGGGGGTTTTGTTTGTTTGTTTGTTTTTAAATTCTCTCTTAGTAGCACAGAAAAGTGTATTCCCAACTGTATGCAAAAATCCGTGTTCTTAAAACAGCTAATACCACCAGAATGCACTCAACTTTATTCCTGTGTGTATTTATTTGACCATAAACCAAAACAACCTTCAAATTTAAATTTTGTTGTGCTGCAAAAGTTGATTCAGAGAAGAAGAACTTCAGTTAATTCAACTTTTCTCACCAGGTGTTGCTTGTAGCAAGATTTTGAAAATTCTGTGTGTTTTCTGTTTCTGTGGCATCCATTCAGTCGCATAGATAGGCACAGAGGGTACTGGAGGAAAGCAGCACCCGTCACTGCTCTTTGCATTTTAAAGGAAACTTTCCGCAGTGAAGAGAACATCCACGCTAGCAGATCTACCATTCACGGAGTGCGTTCCTGCTGTGTATGGCATGTGTATCTGTCCTTAAATGTATTCACAGAGATCAAAATGTTCCGCATTGTAGTATCTGCATTTAACAGATGGAGCATTTGTCTGTATCAGAGAAAAAAAAAGCAGTAGCTCGATGGAGGCTGATGCGAGTCTTCAGCTTTACATTTATATACTAATACGTTAAAGATTACCCTGCCCTACCCTCCACTTCGGACAATTTCTGTGTTTTTTACGGCTCAGGAGCTGAAATCCAGAAGGCAGAAGGACAGCCCGGAACAGATACCGGCTACCCGTGCACGCACGGAGGGCAGGGCGTGCGATGAAGAGTTTTCCGCTGCCACCGCGCCCCCTCCCGCCTCCCGCCTCGGGTCCCCCGCGTGTTTTCCTGGGTTTTGAGCTCTGGATGCTGTTCACGAAGCCTGTTCTTTGCTGGTCGTTGAGGGAAGATATCTATTGTAAAAATCAACCGGGAAAAGTACCTGTCAAGAGAAACGTCTCTTAGGAGCGCTTACTCTCTTGAAACCGTAGCTGTTGGCTTATGGCACGCGCTCCTCAGAAGTAGCAGAAGTCTCGCCATGTCGGGTATTAGAATTTTTTGCGCGTCGATGAAAAATCTTTATCGAGTGACTTTCCCGTTATCTTTCTCCATCGCTCTCTCTCTCACACAGGCTTCCTCCCCCTCCACTACCCATGCCCGATGTAACACCCCTGCCCCTGC
>NW_008824936.1:837173-894582 GCF_000699105.1 Pygoscelis adeliae | reverse complement strand
CCCCCAGCCGCTCCCGGAGCCTCCGGAGGGACCTAAAGGAAGGAGGTGAAGTGGCTTCGGGCTAGCGCGGCTGTGCCCAGCGGGCGCCGAGGAGCTGGCCCTGATAACGGGCTCTGGCCAGCATCGTTTTTTCTGTCGCTCCCATAACTTTCTCCCTTCATATAAACCATTCCTCCTCACACCGTCCATACCATGGCAGTTAGTGTAGACTAGTCGTTGGAAGTATACATCAGTGTAGACCATCTGCTTGATTATGCTGCCTCATTTGTGATTTATTGAACACGATGTGTTTCCAAACTATCATAGAAATTATGATTTCTGCAACTCATATGGATAGCTGCCATAATCCAAATCAACATGAATATATATGCACTTTAGTCACTTTTTAGTGACAGAAATACAATTTTAGTGTTCTGGGGAACAAATTGCTAGCAACTGATTTGAAATTATGACAAAAAATGCTGAATCAGATGGCAGGTCACACAATAGAAAGGTTAATGTAAGTGCATTTCTACTCCAAAAGCAATTGCTGTAGAAACCTAAAAAAAGAGGACCATATATTAAAATGCGTTGCCTGCTCCTTTGGAAAATGACACAGGAAGTGTGTGTCATTTATGCCCTAAGTTTATGACCAAAGATAGGTATTTTGTCATAAATCACTGGCGATTAAACAGGTGTACACACACAGACATGAAGCAGAATAGGCTTCAAAATCCAATCTTAACTAACTTGCAAATTAATTTTTAACTCCACAAAATTTAAAAAGAAAATTTACAAGTAGCTTCGTTTTTCTGCTTCAGTATTCAGGAGGACTCAGAATTCCTAATTCTCACTTTAGATGAAAGTTTCCAATTTGTATTCCTCTGCAGAAGAAAAATGTAACACACGTAATACCTGCATTTTATCACAGTTTAAACATAATCATTCTCTATATTGTAGAGAACTGGTGATCTTAGTGACAAGGCTTACTATTTATTTTCTCCCCATATATTTCAAGCTTTTTAAACAAATACTTGACTAGTATTTTCAGTGAGGTAGTTTTTAATTCAGCTGTTTGTAGAGCCTGAATGAAAGCCCACTAAAGAAAAAATTTCGGTGGAAATTAAAATAGGCTCATAAAAAACAGAAATAAAATTGTATGTGTAACTGACATGATGGTTTATTTGCTTGAAAATGTGAAATCATATTTAAATGAGAAATGCTATGGAGAAGCTTATGTTTTAACTAACATGGACAGTTACGTCATAAAGAAAATGATCATTCATTTTAATTTTCTTTTGAAAATGTTTCCCCTCAGGGGAAAGTGTGTGCCTGTAAAATGTAACTATTCCTGTAGAATTTGAATATATGAATAGAACCTATATTTCTTGTCAATAAGAAGTGAATCAAGAGGACATCAAACTGTGTGAATTTCCTTCTAATTTGAACAGTAACGTTTAACCAGACTTTCTATATGTTGTTCTCTCAGAGTCTGCTCTTTTTATGCTTTTACTCCTCATCTGTCTCTTTCACTCCTGAATTACTTGGACGTGCTCCCTTCTCCTCCTCCAAGCCTGGCTTTATTCTTCACTTGAGGAATCTTGACCAGGCTCCTGAATAATGCCCTCCAGACTTCTTTTCTCAATCAAAATGTTTCTTAATACCTACCTATCTTCCACAACTGCAGCTATCTTCCAGCCTCGATGGTGTGGAAGCTATCTTCCATCCTCTATAGAATATAAAAACCAGGTGCTAACCAGACACTCCTTTCATTGTCCTCAGCTGGTATGACCCAAGACACCGCAAATCATGATGCTGTCACACGTGTGCTGCTCACCCATTCGCAAGAGCTGCTGCTATCATTAGTAGAAATTCAGCTGAGGTGATCTTGTGCTGCCAGCAGAACTTTGGCTAATGGTAAAGCGGTTAAGAGATTAGGTAACACTGACAACCAGTAGTGCTGGAAGGGCTGGAAGGCATTAGGTTGAAGATTAGTTGCTAGTGACTTGCTGTAATACTGATCTACAAACCAGTCTTATTTAATATTTTCAATAACAACTTCAATGCAAGAAGTAAGAATGAATCAATGTAGTGTGCTGGTAATGCAAAGGTGAACAGGGCATCACTACAGAGGAAGGTCGGCATAACACACAGAAGTTTTTGATGACCTGAATAATAGAAATGAGAAGCAGTGCAACAGTACAAAATGCAATAGCTTAGGAAATAATAGACGTTCCTATAAAAAACTCCTTTTAACAGAAGCACAGCTGTTGGAAATGTCTGAGGAGATAAAAGACTTGGTCATATTATCTGACCTCATTTTAGATACTGAAGTTTTTCAGCCATGAAAGACAAACAAAATAAAAAAAATGTGTGAGAGAGCTACTTCCTGTAGCTAATGGTAAGCATTAAGGTAGTTAAGTACTGAGGCTTCTGATCCAAACTGTACTATGCTGTGCTGTCTTGAGATCACATCAGGCACAGAGGAGGGCCACTCTGACGAGTTAGGCAATACAAGGCTATTAAAAAGAAAGGAGAATAGATGAGAGCCTAATAGCTCTGGGCATAGCCTTTCAGTGGAGTATTTATGGGATTTCCAGGGGAATGGAAATCCCATATTTATGTCATTATTATCCCATATTATCCCATTGGTCTATGTCCAAAAGGCACAGTGATCTTGCATTTGTTTGCTAATCACGGTGTAAGCACACCCTAAAAATCTAAGCTGGGAAGGGCTGTGATTGCTCTCAAAAAATACATGAGTAAATATTACAAATAGAAAGGTATCATTTATAGTGAAGGAAGTTACATACAAACCATTAATAAAATTATAATTAGAAATAAATTAGGCTTGAAATTAGAAGAAGGCAAATAACCAAGGTAGTTTGAAAGAATTCCCCAGAGAAGAAACACAGCAGTGGTGGTGGTGAGTTCTTGTTATTAAGATTGAACATGATTGATTTTTAAGAGCATTATAATAGTTGGCTTCCTGTGCTAGCAGAAATCTATGACATATTAGCACATATTTGTATAAAAGGTCCCTTACCATCTCATGTTCTGTGAAAGGTAGTGACACAACATGGTGATGATCCCTGAAATGAAGGCATAGGCAGAATCTATCCACAGATTGTGTGGTGCGGTGTTACATGCCAACAGCATTGATAGTTTTAATGAAAGTGAGATATGACTTATGTGAATATGGAATAGATTTTGGTTTAATTTGGTTTTAAATATAAGTAAGCATATTGTTTGGCTTTGGACTGCTGGTATTCCAGGAAAGCTAAAAGCCATGTGGAACTCTGTTTCATGGAATCATAGAATCATAGAATAGTTTGGGTTGGAAGGGACCCCTAAAGGTCATCTAGTTCAACCCCCCTCCCATGGGCAGGGACATCTTCAACTAGATCAGGTTGCTCAGAGCCCCGTCCAGCCTGACCTTGAATGTTTCCAGGAATGGGGCATCCACCACCTCTCTGGGCAACCTGTGCCAGTGTTTCACCACCCTCAGTGTAAAAAATTTCTTCCTTATATCTAGTCTAAATGTACCCCCCTTTAGTTTAAAGCCATTCCCCCTTGTCCTGTCACAACAGGCCCTGATAAAACATCTGCCCCCATCTTTTTTATAAGCCCCCTTTAAGTACTGATGGGCTGCAATAAGGTCTCCCCAAAGCCTTCTCTTCTCTAGGCTGAACAACCCCAACTCTCTCAGCCTTTATTCATAGCCGAGGTGTTCCATCCTTCTGATCTTTTTTGTGACCCTCCTCTGGACCTGCTCTAACAGGTCTGTGTCTTTCTTATGCTGAGGGCTCCAGAGCTGGACGCAGTACTCCAGGTGGGGTCTCACGAGAGCAGAGTAGAGGGGCAGAATCACCTCCCTCGACCTGCTGGCCACGCTTCTTTTGATGCAGCCCAGGATCCAATTGGCCTTCTGGGCTGTGAGTGCACATTGCTGGCTCATGTCCAGCTTTTCATCCACTTGTACCCCCAAGTCCTTCTCGGCAGGGCTGCTCTCAATCCCTTCAATCCCCCAGCCTGTATTGATAGTGGGGGTTGCCCGTGCAGGACCTTGCACTTGGCCTTGTTAAGCTTCATGAGGTTCACACAGGCCCACTTCTTGAGCTTGTCTGGGTCCTTCTGGATGGCATCACATCCCTCTGGCGTGTCAACTGCACCACTCAGCTTGGTGTCATTTGCAAACTTGCTGAGGGTGCACTCGATCCCACTGTTTCACCTGAAGACTTAACTGATTTCTGTATATATCTCATCTTTAAGCTGTGATTGCTGCTACATTTTCAAGGTACCAGATCTTCCTTGTGGTTCTGTACAGCACAAAGCAGAAAACTTTGTGGCTTTTTTTCTACAGCAATTTTTATCCTATTCACCGAATCACAGGTCTTGCAAGTCTGCTGAGCTATCAAAGGCCAACTAAATTAGTAAAGAAAATCCTAAGACTTTCAGTCAGAATACTTTATTTTGGTATATGCATTGTCAAGAGCTTGTATCACAAACTGGTCAAGCTCAATTCCCTCATATTAGTAAAAATATTCTTAATTTAACCAAGAATGATCAAGACTAAATCTTGTCAAGTAATCATAACTTCCATTCATATAAACACTTAGCTGCTACTTAAATAAATATTCTTTGAAAATAAATATCCAAAATCTTCTTCCAAAGTAAGCAGAGGTGACAAATAGTGATTATGAAAATCATACTGAGTTTGAATGAAGAATATTACAGCAGTTTTGTTTACTGAAAGGGCTGCAGATTAGTGGGCCTGTCTACCAGTGAACTGAGATTAATGAATCATTTCATTCACTTCAGTAAGCTTGATCGTGCTTTAAAAAGGTAGTGAGTATTCATTTTAACATAATGTTGCTGTTACCTGAAGACTCCTCACAGTCCCTCTAGATCACTTTGCTGTGTTTTTATCTAAGTTTTTTTGTTTGGGTTTTGTATCAAAATTCGTTGATATATCTAAATTCTGTATGCTGAATTGAAATGCCCATGATTTACGATGAAATAATAAACATATGTTTCTGGTTTATTCCCAGATTCAGAAGAGGAAATGAAAGCGTTAGAAGCAGATTTATTGACCAATATGTACACATCAAAGGTAATTATTTTTTCTCTTTTAGCTGACAGGTAGGGAGCAAATGAATTCTCATTACAAACCCAGAAGTCTTTGCACAAAGTAATAACCTATGGTCTAGGCCGAAAAGTTCAGTGCTAGACATTACTTTGGTGCAAGATTTTCTCCAGTTCAAAGGAAATTTAAAGGTGTTGATGTGACACACTAAAAGTGCTCCTCACTCTTAACACTGGTACTTTCATTAAACTGTCAAAACTGTGTTATGTGCAGAGATGTAAATTTATATGAGGAAATGTGTTTCCAATAGGATTACGCCTGATGAAAGCTAAATTAACCTTAAGTCAAATCCGTAAGTGCTATTTTTATGCAGAACTTTTCCTATATGCACATAACATTAAGATAGTCATAAAGCAAAAACTGTTAATACATATGCTGATTTTGGTTTAGGAATTTAATCATAGTGTTAGTACGGGAATAATCTGATAAGTGACATTTCTTGTCACTTGTCTTCCTTGACAAGTTGCCAGACTGTGAACGATGTACGTGTTATTCAATACAAATAGACAAAAATTCAGTTCCAATCTCATATTGACAAGGTGAAGCAGCAAGTGTTGCACATATGTATTGAACAGGCTGATAGACAAACACTTTCTCAACGCTGTTATTTTCCATGAATGATGTAAGAAATATATAAGTCTAATATTTCTTCAGCAACATATCAAAGAACAAACCCCGAAACAAGAGCCATGGGCTTAAGGCTGAACATTTTCATTCTTTGTTCTAATGAAGTTCAAGTGATGCTGAAATTCAATGGAAAATGAAATGAGAAATGAAAAATTTCACCAAAAAAAGAATTTCATAAGCCAACGACTAGTTGAAGGTTAAGGACAAAACCTACCTGGAAGACTTCTGTATTTATTGTATTTGCTTATATGTGAGCTTTTTCATAGGATCCTTTGAATAGACTAGAATAAGAAATGAGGCCAGAAAATACATTGTTTTGATCTGGTCTGGCAGTTCTTAGGTTCCCATATTCTTTACTGGCATGGTAATTAACCTTAGATGCCAAATAAACCTGTTTGCCACTTGTTTCTCTAAGGTACAGAAAGATTTAATAGATATTCTTTTCCTGAGACAAATTTAAATGTAGGAGCCTGACAAAAATAGTTCTTTCTGTGTGTGGCAAAGCATACTATGCCCTGGGAGGAAACCCTGCAGCTATTGGTATTTCTGCTACTGACTTCAGTGGAACTGTGAACCTAACTTCCACTTCCATCTTTCCCTCCCTCTCAGCACAGAGCACAATCTCAGGTAACTAAAATGCACAAATATAGCACACCAGTTTATAATGTAATGATGTTTGCCATAGTACTCTTATATGTTGTTTTACATCATGTAGCTTGCTATTCAATTTCTTTATGGTATACACCGTAAATCAAGCGACACCTGAAGTTGACAGAAGCAGTAGATGCATGGTAGAGACATTGCTTTAATTCTACATTATACTGCCTTAAATCACCATCTAAAATTCATTAGTTCAATATATATTGTCTCGACATCAAAGTAAGGTGTGGTGGAACCACTAAAAAATGTGCATAAATGCTTCTACAAGAGGCATACCACTATTCCATTCATTACTGAAATGACAAAGTCTTTTTATTTTTTTCTGTTGTCCTCTGATAGGTTTTAACCCTCATTAGAACAAAAGTATGACTCTGGTGTGAGAGACAAATTTGAGGATGGTATGTGTAATAACTGTCTTGTATTGTGCCTGAGATCTGGTTCCAGTTGAGGGCAATTATTGTTAAATTGCATTAACCATCTTTGACACTGACTTGGTAATAAGCAGAAAGGGAAATCCAGACTATTTAAATAGCATTAAGATTAGGAAAAAAAAGAAAAAATTGTTTATGAAAGCTCAGATCTAAAAATGCAGCAAAGTGGATTATCACTTGTGGTTCTAGTATTTGACAGAAAAGATCTTCCTAAGTAGGCATTTGTGAAGTATAGTATCAAGACTACAGCTAGGGTTTAAGCTCACACCTTTTGCAACATTCAGTAGTCTATCCAATCTTATGGAAAGAGTTACTGTATGCTTTTGACTTCACAGATTGCTGTCCAGTGTCTACTGGCCCTTTTCAAACTGCTCTTTAAAGTCATCTCTATGCTGAATCACTCTCCATCTTTAAAGAAGTACGTCCATGCTTATTACAGCCTGTCTTCAATGTTTAATACAGTTTATCACCCTTCCCTGCTGTTACATCTCAAAGAAGATACAGGGATCAAACAAGTCCCTAAAATGTTCTCTCTCTCTTTCCTCTAAGATAAAATCCAAAGAGCCATTTGGAAGATCTGGTAAGACAACACAACCTGAAGTGTCACAAACATGCAGACAGTTATCTGCTGTCTCTCTTTTATATCAAATAGCTCTATTCCCAGCTTCCTAAATGCTTGCCTGAAACCACCACTTGCATGAAGAATGTCCTGAACTCAAACAAGATTGAGATGATGCTATTTAAAGAAAAAAAAAAAAAAGAAAAAAAGTGTTTCCTTGAAGAATGTATCATCACTAGAATATACTCCACCTTTGGGATCTGCACTCACATTAATTTTCTGAAGTCTTGGACTCTCTGAACTTCTTAGTGTTCTAGGATGCCTATTGCTGACTGTATGTGCCCAGACACTTTAGTTTCCTTGTCTGTGGCAGATGAGTTTACAGCTGCCTAGGAGTTACTGACTTCCTCACTCAGTCATCACATAAAAATTCATTACATTTACAGGCATTAGTATACACCATGGAAAAACTTCCACTGTAACAACTCAATACTATATCTGCTTAAAGACAGTATTTTTATTATTACTATGGTTACATTCTGAACAAAATTCAACTACTATTCCGAAATGAAACCATAGAGATCCTGCATTACCTTGGGTTTTACTTGGTTATGAATTTGTTTTTCACCTGCTTTCACTAGATAAAGACAAGAATATAAAAGTAGAGAATTGAACTTTCTTTTTCTAAAAAAAAAATAGCATTTGGGAGGTATGGATTATGACATAAGAAGTATCTTCAACAAACTATCGAGGTATCATTCAACCAGAAATGGAAAGAAAAAGATATCAGATAAGTTACAACTTGGGATTCTCTTTAATCTTTCATAGGACAAGCCTGTTGTCAAAGAAGGAAACATTCTCAAGATCATTTCAGTTTCTATGATGATTTAAAATTCTCTTTCAAGATATATGAGGTGTGGGAAACCATATATCCAAGTCTTATCTCAGAAGTGTGTTCAGCAATAGAAATGCATACTCACCTCAGCATTAATAACTTTTAAATTCTGATTCATACTGCAGTGTCTTTTGTTCCTTCAGGTCACTCTCAGATATTTTTCAAGTGAATCTTAAAAAAATTAGTTCCATCTTGGCAGATACGGGTTCCTTGATCTCTTGTGTAGGTGTTTTCCAAAATATGTCTTGAGCAACTGTAGCTGGTATTGCTTAGACCTGTGTGGAAAATATATCACACATTGGAAATGTACCAGAACGTTTGGGTTATGGTCATCTTAAACTGTATTTTCACATATTCCGTTAGGATAATCGCCTCAGAGATTTCCCATAACCTATAAAACAAAGCTGTTAGATTGTAACGTTTGCTGTAATAGTGAAGCAGAGTAGAAAAGTAACGACTGCTCTGTTCAGTGACTGGACGTGACCTGGAGAGCTCCATGTTCAGTTAAAAAAAAAATTGCACTCTTGACTGAAGTTCTTAATGCTTTATAGTCTCATTCTGTGAGCAGTGTAAGTCAGAAGCAGGTGTACCCAAGTAAAAATACTTCGAGGTAATAGACGCGTGGTATTAAGGGGAATTAGACTCCCTTAACAAATGAAGCATGCTTGCAGGCAGCACTGCAAATTTTTTTTCCCCTAACCTCATAAGTAGCAGCTAAGACCAATTTCACCTAGTGAAGTCTGCTATTTAAGTTTTTTACTAATATACAGAGGAAAGTTCCTTTAAACATAGACATGCATCAGGCTAACATAAAGTAGTAACTTCAGATCAAAAAGATTCTATAAATTATGCAAGAAGGCATAACAAATTTCCCTATCCTTTCCTCTTCTTTTCTGTTCCCATCCACTGGAATATTTTTGGTTTTTTTTAAACTCAGAACTCTGACTTGCTCACATAGCACTGCCCCTAGATTTTATTCTTCATTGCAATTTAGCTATTGTAGTGCTAGCTCACATTTCTTTCGTATACCCAAGAGAGAGAAGTGCACTGGAAAAGCCTCCTCATTTGTCATGGAAAGATCCATATTTTTATATTTCACAAATATTTTAAAACAGACCAAAGAAGATTCTGAAATTGCAGTGGACACTTGCTGTTTTTGCTGGTTTAACTTCTGTTAATTACATTAGACATTCTGCAAAGAGGTTAATTTCTGTTTTGAACCTGTCACATCTTTTCAAATAATTTGACAGACTAATTAGGGCACCTAGATGGGACAACAGATGAGCTCAAAGTAAACAATGCAGAACCAATTTCAAGCTTCTGAATAAGATTTGAGATTTGTTTTCTTCTTAGCCTCAAAACAAAATACTTTTTTTTTTTTTCCTGTGCCCTGTCAGTAATCTGAGAACACATAGTGGTTTTATTAAAGGGCTAAATTATTCTCATTTTGAAAGGCATGCATATATCAGATGTATATTGGAATAATGATTCTGGCCAAAAGGGAATTTTTTGTAACTAATGCTAATAGTGATGCCAGCTTTTCTTGTTTCTTCCTCACTCCTCTCCATTTTCCTTCTTTTCCCTCAAAAAATAATAAAGTGTGGTGAATATGCATAAATCTTGCATACAATGCCCCTTTGTTAGGAAGATGCTTTAAAGAAACAGATTACGTGATTACCTAAATGTTCAGCTAAGTAAGCACTGCATCCACACTCTTAATGCTGTCAGTATGTAAAAGGCAATGTCTGTGTTAATGTAATACCTATATTTAACTTTGTATATCCAGGAAAAGAAGCAACTACACTTCAGTTCATAGGTAAAGTGTAATCCTAATGTGCACAGCAAGGAAGCCCTTGCCAGTAAAAAATAGGAATTTGCTATTTGGTTTTTGATTGGAGATCGCTATGTCACCAGTTCTAGTTTAAGGAAACTAATTTCTATACTCACCACTAAAAGGAATACAATTTGAAAGAAATCAATACTGGGAGAACCAAGAAAGCGGCAAAGACATGAAAAGCAGTGAATGAGGTAGGAATTAGGTTTTTCACTTACTTTTTTCCATTGATAATCAAAACTAAAGAAGACTACTGCCACAACTGCTTGGAAGCAACAGGACTAGTAGAAAAGTAAAAATTATTTTTCTCAACATTTTTTAAGAGGATTTAAAAGTTAAATAACTCCTAAATAATGCAAGATACTGGAGCAAGCAAAATTCGAGACAAACCATGGTGAAATTTCTGTTTCTGTCTTTCTGTAACATCTCTGAACAGATCCATTATGGACCACCTAAATACAGTTGGTCTGAATTTTTCAGTCCAGTTACCAAATCAGGAATACATTGTTTGCACAGGTCTGTTTCATCTTTGCTCCATCTTCATCTAAGCCTGTAGACCTTCAATTCACATCTCCCAGGCTCAGGACTCTCCAGCATCCACAAATCCTGGGGCTTACAGATTCCATAACTTCAGACCCAGCCTCATCAGACAGCTTGCCCTGAAGCAGGGACTCCATTCCTTTTCTCAGGGAATTTTGAAATGACTGGTATTTGTTCTGAACTGGGGAGGAGCATCTAGTTAACCACAGGCATCCACCTTGGATTCCAGTACTGGGAATTTATCCAGTGGGTTTGACTCATTGTCCTGATTTACACCTGTGAATTTATATTATATTAATTTCCATCTGTGTTTTTGTTTGCCCCTGTGCAGAATGACTATGAAATGCTACCATTCTGGTTTGGTAGCAGTTTAGTTTTTCATCGTGTATATCTACCTGGGGGGTAAGGCTGTGGGGAAGCAGACTTGGTGTGTTTAATAAATGAGTTGTCCTAATTTCAGCACTCTCTAATTATTGTCTAAAAGTTGAGCAGATGAAAAGTACTTCAAACATACAAAATTGTTTCTACCAAAATGTTTGAATGTCACAGATTATTACTAAAAAAAACAAAACAAAAATTGCAACACGTTAAATAGTGGGTATTTGTATTTTCAGATTAACAGAGCAAAACTTCCTTACTGGAAAATGACCCTGCTAAATGTCTGCAATCTTGTCAACAACATAAACAACCAAGTGGGGGAAACAGTAGAGGTAGATGAAGAGGATCTCGTTTCAGGAAGACAGTTTCCTGCTGCTCTGGATGGCTTCAGCTTGGAAGCAATGCTGACAGTATATCAACTCCAAAAAGTTTGCCACAGCAGAGCCTTTCAGCATTGGGAGGTAAAAGTCTGTCACAAATGCATGTTTCAGCTGCTATTAAACTCTCAGGCTCTGTTTGTAGTGATGTTTTAAAATCCATATCCATGTGACCCCGTCACATTGTCTAAGCTTTCCTTCCCTTTTTTATACTCTCTAACACCTCTAATATGCCTCTTATTGAAAGAGTTGTGAATTAATGTAGTTTCTGACAAGCTGAGTGTCTGTTTTTTATAAAGAGCCATGGATAACTAAGAACTATTCTTAACGACATACTTTCTCCACTCTTTGTAGCCATTCCAAGGAACCAAACAAACACATGAAAGTGAGCTCTATGCCAGAACACAAAATTAATACCTGCTTAACAGACGTGAAGTTACTGCAGATTTATTGAGGCATAACTAAATGTAGGCAGTATTCAGGTTTCTGAAAACCCTTTTAAGGCCCTACGGCAAACTGGATTCAAAATGCATGGACACATGCCCATGTGTACGAGTAATTTTACCAGGTTCTCTGGGCTTCTTATCATTGCTAGGAAACTGGTAGCAAGGGAACTCTTGCTTTTCACTTCCCCACACTTAAAGAGGACCCAGGAAGTTGACACTGTGATTGTATGAGGATTGCTGCTCTTAAATAGTGATTGTTTATAGTCCATTTGTGATATTTATCTTAGTGCAGTGATCACACAGAGGCACACTAGGCACAATCCACTTGCGTTGTTATAGATTACACTTAAAACTGCTTTGCATAGTGAAAAAAGATATCTCGGTGTCACTAGCCACTTTCCAGTAAACCCAATTTCTTCAGCTGTTGCAGGTTCATGGACAGTCTGCCTGAATCTTGATCCTCTTTTGTTTGCTGAATCACAGCTCTCTATTTGCAGGCTTATTCTCAATCCTCCATATTAGCTGGGATGGTCCATGCAAAAGACTGCAACATCCTTGAGAACCAGAGTTTTATGAGGACTCTCTTCATCAGTACATTTATTGCTGAAAAGGAGCTACCATAGAACTGAATATATGCAATAGCCCATATGGCTTAATCACAGTTCCTTGTTTTGCCGTTGCATCACCTCTTGTGGTGGTTGGGAATCATCACTCCTAACAGTACTGCATGTGAAATTGAAAAAAAATATTCTTCTCCCAGCTTAGGAACATGCTTATGCAGTGCAGAGGTTTATAAGACACAATAAAAGAAGAAGGGACAGAGCCAGAGGGGGAAGGATTGAAGAAGGCTTGAAATAAACAATTTATGTAATGAAAGAAGTTCTTGTGATCTTATTCATCCAGGATTGACTCCAAAGTCTGTTGAAACCATGAGAGTCTTTCCATTCATTTCAATAGAATTTAGATGAGCACTCATTTATTAAGTAATTAAGTGAGTAACAGAGTTTGATTGCTTAGGGAAATACTGAGGTGAGTATAAAAATGTTTTCAGTTTAATGCCTTTCAGACAGACAGTAGGACTGTACTTGACCATGGAAGAACATGGTGAGAGAATGGATGAAATCTTAACAGATAAAGCAAGAACGAATCTGAACAAAACACTTCAAAAACTCCAAGTAAAACTCAAAACACAGTTATATAAGAAATTTTGATTGACAAAATTTTGGCTTTCTTGTGCTTTATTTCATTTCTTATTTGTTTATTACACATTTTGATTTTTTAGCTGTAGGAAGTTGCAGATAAAAATATTGCTCAAAAGCTGAAACCAGCAAGCAGTGGGTGTTTTAGGAGGTGTTTAGCCTAAATGAGTGATTACAGAATGACAATCATTAGGAAGTTTTCAGTCAATTTGCGTTTTAGTCCAAGGAGGACATACCAGCTTTTCTCTCTAGTCAAAACCAACGATCTCACTTGTTTCAGTGGAATTTAAATATCACCTCTGTAGGATTCAGCTCATCTTTAGCCTGATCTTAGTTTTGTGTCTTGAGTTTTGGGCTTTTTTTTTTCTTCCCTTTTTTTTTTTTTAAACCTGCAACTGCTATGGTAAACATTTTTCTTGGTGGCAGATGTTAAAATGAAGTTTTATAAAACTTTATAGGAATTGATAGTCTTTATTACCAAAAAAAGCTGATAACATTGTGTCTCTTCTTGCATCCTACAGTTACTTCAGCAAGATGCTTTTGAGCTAGAGAACTCAAGCCAAGACAAGGAAATAATGAAAAGAAAAAATCCCTATATTCTGAAACGGCAGCTGCATGTGAACAAAGCTAGAAGACCATACATACTCAAGAGAAGTTCATATTACTGATGCAGCAGAAGAAAACAATGTATATTTAGTTTATAGGTAACTGTGCGTTATGATTATCTTATTTAAATCTAAAATCATACTTGTGTGAAAATATACTATGGAAAATCATCAAGATGGTAACATAACTGTGTCTTTTTTGCAATTGCTGTTTCTTGATTGTGATTTTTTCCTACTTGAGATTAATTGGACCAATACATTTGCAAATAAATCTAGTTTCTAAGCATGATGTATTGTACAAAACTGAGATTTCAACATATTTCTGACAATATTGTAGTCTTTTTCTATTTTATAAAGCACACTGACATACACCAAGTAAATTGATATTGTCCATAAACCCTACTGAGAATCTTACAATTTCTTAATGCAACACCTCAAACATACATATGCTTGCAAATTTTTGTATAATACACTAGTCAGAATTGCCACAATATTTTATATATTGGCCAGTTTAATTTATTAGGGATTAGGTCTAAGGAAGGAAGGAAATACTATCAGCTAACTATTAAATGGCAATTTCAAAATTCATATTTTAAATAGCCTGCTTGTAAATGAATTTTAAGTTCTTGACTCCTAACTTGCCACTGAAGAGTCATAATTTAATAAAACAATACATAAATGAGAGTATGCTAGTGAGAACAAACTCAGATGTGCTTCAGTCTTGTGTATCACCGACTAAATAAGGAAAACAGTTTATTAAATTAGTAAAAGAATTTACAGTATTTACCTAATCTATGGATGCTCAGAAAAAAAGAAAAAGACAAAAATAAAAGCTGATTCATGCTCCTGTGCTGTCACTGTTAAAATACTAATCCGGTTATATGAGAAACTTGGGACAAATACTTGAAAGAGGAATTAAAATTAGAACATCTTAAACTTAAAATTAAAAGGCATTTCCTTTCCCTCCCTCTACAAATTTGTAATAACAACAGGCAGGTTCAGGGGTTAAAGACAGTCTTGGAAGCTGACGGAGAGGGAAGCTCCCAGCATGGAAAAAATTGTTTTCAAGCCATGAGGAATCAAGTGCCACCTGAAACTTACAGATCTTCCAGCTCTGTGTCTGTGACATGTACATGGGACTCAGGTTCTCAATGATCCTGGGTTCCAGTCTGGAGGAAAAGAGTCTGAAAGAACTGGGGGTCACAACAACAGTCAAAATAGAGGGGTAGTCCAAGACCCGTGAAGCCTGGATGCTCAGACAAGGAGGCAAAAAACAGACATTGCTTTTGAAAACCCATTTTCTGTTTGAGGTATTTCCTCAAAGCAATGCTGTTCCAACAAATTGCCAGAAAAAAAACACTCAGAGGATTTTCAAATCCTCTCACAGGTCAGATTTTCTGTCAATTATTATTAAATATATACAGGATATGCATAGAAAAAACATACCCATACCAATGGTTATACAAACTTTGTTACATGGGGAGGGATGGTTTTTTACAGTAAAATGTATTTTCACTATATTAAAGCTAATTATATTTCCTTTTCTCACTGCAAATGTTATTAATCAGTTTATTTATTCAATAGCCACTAAATGCATGCACTCACAAGATATAACTGAGCATACACTCATTACTGTAATAATCATTATGACTTGAATACAGCAAAGCACTTAAGCACATTTGGTCTCTGTTTTAAATGCTTAATGCGCTTAAGGGCTTTCCTTAAATAAGGTTCTAGTAGATTCATACCCCTTATTTTTTTATGAAACTGTTGTAGAATTAGACTGGCGAGACAGTATGCTCTCAAGTGGCTAAGAAACATCCCTCTTTCCAACAAACCTACAAGCTCCCTAGTCCTATTATGGACACTTTAAATTCTAAATTACGTGTTGGTCTGAAATAACAAAGCAGAACAGAGTTTGTTCCAAAATTCACCACTGGTAATATATGAGGAAAAAAGAAAAGAAACTTCAGATCACTACTTCATGGGCAACACGGAAAAATAAGACAAAAAGAAATAGGTTGCTATGATATTTTTCTCTCATGTTCACTTTAGGAGTATAAGAGTTAAAAAAAGAAAAGTAGGGTAAGGTAATGTGGTTGTCATCTGATAGAGAATGTTAACATTTTTGAAAACAAAAGCACCCTTCCATGTTTCATTTTGGAGGTGATTTAGATATTCCGGGTGATGGCAGAGGACCTCAAATAATGATGATTAACTGTTTCACCCTCATCTAGTGCTCCGCAGTCAAGTGGAACTTACCCTGTGACTGTGTACTTGTTCCTTGCAGTGCAGAGTTAAGATTAGCCAGACTGGCTGAAAATGGCTTAAAATAACCCATTTCCTTTCAGCACACTGTAAATCCACACACGGTCAGCTACTGTGTGTCACTGGAGGAGGCAGAGCTTAAAGTATGGCAGGAGGTAGCTTGTTCAGTTGTTCCCTAGCCTCTGATGGAGGTGTTCAGGGAGCTGTCAGAGGAATGCCATCCAGAGTGAGAGACAGTCCTAACTAGATGAGGAAGCAATATCCATGACTGTAACATGGTCAGTAAAGATACAAAAGCCAATGCTGGCATTTCAGCTTATTGATCGTTGGTGAAAAGCAAGCATACAGCATTAAAATGTTAGAAAACACACTTAAACCATACGATTAAGCCAGATATACAGAGCTGTTAAGGGATATTTAGATCTTTGGGGGACCCTTATTTTCTTGAAATCTCCTCTCACTTCTAGCTGTTGCTACCTCCTGATGACCTCACTGCTGTGGAACTGCAGCCTTTCTTTAGCCCTCCTTTTTGGACGATGGCAGCAAAAAAATAGGCAGGCTTATGCATATTTGTCTCTATTTCGCACATTCTTTCAGTGGGATCCTCAGGGTACCTGCCTTGGCCCTAGCTGTGCATTGCCTGCAAAATCAGCGCTGTACCTGCAGCAGCAATGGGTGCTGAATGAAGTTCAGGCCAGAGGAGGCCCTCACAATATGTAAAGATTTGTAAATTCAGACAGCTTTTTTTTTGCTTTTCTTTTTTCACCAACTCACAATTGCTTTAAGTTTAAAAATGTTGTTTTGAAGACCATTAACTCAGATTGCTACCTTGGCTTAAAGAACTGCCTCTTGATATGGACTGTTTTGTTTTATAAAGGCAATTATTTGCTGTCTTTCTCTGTCTCTGCAGAGGAGCACATTTTTCCTACATATTCCATTGCTGATGTTTTTACGAAGTTCATAGATGAATAATTATACCGATTATTCAGAAACTTTATACTTAGTTATTTCTCATACTCCTAAAATATTGGATACTGTCATACAGAGCAATTGCAGAAACCTCTCAGTTATTTCTAATGTAGAATTAAATGTAACTGAGATTTAATTTTATTTTATATATTTTTAATAGTTATCATCCATAATCTTACAAATGCCCTATACCAGAAAAGTAAAACATCGAGAAATGAATAATTTTATCATCTCTGAAGCATATATTTGTTAGTTTTTCTTTAAACGAAACATTAATAAATAATAGTTACTGTTCTCAAGGCTAAATGTGGTGATAAAATAAGTCTTCAGAATCCTTGAGTCTTGCTTGTGGTATATTATAAAATTTGCTGTTTTCTGTCTTTTCTATTATAAGTCTAAACTTTGTTCTATGTTTTATGTAAGAACTTAATGGCTGTGGTGTGAACAGAGTGGATGAAATGTGGAGTTTGCAGATTAAAAGAGATTTAATTTTACGATGTATGATTGTGGCTATGCCTCATACCCTACTCTTAACTAACACATAATGGAGGCATGATAATTTGGTCTTGATCTTTATTCTTTTTCCCCAAGATAAGTTATCAGTTTGCACTATGCGGTATCAAATTGAAGATGCAAGCCACCACTATAATACTTGAGTATAGGAGGGCAGGAAGAGGAGCAGGTTCTTCTGAAATTATGACTGAAGGCAGTCATAAAACAAGAGTTGCAGAGAACCTGCAAAATAAAGTATACTGACTTCTGTGACGTAACGATAGAGTCAGAACTTGTACCTTGCTGTTCAGGAAGCAAAGAAAGTGGAGGGAGGGGTTGATCTTCACAAGGAACCTGGGGAATGAGATTTTCGTTGCTACCAAATTCAAGCATTCAAAAGTCATGAGTGCTGCTGCACAAACCTGCAAATAAATCGACAGATAGATAAATAATTAAGTAAATAGCCCTGACATCTAAATAAAGTAATAAATAGCCGTCAAATGATTTTTATTTCCTTCCATTTACTGGACTGCCAATAAGCATCTGAATCACATTTTTAAGCTTTGTCAACAAGAGGAGCTAAAACATACTTATTTGTTCTTATTCATTGCTACTGAAAATTGACATTCTCATCCAATCTCTTGAATCCAGCAGGTGTCACATTAAGACACACACAAAAGCACAACGTTGATGATCAGATTTCAAAACCTGTTAGATCCAGGATACTTGGATGGGTCTGACAGACCCAATAATCAGTGGACTAGAAGAGCTTTGTGGTACCTCATTAGGAGGCAAGCTTTGGCTGGCCGAATGACTCCTGAGGTGGCAATATGGGGAAATGGTATGGGAGCCACCCAGGAACTTTTGGAGGGGTGTCAGCTATTAAGAAACATAAAGCCTTCAGGAGCTGTTAGTTGCCCAACTAAGACTTACTTTTTCCAAATAGATGAGAGTGTACAGCTGTTGTCTCAGGAGACTCCTCATGTCCCCTCATACAGAGGGAAAAGATGGGACTATACATAACTGGACTTGAATTACCAAGAAATAACATTTGTCTGTTTGAGCTCCCAGTGGGTCAAGTACCAGTCTGTTTTGTCTCAACAGTTACAGTGCAGTATTAGTCTGGAACCATTTTCTGTTTTACTCTTGAAGTTTGGTTGTAGGAATCTTTTGCAGGATATGTTTCTCTTATGTATACCTAAGGAGCTTCTCAGATAGTCTACATGTTGCTTTCATAAAGGACTGCCAGCATCCTGAGGACCTCTGTCCAGATGTGGTGTCTAAGCTGCTTAACAAAGTGTTAACAGTATGTGAATGAAAAACTGCTGGGTTTGTACGTCAGTGAATCTGATCTTGAGGATAGACTGGAACTGGAAACGTCCTAAAAGGCAATCTTGACATCATTATTGCAGCTTTTTCTGAGTCAGTATTTAAAAATCCAAGCTGCATAACAGATTTTTGTAATCCAATATTTTAGAATTTAAGATTTTTTCTCCCTATAAATATGTAACTCAAGGTCTAAAATAAATGTGTACACACACACAAAAAAAAAGAAAAAATAACTAGTATGTGCTATATTGTACACTATTTTCTAAAAGAAAGTTGTCACAGAGCAGTATGACTTGGGAATAATTTTGTCTAGAATGGATGGTGTGGTTCCTCCGAAATTTTTTTTCAGAACTATATTGTTTGTATGTATTTAAAGACAACTGTTCCTAGAATCTAATATTGTAAAGCCTTTTGTTAGGATGCAAAAAACATTTTAGTTGATTCAATGAATAATCCCTATGGTTAAAACAATCCTCCTCAAAAAAAAAAAAAATTCCTATTTTATAGTAGGTATAGAAAAGGTCTTAGAAATAGTTTACTTAATAGTTCTTGCATGCATGAAATCTCTTGGTTATTTTTCTGTACTACCAAATCCTTAGGGTAGTTGTATAACCCATATACTGCAGTTGTTGTTGTGTTTTGGTATCTTATTTAATGATCTTTTAAATAAAGAGCTGTTTGGAACAGACAACATACCTTTTGTTCTGTTCAAAAAGAAGGAATAACACCACATGGAGCAAAAGTATATGTGTATGTACCCACAAATGAAGAGTTTATTCAAATTATTCTGAATTTTACAGCAAATAAAGTATAACTTATGGGGATATGTAACTGCAGAATACTATGGTACCATGATACTTTTGCCTTTTGCTGCAGAAATAGACAATAATGACACAAATTTCTAAATGATTGTCTTTAATATCCAGAAGTCACTGAAGTACTAAGATTACAGCTGCTTTTGAAGATCAAATCCTTGGTGAATACTTAACTTCCATTCTCCTCAAAAGTTTACATTTACTGAAGGCAGTTTTTTCATTATAGTGGAGTTAAGAGTTACTATTCCAAGACCCTGCCTGTGGAGAATGAGGGAGTTATGAATATTACATGTACCTCCACTTTACTTTTGTGGTTTTACAGATTTCTGTGTTAGAGAGTTGAACTGAAAGGGGCTGTAAGGGAACAAGCAAATGGGAAACGAAATACAGACAGATAAGGGACTTAATGAGAAAATGTGGGAAGTTGTTAACTGGGTATTCCTTCTGTCTGGCTCCAGCCAAAGAGTGTCAGAGCTGGCTGCGGCATGGGTCGTATGTATTTGGATGGAGGGAGGGAGAAAGGGAGGGGAAAGTCAGGGAGAAAGGAGGAAAGGGAATCTAACACTGAGTTAAGTCTTGCTAGGTTAGTGTTAGTTGAGGACTAAAGTGTACATAGGCTGTATGAACTAGAAGATACAGGATATTCTGAAAAGAAGGGGAGTTCCCAGCAGAGGGTAGTAAGGGCAACCATCTGGCCCCCATTCCCAACACTTCCCTTGAATCAAGAAAAGCAGCTTAAAACTGAGAGGTTTCAAATTGAGAGTTTTTAAGCTGAAACTGGAACAATTAAAGAAAGCTGATCAGGAAAAGGAGTGAGTGGGTGGCAAGGGTCAGGAATGACACAAATCAGAGTCAGTTCAACCATTCAGTAAGTTGTGCAGAGCCAGGAATATCGGTACTGAGTAAGGCAGAAATACAGATTGCTGTTCATAGTTTGGGGTTATCCACACCAATCTGCCCAGGTTCAAGAAGGGTTGTGGTTTGAATCTGTGTCTCAAGCAAATTAGCACCATTTTCTCACGCTGATCTCAGAATTAAAAGTCATCATGGTATCCATGCAGGAGGCAAGGAAGACCTTTTAAGAGCTATGAAAAAGAACAGAAGAAAACTTAGCTCCAAGGAGAAGGCCTTATCATAAAGCAGAAGCTCATTTCATTCTTGAAAGGTAACGAGAAACTTACATTTTTAGGTGTGTATACATTGATAGATCATATACTGCTTATTTTCTCTACTTTATATTCCTTTCCGTTTTTTTTTTACCCCGCTGTGGTGAGACCATTTATTACAATTTATGAAAGTATTCAAAAAAGCGTGAATCTTTAGGAATTTAATTGTTAATGTCCCTTGATATTTTCCATCTCTGATGTACTCATTCTCATTCACCATAGCACTAATTCCTCGTCCTACTTCAAATTCCTGTGCCATTATTTACTCTGGTTCACTTGGCAAGTTCCCTAATAGGGCTGAATCAAATATTAGTGAAATAAAAATAAATTACATATAGTGCATTTAGCTTATATTAAAAAAAAGTTATCAGAGAAAAATAGTCATACATGAACTGAATTTTATCCCATTTTACATGTATCTAGTTAAATTTTCCATTAAAAGCCTCAAATTCTACTAAAATTACATTAGTCTGTAGTTATACAGATTAATCCTCTTCCCACTAGCTCTTAAATGTAGATTTGTTTTTGTATCATACTAGTCCAAGATGTATATATTGTTAAAACCAATATCTGCAGCTTCAGAATTCAGATTTATTGCTTTGAATGTTGGCATGGAGCTTACCCAGGACCCTGACTCAATCCTCTGTATCATTTGTGCTCTGATAATCTTTAGGAAGTGTAGCAAAACATTCCTTTTCAGAAAAATGATGCTCAGCTAGCCATCTCTTTACATCCTTTACACCCCCAAAGCAACAAAGACACACAGAAAGACTTGAAAGTAATTCCCTATTCCACAAAAGAGTTTTGAACTAAGAAAACAGAATTAGAAAGTAATTTTGTATAGGCTTCATTATTGCTCATGGTTGCATGTGGTTAGACCTCAGGTTTTATGGTTTTTCCATGGTAATAAGATATTTTGAACGCTAGAAATTTCTAACACTAACATCTAACGCTAACATCTGACACTAACATCTGACGCTAACACTAGCATAGAGAAGATTATGCTTTAGGGAAAACTCACCTTTGTTTAGAGGGTTTAAATATGATCTGTTTCCCACTTTCTTCTTTCTATTTAAGTAAATACT
Source organism: Pygoscelis adeliae (assembly GCF_000699105.1). Taxonomy (NCBI): domain Eukaryota; kingdom Metazoa; phylum Chordata; class Aves; order Sphenisciformes; family Spheniscidae; genus Pygoscelis; species Pygoscelis adeliae. Next base: position 872,782 of record NW_008824936.1, on the reverse strand, counting down.
TCTTACTAAAGTAAAGTAAGGAAATTACTCTTTGAACAGTCTAAAGAATATCTTTGTTAAGTACTTCTATATTATTTAGGACAATGAAGAAGTCCAGGGACTGTTCTAATATAAACTATGCCTAGGTAATAAACGCTTGACTGCAGTGTTGCTGCACAGGGACTAAGTTAACTTGAAAAGAATAAATTTATTTTTACATAATGTTCTTTCTTTGGTAGTTTTTATCTTTTTTTCTCTGTATGTCCATTCTTAGTCCATTCTATTCTGTTTACTCTACAGGGCTCTGGTTTGTTGCTCCGCTTCAGACAGGATGCTCTTATAATTGGAGGGAATAGAGAAGGACAAATGAGGGTGTGTGGTTGCAGAAAACCCCAGTCCCTTCACTTTAGCAAAATGTGCAAAACTTCAGGGTTCAAACCTGGGTGATTTCTGCATGGCCAGTGCCCTAAATCAGGTTTCCTTTGAATGTTAATGATACAGAAGAAGACCAGTAAAATATCTGTTGAGAACCCACTCAACGTGTCCAGAAACTGAAATGATCTGGGATTGCTGATATTAGACTTCATGCAAAAAAATCTGTAAACCTACATTTCTGAACCCTGTGTTCTCATGTCCTTTTGGGGGAAAAAAAACCCAAATCAACTATGAGAAACATCTGAATCTCTGTGAAACTTCTCCTTCAGTGTAAAATCAAGGAGTGGTATTGGGAACTGTAGTTTTTATCAGACAGGCTTCACAGGTAAAAGTTTAGAGAGAAACTCCAGAAATTTATATTCTCTTAAAGAAAGTAATCTAGAATTGGTCTTTGAAAAAATCAGATTTTCTTCATGTATCTAATGTAATTGCGTTAGATATAGGCAAATCAGACAGCCTACTTCAATGTATGGTTCTCTGACCTGGTCCCAAAATCCATGTTTCTGTGACCTGGATGGATATAGATTATAAACAAGATCTCTTCTGAGGATTCAAAAAGGCAGAAGGCAAAGGAAGATATGCTGTGCTAAAACATTTTTGATGCCTTATTAGCAGCTTTCAGTAGTGTGTGAAGAAACATAATGTACTATTTGCACCACTTTCCAAGGCACGTCTTAATGTGAAAGAAGGAGCTGACATTTACTGTGAAAAGTAAAGTCTTTATTTAGATAGAGTGAGTTTTAAAATATCTGAAGCATGGTGCTTGTAAACCTGATTTCTGTTCACTTAAGCACTTCAGTGCTTTTCTGCTAGAAGTGCATCTGCCCCTTTGAGGATACTGAAAGTCTCTCTGACTCATCTTCCTCAGCTAAACTTTTACCAAGAAAATGTGTTTGGCAACAGGTGTGAATGAGAAAGGATTGCTCAGATTCACCATTATAGAAATTCATTTAGACTGATAATATAGAAAGCTAAAGCTTACTAAAACAGTACAGTTTCGTACTACCAGTTGAAAGAGTTTGAGGAAACAGGGAAAAGGTCATATAAATGGACAATATTTCTTTTGCTAATATACAGGTACACATACACACAAGCACACACTTATATATGAAGACACTGCACATAATATCCTCTGCCATGTCTCTGTTAAGCTGTATCTCATCACAAGAAGATCTTCGCAGGGATGTTACTTGATTTTTCTGGCCAAAAAATGAATGTCTATGCTTGTTTCATGTATAAAAAAATTCTGATAGTTTCATAATTCTTGCTGTGTATTAGCAGAGCTGGCCAAAATGATGACCCATAGCTGATCTCATCTAGTGTGGGTGTTAGCTGCACAAGTGGGTAGTATGCCTGATGGTCACCTTCCAACATTCACAAAATCAATTCCATGTCCTGTACGGTCACACTGGACCTGAACTGAACACAGTTTGGAGTGGGAGAAGAGGGAAAGATGTGGTTGACAGAGAAGCCTCAGTCTTCTAAGACAGCAGTAGACATAAAAAACCTCAGATATTGCAAAGGTGATAGGAGGGCAGCCTTCTGGAAGCTGGAAATGATGGTCAGATAAAATAGCATAAGTGCAAACAAAAAATGGAGCAAATGGTTGCTGTTAAAGCTAAATGAAGAAAACAGGGACAGAGAGAGATATTATGTTGCACATAACATAACATAACATAACATAACATAACATAAACTTCTTTAAAAAGGTTGTTGCCATCCTTTAAATTTGCTTCCTTTCTGACACTGAGTACAACAAGATTATGTCTGTCCTCTTCCAAGAACAAGAAACAGCAGGCTCTTACCTGTCCTCCTGGGATTACAGAAATCAAACCTGTGAGAACTAGTATTTCAATTTTCCTATTGAAGTAGCACCCAGTCAGCAGCAGAAGGTGGAAGTGCACAAGCCAGAGTCTAAGTTAGTCTTTTGAGAAGACTAACTGATACATCGGTATCCTACTGCACTTATTTTTTTTTTTTAACTGGTCTCTAGAAACTTATAATTACAGGAGATCAGTACTACTCAGCAAAACGGAGTTTCATCTGTAATTCCTTAAAAGCATCCTGATTGTTGCATGGATTGTAAAAGTAGAGTTACTACAGAGTTGAAAGGGCATGAAATTTGATGTGAAGTAACACAAAAGACAATAAGAGGAGAAGACACCATCCAGGTCACCGAGTTCAATCCTTCACAATTTTAGGCTGGCAAGTATTAGAGACTTTTCATTTGGAATTCCTCTCATGTAGATGTAACCATCTGAAAGTCAGATATCTAGGTCTAAGCTAGTTATGCAGACTTCCTCCATGCCTAATAAAGAGAGAGGCACTTTAGGGGAGAAATCCTGCATCAGGAATTATCTATCTGTAAACAATCTACCTTGGACTAGGCACTTCAGCTTCGATTGTTACAAAGATACCAGGTGAATCTTCATTCGAGCCTATAATGAGTCACAGAAGTTTCTCCCTACACAATGATCATCATCAGATGAAAAATATGAGCCAGCAAAAGAACTAGTTCCCTGAAACAAAGGTGAAAAAGAATAAAGCAAGATTTGAAGTAATAATCACCTTACTGCTCCTGGTATCTGGTGTCATAGAAAATATTTTTCCAGTGCCATGTGGGATATTCATTGAGTGAATGTTTGAGAAAACTATCAAAGATTTAGGAAATATTTTGAAAATTAAAAGGGAAGAGAAATAACATTTCAGATAAAATGGCCATAAGGTAAAATTTTAGCAGTAAGTTTGTATTTATTGAATTAAAAATTAGATTCTTAGGTCTGATAGAAAATACTAGCATGTGGCTATGAGTGTGTTATGTATCTGCAGCTAAAGAAAGCCTTAAAGACAATTTATGTAAGGAAGTGTTGAAAAAAAATTGCAGAGTGTGGAAAAATGATTAAAGAATAATTTTTTGTTTCAAAGGATATGTTCTGTGAAACTGCTATAGCCACAGAGAGATTAACAAGAAGCTTATTTATATATGTTGCTTTGGAAATTTTTGTCACTGAAGAAATGACAGGAAAGCTTGAAAACTTTCTCTAAAAGGGAAGCTGACTTACAGTGTATGACAGAATATTGCATATGTTGCAATGTTTAGGTCCTGATTCAATAAGTATTTGTGAATGTGCTGAAGTTTATGTACTTTGAGTAATCTATCTGTACAAACTACTCACCCTTCTTTAACTTATCTTTGTTATCAGTGGCATGAGTATTGCTTTCTTTTTCATTTTACAGATTATCCATTGTTCCTGGATGAATCATAATCTAAAAGAGATCGAATTTACATGTGTAATTCTGTTACTAGCAAAAAATGTCTTATTGAAGTTTTGGGCTGGCAATCGCAATTTTCCTTTCAAAAGTGTTTGTGATTACTGTTGACGTTTTTATCAGATTTTATACACTATCAATAGAAAGTTCAGGAATTGATTTAATTTTGGAACCAGAGACTGAAGCTATAAAATTTGCATCTGTATTCCAAAATTTTGGTATATATTATTATCAGATGTGTACTCTTTCTTTAAATCTTTAACAAAAAAGGAGACAGTGGTGAGTTGGTGAAGATTCTGGACAAAAGGAGAAGACAAGGAGGAAACAAAGTAAGAGAGAGAGAGAGACTCTAAGGATAATGCTCTTTTCCTTGTTTTACAGCAGCTGAGTAAGCAACAGAGTGTCTTAGACCTTATCATTGCAACCAGACACTATTTGACCTGTTGTAAAGTAAGGAATCAATTTTTCTAAAGTTGCTAATAGCTCTGCATGCCTGATTTGTACCATGTTAATCAAGATTGCCTTTTAGAAAACGGTACTTTCTGCATGCTGCTTTTTTTTCCAAACTATTTCAAGCTGAGCACCTACAAACTGAGGTAGCCTGTAAACGATAAACTGCCACTTGAAAATTATTGGTAGGTTTTTGATTAAACTCCCTGCTTTAACAATGTTTCAGGCCCATTTTCAGCTGTAAATAAAGCTATGAGTAAATTACAAGTTTCCATGACTCTTGTGCTCCATCAGTTTCCCAACCCATGGGGAACACTTGATTTTAACAGGCAAAAACATGCATTTTCCCTTCGTTTTCTTTTTTGGGTGAGGAAGATTAGTTCCTACTGTGGACTTGAGGAGATTACTGGCAATACAAGAAGCTTTTGTAGAGGACGCCGCCAGTTCAGCATGTACCCATGTCACATCAGCCAGTTTATAACCCAGGGTAAGGAAACCAACTGATGAGCTGCTGTTCATGATCAGTGGTGTTATGATGATCCACGTTATTGGTGAGCAGGTAGCTGAGGAGGCAGCAGTCAACATGGCAGAGAATAATTCGGCTGAGTATGGATGACAGAGCTGGGAGTTTGGGCTGTTTCATGTTTGGGACCAAAGGGTAGAATATATGTTTTAATTACGTTTAGTTTCTGAGGCTTTGACTTTCACATGAACAGAGGATAATTAGCAAACAGTCCTGCTCCAGGCTTGAAGCCTACTTTTCACATCCACACAGCTTAGGGTGGAGTGTCAGGACTTGTGTTAAGCGTCATATTCCCAGGGGCCCCAAGCTCAGCCTCTGGAACTTAAGGATTAGCAAGTTGGACCCTTTTACTGGTGAATGCATATCAAGGCATTGCCTGGAGATACACAGTGAATAAAGCATAGACAACAGCATTATATTTTGCCTTTTAAGTTTTTCCTTTGTTAAAACCAGTAACATACAGCTTCCACTCAGTTCAGATGATGAAATAACAGTTTCCCAATAAAAGAAAAATCACTGTATTCTCAGATGAAAATACAAAGTTTTCAACTGGGAGCCCTTCAGCATTTTTTTTCACTTGTAAGCACTTAAATGTCCATATACAGATTCGAATTCAATACAATACTTGGACATGAAGTGTAAGAGTATTAACTACCTAGAATAAAGCTTGAAACATCATGAATCACATCACCCGCTGCCACCAATACCCATGGCTCTTGCAAGACAAACCCATACCCTCTAAGAGCTTCAAAATTCACTGTCTATACCGAGTTACTCAGTTCTAGAAGGTGCTGGGGATGCTGATGTGGCTTTATACACACTCTCACCTGTTAGCTGAGGTAATTCTTTCAGAATCAGGGGGAATCCTCCTGTGTTGAAGCCAAGGCCCATCTTTAAGCCAAGGCCCATCTTTTAGCCAAAGTTAAATCTTCCTTGAGGTGATGTCAAAGCATTCAGAACATTCAGGAGTTATATCATGATATCTAAATAAGGTGTAAGTACTTTGGAGTGCCCAGGACCTTACACTTAATCCACCAGAAAAGTGGACCAGTATTACAGATGAGACAGGGAGCAAAATACAACTAGTAAACCCTGCTAAGAAACGGATGAAAACAGTGTAGTCAGGAATCACTGCTGAAGTGGGATAGAAATATATTAAAATATTTGATTAAAAAAAATAATTGTGAATATCTCTCCTACTCAATCTGTTGAAAATAAAGCTATCTGACATCTGAAGCAATAATGAACAGACTAGAAGGAAAGTCACTTTATTAAAGAAGAATTCCTCTTGCTTTTTAGGTAATGAGTAGAAAACGGTCTTCACGAGTATGTTTTTTTTGCAATATACCACCATCTGGTGGAAGTAAAGAGAAAGACAAAGCTTTTGAGCAGTTACCTTGTCTTGATAATTGAGAAGCTTTAGTTTCCTAGTACTAATTGACTTCAATGGGCCCTTAAGGCTTTAGTGTACCAAATCACTTCAAAATAAGTGAAATTTCCACACTGCTCTATTCAGCTTATTTACTTCAAACAGTTATTTAATTTTAAGGGATTTACTTTTAAGGGGCTTAAGGATGTTCTTAAAGCTAAATACACACTTCAGTATTTCTTAATATCTGCTCTGTAAGACAAGACAGAATTTTGCACATGGTGATATAAGATACTTCCAAATATTTTGCTAAATATCAAGTAAGATTTATCATATAGACTATAGTCTATTGCTGTGTGTTCTAGGTATTGGTAGAATTTGATTTCTTTCTCTTTCAAAAAATTGGTAGCAAGATGACTTTCTATTAGGGTTTTTTTTCCCCTCATATTTTGGTTAAAATCTTAGGGGAAAAATTCTAGTCATATTGCCCATGCACTTTGGGAGCTAAACTTCATTTTGCACTGCATTGAAAATTCACATATTACCAGAGTTCATGATATATATCTGTGCTCTCTCTGTGGTCAGCATGTACTTTCTGTGTTGACACTAACAAATCTTGTTAAATATTGTGAGTACAACAAGATTAGAAATAAAATATATATCCATTAAAAAAAAATCTTACTAGAAAAATATTGGGAAAAAAAAAGCCAAATAATTATGTTGATGTTTGTTTTATCGTAGAACTAAATATTCTGCTCTGGAGCTGTTTTCCAGGATCCTCAATGTCTTCACTTATTTTTTGCCAGCTGCTAGGCTCCCAAGCTAAATGCTCAGGCATCCCAAATGTCCACCAACTGATTATCTGGGGAATTGAGATCTGGTACCACCAGATGCTAGGGAATTGGCTGCAGAGAGACCTAAGCAGGTTTATAGCCGGGCACCTTACACAGTCTTGGACACCAGCAAGTCAGCAAAAGCTTGCCAGGGGAATTAAGAGTCTTGCTGAGCTAGGTGACATGGTCACAGCCAAGTGGTCAACCTGTCTGCCAGTTTCTGCTGGAGTTTTGGCAAGACAAGCCAGTCCACAGGAGTGTGCCAAGGCCAGACAACTGGCATTTTTTGGTGGGAAAATGGTTTGTTACATTTTGACCAGGCCTAACAGCACACTGTGGATATAACTGTGGCATTGACTTTGTAACAACTGCCCTTCTCGTACTCAATAGAAGGATCCCCTCTGGTCTCTAGAAAGCCAGAGGGAACGCAGCTGACAGGAGAGGGCCTTTGGTGGTGTAGAGCTGCTGATCCATTCCAGTGTGTCAGGGAGGAAGAGATGTCAACAGTGGTGTAAGGAAAATGTTGAACATGGCGTATGTTCACAAAGGCTGCTTGCTATTTTCCAGTGAGGCTGTGTTCAGGATGACACAATTCGTAGCTGTACCTAGCACATGTGGACACCTGCTTATGGGCCTGGGTGCTGCCCTTTGCAAGAATAGGGGCTAGCTGTTAAATTTGGTTCAATATCCAGAGTTTGACTGTCCTCATACCTACTAAAATCTGGAAGGGCTAGGCATGTGGGACAGGGGCTCCAATTCCACTGGGAACAGAGGATCGGTTTTAAGCGATACAGCTGAAGAGAAAAAGGGAAACCTACATCCAGTGGAAAGTGCAGCTGAAATGACTCAGAAGATTGTAGCATTTTAATGCCACAGATATTTCTGAAAGCAAGGAATCCATCTATCATACTTATAATAATACTGAACAGCTTTGTTATACCTAATATTGCCAGTTTTGTAAGCAACTGTTCATTCCTTTTCAATCACATAGCAATGAGTTTCACAAGTTAATTGTGTCTTGTAACATGAATCTTTTTAGGATATTTTTAAGCAGGGTGTCTTTAATTTTTGTTTTCAACCTACAATTACGTTAACCTTCAGAGAATGAAAAACAGCATCAATGTTGTCCAGTTTTAAGGGCGGTTTTTTTGACAAATAGTCTGCTTTTTAATGAGTCCTTCTGTTTCTTTTTTAAAACTAACGTGACATGGCTATATTACATTGTTCCATTACCTAAAGTTCTGTTGCACCACTGGGCAGCTGGTTTGTTCCAAAAATTGCTTTCTTCCTAAAAGAGATTCTTATATGGCCCACAATACTTTTAAAAATATGTATGGCTTTTTCAGTTCTCTCCATGTGTTGTGGTTTAACACTGATAGGCAGCTAAGCACCACACAGCCGCTCACTCATTCCCCCCCGCAGTGGGATGGGGGAAGAGTAAAGGAAGAGTAAAAGCAAGAAAACCTGGGGGTCAAAATATTAATTAAAAAAAGTTTAATAAGTGAAGGATAAATGGCAGAAGAAAGAAAGAAAACAAGACAAGTGATGCAAAGGCAATCACTCACCACCTCCCACAGGTAGACTGATGCCCAGCCAGTTCCTGAGCAAAAGACAGTTAAACCCCCTCTTTTCCCTTTTTATTGCTGACCATGATGCTGTATGGCATGGAATATCTCTTTGGTTAGTTTGGGTCATCTGCCTGGTTGTGTCTCCTCCCTATCTATTGCGCACCCCCAATCTATTCAGTGGGGGGGCAGAGTGAGAAACAGAGAAGGCCTTGGTGCTGTGCAGACACTGTTCAGCAATAGCTACAACATCAGTACATTATCAGTATTGTTTTGGTCACAAATCTAAACCACAGCACTGTATGAGCTGCTATGAAGAAAGTTAACTCTATCCTAGCCAGGCCCAGTACAACACATTACTGTTGGATATGACTGAAGCTCTCCAAAACATCTGGGCTACATAGAGCACCAAAAGCAGTTTTATACACAGCTTTCAATGCAATAAAAAATTATTTGAGAAAAAATATGAAATCTTCCATTCTGTTCTTTGCCTGAAGGAAGTGCAGGATTAGTTTGCAGTCTCCTTTTTCACTGCAAAGAAGGTGATTTTTTTTGTCTTATTTTTTGCCAACTGTTCAGTTTTCCCCTGCTTATGGTGACAAAATTAGTAAACACACCTAGCAGTCTACCAATTTTATTGGAAAAAAACCCTACAAACTTGACCACTCCACCCCAAATTCCAGATTTTCTAGTTGGTTGTTTGACTTGAGTAAAGGTTACAAAAACTTATTTTACTAGTTAATGTCACATCTTTTAACTATCTGCTGCCTGGTCTGAATAGCCACAGTCTTTCTGATCTTCCGAAGCCAATTCCATAAGTCCTTTGAGCTTTGTCCTATCTGTCTGCAAGTATGGCAGCCTGAACCAAACCCCATGTTTAGAAAAACAGGTCCTACATGATATATTTCAGTGGCAGTGTACAAAAGTTGATGTTATTTTCCTGTCTGTGTTATACCAATATATTATTTGCTTTTTAGACTTGTAGTAGGCGAAGGTTTGAGGTTTGCAGTCCAGATGTCTAAATCGCTGCTCAGACATTTTTTATCATTGGATAGAGTTCAGAGAATCATAATTAATACGTGAAGAATGAAACATTGAATCATTGATTCTGCTTTCCTCTACAAGGGAGACGAGTATTTAATCAAGGTTAAAGCTAATTTTCCATTTGAAGACTTCAAAAAGACTCCCACCTTTGATTATCTTTTCCAAAGACTAATCACCCTAACTGATGAAAATTAGAATGAAACAGTGCAAGTTAGAATTTGTCAAGTGTTAATTTGTAGCTGTTTGTTTATTATGCTTTTTTCCACCATATTAAATATCACCCTTAGCATCCAGTAATTTTTCTCTGTGAAATACCTTATAAATGTCATTTAAAATACTTCTTGATTTTCTTTTTTCTTAAATTAAATATTTTCCATATTTACTGTATGAAAAGTGTCAGGCTCAAATCAGAGCTGATTCCAGATTTTCTGCACAGACAAATTCAATTTTGTGAGAAATGCAGCAGTCTGGGGGGAATGGAGGGCATGAGGTAGGAAGAATCAGCTGTGGCAGCAGGAAGTTGGGGCAAGTCCAGGAGAATGGCATCAGTGGGCTGGTGGCAAGGACGGGATGTTGGGCCTTTGGGTATGAAGGTAGTGGCTGCAGAGTCTATAGGGCTTGTTTTTACTGGGTGGGCAGGACAAAGGCACATAAATGGGAACTTTCAGGAATTTGGCCTTAGAAGTGAGGCTGGAAAGGATCAGTGGTATTTCATGTAGCTGACTTTAAGGAGTGAGCGGTGTGAGTGTGCTGGGGGAGGAAAGAGAAGACCGACTGCTGAGTTTCTCCTGACCCAACCTAGATCATACCTCTCCTGGCACTTACAGGACTTTATAGTCTCTCTGTGGACCCTTGCTACTCCTAAACAAAGCTCCACCTCTTCCTCCCCTCTTGACTGCTTCACACGCTGGTGGGAAATGAAGGCTGAAGAGGAAGAGTTTGGGCATGCCCTACTGCTGCTGCGGAGGCAGAAAGTGTGCGGAACGGGGTCAGACACCTGAGCTGAAAATCATGAGTAGGAAGACTTTGTTGTTCCCTATGTCCTTAAGGGACGGAGAAGTAAGAGCACTCTTTCACATTTCTATGTAGGAAAGCATACGATTCTGGAGACCATTCCTGCCTAATACTGGAGAAATCAAGCTGTTCGTTCATGAATGCTTACCTGCATTAATAAAACTATATGCTAAAGCAAGAACAGTTGGCCTCCTGCATTAATATTTGTCTCAATTCTTTGGCCTTTATTGATACATGTATTTAAAGCGAAAAGAACATTGTTCAAATCCACATGCCCAGAATGGTATGAAATGACAGGAAAGGTATGAAATTAGGTTGTTTTAATCAATAGGAAAGGAATGAGTGGCACTGAGCAGAAGTAAAAGAGGATATTTTTCAGATAATTTCACAAAAAAACTTATGGCCAGTAGGTGGTACCCTTATTCCAAATAACAAACAAAGAAGAAAAAAAAGCTGGAAAGCTGAACAATAGCTCAAAATCGTGAATATTTTCCCTCCTTGTTAGCCACTGCAGACTCCAGCACACGCTCTGTAAAGAGCGCTGGGCAAGGCTGATGAGAGTTTGGGCAAGGTAGCTGTATGTGAACAGTGAAAGGGCAAAGGGTCGGATTCTGTTATTGACAGGCTCCTATTGCTGGAATTGCTGGAATTCAACACTGTAGTTTTCAGCAGCAGGAAGCTTTAACCATCTTGGAATCAAGCTTTTATGCATTCAGCAACTTGATATTCACACTACGTACTCTGACCCACAGATTGTACTACTGGTGAATATGATTAACACAATAAAGCTAAAAGATGTTTAAAAACTTTATGCTTAATTTGTGAGAACATTACAACTTTTTTTTTTTAACTGAGACAAGCTTCTTTACTATTTTAGACAATTCTTAGAACATGGAAGGAAGTTATGAAGAAAAGTGAGTTTGATAGCATAGAACATTAATAAGTCAATGTACTGTTCCCTGCAGATATACACGTTGAAATGATTAGGGCAAAACATCAGTGCCATAAAAGCCAGGCACAAGACGTTACAGTAGAATGGACAGCCTTTCAAACCGATCCTCAAGTTTTTGTACAATGAATTGAAATTAATAAAACAGCAGACTGGCAGTAAGTATTGCTCTTTTTTGGGAAAATGTATAGAGACAAATATCTTCAGTTTAAAACATCAGTTCGAGTAGTCTTTGGGGTGGAGATGTGGGGGGAAGTTAAACTAACAGACAAAACCATAGGAAACCTGTCGCTCAGTCAGTCCACTCAACGCTGGAAGTTGTCTAAGCTAGTCATCCAGGTCCCATTACAGCCTCTTGCGAGAGAAGTACCCTGAGAGGTTGCCATCTGTCTTTGGCACTTAACCTAGCATGCAATGAATAGCTCTCTGGAGACAGCATCTCTCGCTACTGACTATAGATGCTCCTACACTGGTTATCTTAAACCAGATGCCTCAGTCTTAGGTTGCTTTAACATTGAGTTTTGCTGTTTTTTATCATGAAGGATAATAGTACTTGGCCACCAGCTGTCACTTCTGAAGGCTGTTTATTACATAAGATAATATTACTATTTCATACATAAGATATATTACTAAGTTCCCATACCCTATTGATCAACCCTGGATTTCAGATGTCTCTGATACCAAATAATATCTAAAATGGCACTGAACATCAATACTCATGAAGATGAATCTTGTCAAAGAACAATTACAAACTTTTCCCATTTACTGACCAGAATCAAGTTAAATTAATTTGAAAATGCTGAAAGGTTAGGTTATTTTCCTTTTCTTTTTCCACTTTCTTCTATTTGATTTTCTTAATTTTTAATTTAAAACAAGCAAAATTGCAAATGTGAGATATTGTGAGTACACCACATCTGATATTTTTTTACTAATCTGAAACAAATTAAAAAAAAATCTTAATTAAAAAAAATAAGACTGTGTAATCAAATAAATTGAGTAGGTTGATAACACCCATATAGACCGGGTTCATTTGAAAATATCTTCTGAACCAAACTTAGCTCTAGGCCTTTCAAGACACACATAACTCAGAAGCCAACCTTCACACTGAAAACCTGCATCTAATACTAGTAGAGATTTGGTGTCTCCAAACCTAACTTCATAGATCCCATCAGACTTAACTATTTTCTGTTCTAGCACTACAAAAAAAAAAAAAATTAAAAAAAAAATTGAAAAAATAGGAAATGTCTGAATTGTTGGCTTCTTTAAGTGACAGCTCAGAGAAAATTATTCATGTGAGTGTAAATTTTATTGGTTCACATTATTCATCTCTATTTTCTCTATTCTCTCCTGCCTTCCTGAATCCATCTGATATTGATCTATGCTATGTCTCTCTGACATCTCTTAGTCCCTACATGCCTCCCAATGGGGCTGGCTGCACTAGAAGCTTTTTTTCCCACCCTTGTCATTTTTTTTTTAAATTGCTTTACTAAAGGTCATAACTTTTTTGTCCAGCCTGCTATGAAATGGAAAAGATTGATGTAGTTTTATCCTTTCCAGCCTTACAATCTCTCTCCCATCCTATAACAGAGTCTTTCTGATATCATTATTTTTAAAGCTGAAAGCTCCTCTTCATCTTGCAAACAGAAAATTGGAGTTATTTTACAAAACTGTGCAATTCCAAATGTCTTTTCAATCTTAAAAAAATTAAGTGATTGTGGAAATTACATTATAAAATTGTACAAGACTTAATTCAATGTCTTCTGTTTCCTATTCCTAGTTTTACAACTATACCGAAAAAACACTCCTCTTTGTTTTTTCCCACAACATTCCTTCCACACTGATATGACTTTGCATCCTCTCAGTATGAAACTTGTTTACTGGCAATGAAGTCTGCCTCCACAATTGTCTTCTGCTCACACTCTTGAGTGTCTTGGGTGAAGCAGGAACCTTCACACAGTAGTGGGAAGTGTGGGATACGCTGAAGGTAGACATCTAAACACAGAAACTGGGACAACTCCAAGGTCCTGCAGCAGTGTCTGTGCCTATTCTCTGCAACCTCACACACTCTATTGACAATTATCAATTATGTCATGCACATTTATTCACGTTTATGCCTTTAGTATGTACTAAAAATATGCATGTGCTTATGAATTTTGGAAGAGAATTGATAGGCTTATAAGCTCTAATTGGAAGATTTTTTTTTTATACAACCAGAAGATGATTCTTAGGTTTTCTGGTTTTAATTTTCTTAAGTAATTCATAAAGCTCCTGGTGTATACTCAGCTATCTTTACCAGTCTGCTAGCAACAGCGTTCACCTCTTTGGCTATGGAGACTTAAAATCCATACCTGATATTCAAATAAGTCCTAATTTATGCATGCTAAGCTGATGTTCTCAAATCATTATGATTTTACAGTGTGGTAAATTATTATCTATAACAATAGTTAGCAAAAGTGTAGCAGGAGACATGAATGAAATTAAAGAGAATTTATTTACAGGAATTGCTTTTAAGATAGGTAACCTAATAGGTGATGACTATTTGGGGGGGGATTTTGTTATGGCCATGAGATTACATTTTATATAAAATTATAAAAGGCCAAAGGAGAAGAAAAATCAAAACAAAATATTTGCAGTTGAACAATAAGAAGACATGGAGACCTGGGCCCAGCTGGTGGCTGTGATACAATTTTACTTTACAGTCTTGGTAACTCTTAGTATTTCTCTGCTTTATTTCATCTACTTGGATTAACACTTTTTTTCTTTCTCTCTCTTATCATTTTTATGTCTTTAGATCTGAGACAATGAGATTATTGTATGTGCTAATACAGACACTAAAGGAAAGGGATTATAAATGTCTCAGGGGCTACAGACAACTGCTTAGTCGTTAACTACACAGTGTGTTCTTTCCATCTAACTGAATCACAGTAGCTCCAACTCCTCAGCTACACCAGCACAAGCGCAGATATGGCCAAATGGTGACTGAATTTACACCAAAGTTTTTATTTCTTGCTTGGTTATAATCCATATTTTATTCCTCTCTTTGATTCACTATCTGACTCCCTGGGTACTTGTACCAGCACAGTGCAGGGAAGTGGTGGAAAGACAGGAGCAGAAGTGGGGCAGGACCAGAAAACCCTATTTTCAGCTCAGGAGAAATGATGGTAACTGATTTTAATTAAATTTTGCATAACTCGGAACAGGATTTCTTAAAAATTGTCAATACCAACAGTGTTTTGTTTTCATGGCTATTGTCTCAAAGTGCCATCACTAAGATACTAATCATCATCAGTTTATTGATTAGAGGTAATTTCCAAATTAGGATGTGATCAAAGACCTGTGGAAATGAAGGCATATGCTCTTTTTAATTTCAGTGGTCTTTGGATTAAGTTTGAAATATTTTAAATTATAGAATATTTTGGGAGCACTAGAAACATCTGAGTCATCCTTTGCTTTGTTAGTGACTGTCCCTTTCTTACAGCTGATTCCTCTTCAGCGGCTGTGGAATTGCTACCTTCAGGCTCGAGGAATAGTTTAAGCTAAAGTGATTTCTCTGCTCTGCCTGTTTAGATGTAATCCAGTGTGCCACCTTATCTGCTCACTACCAAAGCATGTCAGGGCATTTCAAAGGAAAAATGCCCTTCAGTTACAGTGCTCTGGCAATCTAGCCCCACTTCTTTCTGTATACTTTCTTTTGTAGTAGCAAAAAAGAAAATACAAGCTCAATTTACCAGATGAACTGTTTCTTACAAATAGTTCCCATTCTGATAAAAAAAAAGAAAAAAACCAACCTCCAAAGAGAAGCTGTTAGCATGTCCTCATCTGGATTCCAGTACAGCTGAAAAAGGAAAAAAAAAAACAACCCACAAAAAACCACCTCGGGTTCATAACAGACAGTGATTGCTTAGACACAACAGAAAACTAAAAAAAGCAGCCGAGGGGAAAAAAAAAAAGGTGCATTAGCACTTAGGAATATGTTGCAAATAGCAGTCTGAGTGCCAAAAACTCTGTTCTGAGGTGCCATATGGGAGAAAAGATCTGTTTTCCAACAAAAGGGATAAAAAATGAACAATTCTCCTGAAGGGTATAAACATTTTTCCTAATTGTTTCTTTGTGTCTCTCACATTTTTGCCTGAAAACTTCAGTGAACTGAAGCAAACAGGGAGAACAGAAGTAATTCCTGATTGTGAAATTTTATGTCATTAAAGACCGAAACCTGAAAGCTGGGTCTATTAACGCAAGTGCAGTGAAGGCAGTTAAGCTACTGAATGCAGCATTTTAGAAGTGTGGGACAAGCAGGAGAAGGTCTCATAAGAGTCCTAGTAGATGTACACCCCATTTATGAAATTATGAATTTTATCCTTTGGAATAGATACTGTTTTGGAAGAAAGGTGCTTTTCTATAGCTTATACAGAGATGGGGAAGGAGGAAGGAGGCTCTGTTCCAGGTTCCTGAGATTCAGAGGTTCAAATTCTTGGGAAAACTGCTTTAGCACTTGCTTTTGTGAGAGAGAAGGGAATTTAAGTCTCTGGTTTCTTACTCTGAGTTAAACTACAGATCCTGTTCCCCTTAAAAGGCTTTTGAGGCTATTTTAATCATCTTGGTCTATTTAATTACAGCATTAAATTGAAGAAATTAAAATAAAGAAGGAAAAAAATTAGGTATACCTGTTGTTTTTCAACTAGTATTGGAAGTAGTTATTTGCACCAGAGTAACTCAGATAAGCATCTGGCCCACAAACTATCCTGGCACAGACAAAGATTTGTTTTGGTTTTTTTTAAGAACTAGGATTTTTTCCAAGACGTCCTGACTACTGGGAGCAGAGCGTCTGACCAAAGTATGCTCACCAGATGGTAGATGTTTCCATGTGGGTAAATATTAAAAAGTTCTAAATTTATGCAAACTGGAAAGTAAGGGTGGGAAACGTTTGCTGTTGTTTTTCAGTTTTAGTTGCCTCTGCAACTAATAAATGTGAGAGGAAAAAAAAAACAAAAGAAAGATAAATTTAATGGGAAAAAAGAGAAATGTCTCCTGATTTGTTACTGGATCTGACCTATTTTCATGACTAATTTGGGAAACTTTAGAGTTAAAAGCTTTTTTTTTTTCTTTTCTTTTTTCTTTCCTTAATATCTTCATTACTTTGCTATTTGAAAACTTGCTGCACTAAAATGTGATAGCTCCACAAATAATAGCAAGAAGGATTGTTCTGTTTTTTTGGAAAGGAAACGAAAAAAAAAAAAAAAAAGCCTGTCTTAAGAACCAGCTGAAGGCTTTGTACAACCAGCTCCCCACCAGCCACTGCTGCCTGGTGTGGAAGGAGCAGAAGGCAGCGTGGGGCAAACACCCAGCCTGTCAGCGTATTTAAAATACTGATGAAAGTAAGTTTGCACAAAGATGCTGCATTGAGCAGTGGCTTTGCTGAGCTCTTCTCTTCCACCGGCTCCACTGTTGGGGCTGTAACTTTAAGCAAAGTGGGAAGAGGGGGATAAAACAAAAGCTGACGCGCGGTAAGGTTTTAAGCCACTATAGCTGTCAGCTGGATGGATGCGAGTCGGAGGCCTACGATGCCATAACACACGCCCAAGGAGTCTTCAAGGTGATGTAGCATGCCACGTTTGGCTCCAGTACCCAATCTCAGCAGGAGTAGACACCTCTCTAACTTTAACATCTGTAGAAATGTTTGCTGGGTTAGTAATTTATCCCAGATTTAAAACCATGTAGGCAGCTAGAGGGTACATCTATACAGCACTGTGTAGTTCCATCAGAAAGCAAGCTGGCTCACATGACAGAAGATTTATAGCTGAAGTGGCATAGCAAAGTAGTGCAAAGTTAACAGAAAAGTTCCCACTAAGTGCAGTGAGCTTTAGATCACGTATCCACAGAGGCACATGAAATGGAAGAAATGTCACAGTGAAAAGGCAAGGCAGCAGGAGAAAATGTTCCTTAGCTTTCTTTGTACTGAACTTGAAATATCTAAGACAGCTTCTAATTCTCTCTCTCATGCTCCCCTCTCTACCAGAAACCTATTGCTTACAATGCCTTTCTGTTTATTTGTTTTTTCACTGTGTGAGTGTGTGCCTACAGTGAACGAGGGAGTAGCAAAATTGGGATATGAAGAAGGTGGTGACAGAAATAGGTGATGTAGAAATACAATCAATTTTTTCCCCCTCCACTCCTCGGGAAATCTATCTCTATGAAAATAAATAAATAAAAACAACTACTAGCCACTAATTATCAAAACAATGAGACATGTTGACCAGAACTTTACAATATTTTCTTCTTAAGGACAGTGGAAGATAGCTGTTCAATCTTTAATAAGCATAGAAAGATAAAAGTTTATTGAACCAAATGCATCCAAACCTGATGGGGATCTGGCTTAATTTTGTAGAGGTGATGGAAATACATGATACAAAGAAACTGGGTTTCATGAAGCAGAACTGGAGAAACGTGATGCCTTGCTGCTGGTAGAAGAAATGAAAGTTTGGAAAAGGGAATTCTTCCAGTACTGTGGTCTTAGTTGTGCATTTTTTTCTCACACAGTCCTGAAACAAAGATGCTCTAGTGTTTTTTTAGAACAGATAAATGCTTAAATATACTTTTATGGCCTAAATACCTTTTCTCAAATATGCTGTAAGTACAATGGTAGAATCCAGTTTCATACCAGAATACACATGTGGCTCCTAATTTCTTCTTTTAGAATGTTTATGCTAAAGCTGTTGAAAAGAACAAGTACATTTCCTCAGTTTAAAAGAGAAAAAAATAAGCTTTCAAATAGAACAAGATAAGAGAAATATTTTAGCAATAGTTTATGGTCAAGGTAAATGTATTAATTATAATCAATATTCAGGAAAAGCAACATCTGTTTACAAAATACATGCAACAGCTTGGCAAGAGATATTACCCAAGAGATTACATTCTATGGAATTGGCTTAATATTGGAAGAAAGAGTGATTAACTGTAGAAAAGTTAATGTCCAAATTATTTCTGACACACTGCTTTGATCAAAAAATGGTTTCTCTCCTTAGCCAGAGAGTTTAAAGTCTTTGGTGCAGAAGGCAGCTATAGATGTGGTTTTTTGCAACTTTTTTATTAATGCACTTATGCACACACATGCACACACTTACTTACCTAAAAGGCCTTACCTGACTTTTTGATTGTTTTTGTGTGTGGAGCAGCTAACACAAACATGCTTGAGCAAACATTTTGTCTTCTTTAAGGGAATATATTGCATATCTCATTTTGAATGCTTAAAAAAAAAAAAAGGACCTCTGAAAAAATTTGCTGTCTGTGTTGTGTCATTTATTCCTCAAATATAAGAGTTTCTGCGTAAACTAAAACTACCCCTTTCCAAAAGGAAAATATGAGTGAGCAGATGGGAGTGAGTTGAGGTATCATGTAGAAGGGAGACCACATGTTGATTTTAATATACAATTTTGAGGGAGAGAAGGGAGGAAACATACGGAAGAAATTGCATCTTTGAAAGGCAGCAGACAACCACTAGAGAGAAGACCGGTTTGGGGCTTTTTTTTTTCCTTCCTTGAAAGACACTATTCAGCTCTGTGGAGGAGAGAAACCTGGCTCCGTTTGCAAATGCAAAACCCGACTGCTGCCAGGAACCATTTGCAGGAGTGATTAACAAAACCAGTTTTCTTTACAAGATTTTCACAAAAGTAAAAAGGTATGCATATAATTTTGACACAATCAAATAGTGCACCCTTAGAGTTATATGGCAAAAAAAGAATTAGCACTTCTCCCTTAAAAGCATGTCTCATTATAGTATGCTTATTGTCTTTTCAGCTGATGGGGCATTTAAATACAGTGAGCAATGACCAAATGAAGGAAGTAATTCTGAGAGAGAAATGACAGTAACAGTCCCAGTTTCCTGAATGGAAATGAAAGTGGTTTGGCAATATTTACCCAAGATGATGTTCACTTATTCAGTACTGAAGGTGAAGAGAGAGAGAAGGAATACCTGTGTGTGCTGGTGAAAGTGTAACATGAAATTAGAATAGACTCCAAAGCTGCAGATGAACTGAAATCTCCCAAGTGGCATCAGCGCAAAGCAAGGGACTTTCAGTAGCAGCAAATGGTGTAAGGGTTTAACTTATGCCTTAAGACCTCTGCTGTTAGTGGTGGAAGGCATACTAAGGAAAAAAAAGGCAGAACATTTTGAATTGCAGCTCTAGAGTTCAATTTGAGCAGGAACTCTAAATCCAGGTTATCAGAACAAGGTGAACGTACATTTGAGAAAACAAAGTATACAATAACCTGTTTTCAAATTTCCTTTAAAGTATACTTTTTCCTCTTGGGTTGTATGTACTTTTGGCCCAAGTTAAACAAATGAAAATGTCATATCTACAGTTAAAAGAAAACGGAATAGTACCGTGGTTAAAGAGAAGGGTATTAAGCCAAAGGGTCTTTTCATATCTTACATTTATTTCCAAAAATATTACAGGTACTGTAGCAAGGATAGTAACTGCTCCTTGTTACATTTCCACCCCCACTCTGGTAGACATAAGTATTCTTATATGTGCTGCAGTACAGCAGGCTGGACAGACGGCCAATATTGTTCTTTGTGTACCACATCAGCGTGCATGCTCAAGGCAATGCTTCTGAAAACTGAATCTATTATTTTCACTGAGACAGCAAAAAAGAGCAGTTCTAGGGGCCATCACAGGCTCCCTTTTGCTGTAAAAGGGTTAATACAATGATGATACTCTGATAAACAACCACCTTTAAATAATGTTAGTTAAGTCCAATCATACAGCAGAAATATACACACATAATATTTATTTAACCTTTTCTTGCCATAATAGTACTTTCATCTCTTCTACTCAAATTGCTCAGGATAGATGAAACCTCATCACAAAAAAACCCTTTGAACCTGGTTTTAAAAATTAAAAGTAGGTCTTTTGCATAGCAGTTATTTTTTTCTTGGTAATGTGTTTTTTAATGCTTTTGCTCAATGCAGTTATCTGGGAAGAAAACCCACTCAAATAACACCAGGGAGAGCCCAATAAACTGAACGCTGTGCTTGTGCTGGTTTTCAAAAAATAGTATGGATCTGTTAAGAAACAGGAACATTTCATAAAGTACAAACACAGTATCTGAGAATTCACAGCCTGAGATTTCCATGGCTGCCAGTCAGGTTTTCCTGAACTGGCAAAAGCAAAACCAATGTTAATGAGTAAACAGCAAGAAAGAGGAAAGGCAGCTATTTAACCAGCTGAACAGAGGAAGTGAACATCAGCTTTTGATGTTCAGCTTTACTCATTAAATGTGAAACTCTTACATAAGCCCAGCAAAGGGCTGGCAAAGGGTTTAATTAGCAGTATAACCCTACTTAAAGTACTTTCAGCTTCTATGTGGAATTTTAAGAGCCTTTTTACAATTGTCAGGACAAAGCAGAATTTTATTTGAGAATTTGTAGTAGGTAGCATGACAGTTGAAAAACATCTAAAAATGTAGCTGAAAAATAGCCTTGTATCTGCCCAGATGCCAATTCAATTTTATGCCAATTTAAAAACAAACTACTATTATGGAAATGTTATTGTAATTAATCTTTCTCTGTACTTAATTTCGTCGTTAAACTAACATGTAATAAATAATGCTTTAGATTCAAGGTAGAGATTCATATTCCTTATTTTAAAACTGAACAAATTATTTTCATTGAAATTGCAAGACAGTATTTATGAGGAAGATACTGAACATCCTTGCTGTGAAGAGTGGTGCTGCTGATAGGAAATTATCTGTAAAGGTTTATATATATCATATGTTTTTATCTAGATTTATATGTATTCTATGTAATCATGCAAAAGAAACAGATCTCCTGTAGCTCTAATTATCTAGGAAATGAACGTTCAGGCCAAACCACTTGCATAGCCTCCCACCATAGTCAGTAGAGAGAAACAGATCTTAGACAACCATTGTACACTGAGATGACTCTGGACATGCTCCTCTTTCTCTCCATTTACAACAGAAGCAGCAATCTAGCCTTAGTCTACATGCCTGACTATGCTGCTAAAGGGCATGAATGCCTAGGTGGCACAGAATGTATTTGCTGTGACAAAACTAGTAAAAGAGGCAAGAACTTGGAAAATGCCATCTGGAGATATCAAAATACATCTGCTTGGAGACTATTTTCATTTCAGCCTTCCAGGATGGCTAAAACTAAAATGGAAAAGATAAGACAAATATTTGTTTATATATATAAAAAATAATTATTTTACAAAATCAACACTTTAAGTCGTTTATGATATATAGGTCAATCCTGCTTCCACTAAAGGGAGTAGAAATTTTGTAGTTTTCATCTCCAAGGACTTAGGAGAGAAGACCAAGGATTAAGTCCCTTGCTTTACTTTATCTGAAAAGCTGATGGATTGGTGGAGACACTTCAATTCATTTGTCTTTGTATATAGAATATGACATTAAAATCACTTAATTTGTTTTCATTATAATACGTCTGTATTTTCCACCTGTGTTTTGCAAAGCATTATACTGTACCATTTGAGGATACAACACTGCTTGAGCTCATGGTACATGATCTGCATTACTACTCATAATTTAATACTTATTGAAATGTAACCTAACAGAACTGCAAATTTAACATGAGAGTAGTAAGAACTATCATTTCCATCAGAATCTCTGAAATGCTTCACAATGAAAGCTGATTGCATCTGCAGTTTTCAAGATGGTTAACCATGTTTTTTTTTCCTTTAATAGTTTTCCAAGATGAAATATTTTCTAAGGTGTTATAGTTTGCCATTTATTTAACTTTTAATAATTCAATAATGAACAAGTTCCCGATTTCCCTTTATAAAAGCAAAAACATTAGTGTCTAATACAAGAAAATACTGAGCAGAGAGTAAAACAGAGCATCATGTTAGAACATTGATCTAAAAATAACACATTCATATAGCACCTTAGTGAATTATCTTTATCATAGTACATACAGTAAATATGCTAAAACTGTTTTGCCTGAAAATTACTGACTCCTGGGTTTGTTTATTCTGCACTAAACTAAGGGCTCAGTTCTTTTAATTCACAGTGAGTAGTATGTTACTTCCCAAGAAATCCCTATGTCAGAGGGATTACACTATGTGTAATACATGTATGTTAGTGAAGAATAGATCCATCAGTGTGCAGACCACAGTGTAATATTTTCAGTATTGGCATTTCAGTATGAAAATATTGATGTTCAGTCCACAAATGGACACAAGAAATACACACCAACAGAACCAACTGTATACACCAATAAACAGAGCTTTGTGACACGGCTAATCTTTTGCTTCATCAGTGAAAAAAAGAAAATCCAAACTTTGGGAAGTATTAGTGAACATATACACCTCTGATTAAGTATTTCCCTTTCAGAAGTCATTCACTTTTCTTAGCACATGAAGAAAAAAACATATCTTCAAATATATCTTTCTGAAATCTGTCTGAAAACCAGTTATCATTAATTTTATGGGGTTTTTTTTTTTTTTGTTTCTTAAATATTTGGCAACCATTTTCATGTGAATGAGATGGATAAAATACGTATTCTGTGGAGGAGCTGGGACCCATGCACTAAGGTGAGTACTCAAAACACTAGCTAACAGAACTGTGTTATTGCCTCTCCTGGAATAAACGTATCTTTATTTTTTCCAAATCAACTCAAATTCAACAGGAAGAGTAGTGCATGCCTCTCATTCCCAGCACATACCACTATCCACACCCAAGGAAAGCTTCCTCTGAGGGCATTCACATTGGCATTTGTGGATTTCACCCACTCAGACTGCTAACAGCCAGAGGAGAGTTCTCACTGCTAAGCCACGATACCGAAGATGAGACTCATTACTACCATTGTTATGAAAAAGAAAGAAGTTTTGTTCAGCTCTTAATTCAAAAATACCCTTTAAATTACTTCAGGCTTATGTTGAGAGCATTTATTTAATTTGTACTAGTCATTCACATTGTGTATGGTTTTGATTACAAGAACATTTTAAACCTTGGGATTGAGTATATTTTCCATTCTAATTTAGAGGATTATTTTGGACATACTGCATTTCTGAATAAAAGTGAAGGTAATGTTCGTGGTTAACGTAGTTTTGCTTGCTTTGGCACTAATAGTTAATGATCAAGGAAAGGAAAAATAGAAGGATGACAGTTCATTAAAAAAATTGGTGTTGACTAATGACTAATTATCAACTAATTATTTGATAATCATGGGAGATCACTGTTAAAAAGCAAGTCCTTCGTAAGTATTTATAACCAGTTGATATTAGGATGTATTTTTCATTTTAAAAAATGGTGTTATTTTCCTTTTCCGATTGAACATGTATGTGCTTTTAATTTATTTTACTGAAGATAGATATATGAAGAATAGAGATTTAGGTGTGTATTAAGGAACAAAGAAACAAAGATTTTCTTTGAGAAGAGGATGCTTTTCTGAATTATGTAGAAGCATATATCAGAAGATTTATTTTAAAATGTACCTCACCTCTGTACAGGGGGATTTGCCAAACCTGGACATGAATTTATCAGGATTTATGAACCAGGAAAAGCAATTGCATTGCTGTTTTGTGTAGATTTTTGAATAATTTACCCTTCTGAAATAGCTATGTTAAGTTTGGATGTACTGAGTACAGTAGTTAGTTCACTCTTGGTCAGTGCAGGCATTCTTGAAATTTAATCCTTGCCTTCCAGGTTTAACTAAAACCCATACATGCAATTAGATGATAACCACAGTATTCATGAGATTGACAATACAGTGTTCATCTGTGTCACACTTGATACTCATGGATTTCTTAGTGTGTCTACTAAGAGAGTCTGGAGAATTTCTTAGAGGAAAAAACCCCTAGATTCTGCTAATCCAAATGTATGCATATAGTATAAATCATATAGCTATACAGCCTCCCTGTGTCTGGGCTTTAGCCTCCACTAAAAGCCCAGAGCTGACACTGAAGTCATGAGGTCTGCGAGAATTTTTCTGCTTATTGACTAAAGCCAGGCAAAATAAGCTTACAGGGAATAACCAGAGGCAGTGGGAAGATGCCTACAAAACTAACATGATCAAGATTAGAAAACTGAATTAAAAATAAAAACTAATTTAGAAACATATTAATTTTTCATTAAATCAAGATTCTTCATTTTGCATCTGCTCTATTGGCTAGAGATCATCCAGGGAAGACTGGTGATTACATTCACTTCCAATTGATTAACCTGGTACACTTTACATTTGTATCATACAGGGACTGGACATGTATATATGGAAGGCATAACAGTACTTGGAAAGCATGCTGCAGTATTCAGCTATATGCAAATTTATCATGGGGAGTTCTGAGATCTATTCAGATACCTGTCTGAGAGAACAGTGTTGCCCTTGAGGTGCTTGGGTTTGATAGCGACATCTGTACTCAAGCCGAATGCTTGCTTACTATGAGGCATTTTGTTCAAATAAGAAGAGTAAATTGGTCCCCTAAGTAATATAGAATCCAAGTAGTGCTCATTTCAGTGAAAGGACCCAGGAAAAAGAACAAAGGATATTTGTGGAGACAGAATAACAGATGCAATTATCTATTTTTTACAGAGTTGTCATGTCAGATTTATAATTTTACATACAATCCCTTTTGAGAAGAAGTTGCAATGATTAGCCACGCTATTTTCTTACAGTGCTCAGAATGAAACTGCCAATTTTAGGACAGATTTCCTTGTCACAACTGCCTTTGAAAGAAACACATCAACAACTATTGTACAAACGCATAGTACCATAACATTTTAAATTTATATGTACGTAAGGTGCAACCCAATTACTTTTCACAACATACTGGTCATAGCTTTAAACCTTTTGGTAGTTATAGGACATTTTATTTTGCTCTGTTTAGTCCAGCAGATCTCTCTTACAGAGAAATGATAATAAAAAAGGGCTTCAAGATCTCAAGAGACGTTTGAAAACTTTGCATTTCCTATAAAATTCAAAATTTTCAACAAATAAGTGTTTGTATATTGCCTGGCCGAACTAGTAAAAAATAAATTGCTTTGCTTGGATTTCCCCAGATTTTCTGTCTCTCTAGTAAAGAGTTGGAAATAAGTCAGTTTTTCTGGGGAATGGCACCAATTGGGACCCAGCTGATTGTATGCACTCTGTACCTTCTCAGGTGGCTTTGCTTTATTGATTTGGTGTTTGTGAAGTCCAGACGCTAATGCTCCTAATGATCAGCCATTCTTTTTGACTTTTGGTAACGAGTATTCTCATGCAGTTAATATCAAACAGAACTTTGTGCTCTACATCTGTTATTTCAAAATTCCCATTTTTGAATTCCCCTAGTCTCAAGTAAGTAGTACATTGTCTCCCTTTTTTACTCCCTACAATCTTTTCTCCTACTTCCAGGGCTCCGTGATGCAAAATGTCGTTTTGCCGGTCTTCAGTTCCAGTGATAACTTTAATTTTACTGATTTTAATGGGCTTTTCAAATACAATCCCATAGAAGTCTCCAGTAGAAGGAGCTTTGCCCCAGAAGTACTCATCAATGCTGCTGTAAGCTTTGCTTGCCTCATAGTTTTCAAATACATTCATGTTGGTGTGCAAGTTTGCAGGTGGGTTGTCAGGGATATCAAATGATTCCTCTTCAAAATCATCATCCTTTAGCTTGTTTTCAGCTCCTTTGTAAGATGAATAGTATCCCATGTGCTGGAACAGAGATGGCTTAAAACGTATCACTTCCTTTTGAGCTAACAGCCCACGAAAGTGGATGAGCAGCCAATCACAAGGCATTTCTTGGTAAAACATCAACAAAAAATGGGCCAAGCGTGGAAGGTCATGGGAATGGTAAAGCTTTCCAATGTACCCCAATTTTGAGAATTCCAAAGTCACCCAGTAGGATCCTTCTCGTGAGGTAATTACTTTCTTAACAGCAGTCAAAAAGTTCTTTGAGCAGCGAACGTCATCTTCTAGCATCACATAATAGTCAGAAAGATTAACACAAAAGTTAAGGAGGAAAGCATAATCTACATTTTGTTTGGATCGAAACTTCACACGGTCCTCTGGGTCATTGTAATTTCTCTTGAGGCCATCCAGTACAGGATAATACTCCTCAGGGACGTGAATAACTATTAATCTGCCCGCAATTATGTGATGTGCAAATTTCTGTGAAATATCCTGGACCATCCCTTCACACCAGGCTGAGTCAAAATCTGCCAGCTGCACTACCACTGCGATTTCTTTGAGTTCATCATAACTTGACTGCTCAAATATGGACTTGATGGTCTCAAGCAAGTAGTTTCCCTTTTTCCGTTTCACAGAGGATAGCCCAATTGTAAGATACCCTGTACAAAAGACAATTCAAACAAAACCTGAGTATCTGACATTTGAAACCATTTTGCCACAAAGCTATCCTCCAGAGCTGTGCTCATATTAAATAAACCTTTTGAATGGTGAAGTCTGAGATATCTGGTATGTGAACTTATTAAGCTGCATGCAACAAAGGATGTTTATTACCTTTTCATGAAAGAAGAATCGTATTGCAAGCAAATAGACATATGAAGACTATTGCATTAAACATTCACTTATTAACTGCAAGGAATGGTATGCAGTGGACAAAAGCCAAACCAATGTGCACATATATGCCTGGTAGAGGAAACTATATAGACAATGATAAGGCTGTAAAATCTGCTAAAAGAAAGGGGATTATGAGATAAGATTCACACAATATTTTTAAAGCAAGGAACTACGAAATGCAGCACAAAAACGTGAGCTATAGATTAATTGCCTAACTTTTATCCTTTTAAGTGCTCTACAAGACTAGTTACACTTATGCATAACTTCACAGTTTTATGAATGTTGCATGGATAATTTCTTTCTGCATGTTCATTTTTAACTGAATTTGTCCAATTTTTCCTTGCTAATAGTTCTTCTTCTAACCTTCTTTCAGGATTCATTGAACATTTTACAGGGAACATATTTAGATATTATTTTAAAGTAGAAGAGAACTTACTACTGCATACCTGGGTTTGTATAAATAATTTTTAGTGCTGTTACATCTTTCTAGGGGGAGATGCATCTTAATTATAAGGGAAGAATTCTCATCTCTGCTGTTTTGGAGTCACTGCCATTGCATTTTTACCAGCAGTCCAAATCAGTTTTTTTCAGATATTTGCTAATATATCTCAATTTTTATAACTTCTGATGTAAAAAATGTTAAGACTTTATAATTGACGGGGTGTACTTTAGTTGAACCTACCCCAACTTTCTTAAAATATTGTGGTTTGTAAAAGACTGCTCTGATAAAGTGATTCAGAATTTCCCTTGAGGCTTAAGTCTGCTCAAAATGCAGTTGTACAGTGAAGTACAACCCCCAGAAGCCATTCACACTTCTAACACAGCCCCAAATTTCTCGACTTTAATTTGAACAAACTTTATAGCTTTCCATGTAGATCAACAACTCATAGATGATTTTATTTTACCATCTGTGCTTGGTCTTCTGAGCCTTGTTTATGTTTGTGAAATGATTGATTTGGAACCCAAAGGACACCTGCCTAAAAGCTAGGTATGGCCATATTTCACTTCGAGGTGAAAGTCCTGAACCCTGCCTGAAGTCAGAATAACTAGATAGTCCATCTTCAGATGGCTGCAAGAAGAATCCTCCTTTACTGTCCCCAAAATAGCACAATTCACCTCCCTTGTTATCACAGCTAAAGGAACAAGGAGATCCATTCACAGCTGCTGGACTGGCAGAACAGGGGACCTGAAGGGTGTTTCTATGTGATCCCAAGCATACCTTAGATTGGACTTACTGGTTATACAGACAGAGTCTGACAGTGTGGCCTCAGAGGGTGGTTACAGAGCACCACCAGCATGTGCCGTGCTCCTGCTTCCTGAATCATCTCCCTCTGGCCTGGCGGGAGATCCACAAATATATGGTTGCACAGACCATCCAGGGGCTGTCAGGCATTTGGTTAGAAGGTAACCAGGCTGTGGGGTGGTCACTGCTAGGGCTGAACTGGCAGCTGCCCAGGCACTGCCTATGCAAAGAGAGATAGCTGTCCCAGTAACTCTCTGAGATCATCACTGCTTAACTCAGACCCTCTTGCCTAGAAATACCACAGGGACTATATGGATTTCACCCATTTTTAAATTACCTCATTTCATAACATTCAGATTGCAGTTACTTACTTTTCCTTGGCAAAGGCGTGCCAGCTAGGTAGCGATAGGAAATGTTTATAGATCCTGAGAAATTAGACAAATCTTTAAAAGTGTGAACATAACGCTCTGGGTTGAGCTGGTGCGTGGCTGTTTCTCTGATTAATTGCTTGTCCCCTTCCTATTAGTGAGAAAACAAAAAGAATAGGAGAGGGAGAGAGACAGAGAGAAACACATTTGTGAATGCCAGCCACAGAGAAAACATGGACAGGCAGGTTTCCAAGAACAACATTTTTCAGTGTCAGCTTTCGTGAAAGCATGTAGATGTCACCTCATTTTTTTAAAAACCCATTACTGAATATCATACATTTTTGGCTACAGAAATTCTACCATAACCCTTCAGATTACGGTAACAGGAAAAGAAGAAAAAATATTTTGGACAAAAACTCTGGAAAGGTTGCAAACACTAAATTATTACCAGTATATTCAAAATACGGATAAGAAAGCATCAGTCAGCAACAGATGAGATAATTCTCATAGATGAATTAGGGGAGATTAGGTGAAGTAGGGGAGATTTTTTGAAAATGTTTTCAGTGATTAAAAAAACACCAAAACTGCTGCAAAGGAAAGACGAAACTAGATCCTGGCATCTGGCTCATTTTGCCACTTTTCTGAGTAGCTCCAACTCAGATTTGTGACAAGCAGAAATGCATGTGATCATCCAGACAGCCAAAGTTTTCTCTGGATTTGGTGAACACTAGTGGTATAGAAAAAAGGCAAATTTATCGCCGTGCCTCCTCTTCCTGCCTCCTTCTCCTGCCTTTTTCTTCCAAAAGGCTTCTTGAGCCATTGTAAAGTCACACAAGGGAAGGAGCAGCTTCATCAGCAGTGCCCTATCCATAAGCTCAGTTTGGTCTCAGGGAAAATCTGTTCCTCAGTCCTTTAAAAAAGGGAAAATATTGACACAAAATATTGACAGTCTTGTAGTGTCACAAGACTGAATTTAAAGGTAGGAATGCTTGTTTAATTTACACTGCTTGATTCTAGTCTGATGACAGGCCAGTGTATGAATGAGTTCATTTCTTCTGATATATACAGTGTGTTAACATACTAAAAACTTCCTGATCTGTTATTAAATGGGAGCATCGTGCAGTGATAATACTGCTGCTAACAACAAGAACCACAGAAACAGCACTCATATTTAATGGTATAAATATTCAAAAATATGTCAAAGATATTTTATAGCCCAAAGAAATATTTCTGTAAACAGATCCTAGGTTCATTTTAAGTTCATTATTTTTCTTTCATAGAAGTAGTAAATAATCCACTTCTGAGTTTAGTAAAGATCTTTGGCGGACATCCAGGGGCATCTACCTGCACCGTTATGCTCTCTTGATCTGCAGTGTCTCTCCAGTAATTTCTTTCTAGTGCTGCTATGCTACTTTGCATTTGCTTATAAGTTATGAGAGGAAAGTTTATGTTGATCAGATTCCAGATTAAAATGTAACTCAATGGGCTAGGAAGAGAATGCACCAAACCTTCAGGAGATTTTCCATGAACACTGTCAATTGGAAAAAAAAAAACCGGCTGGTCCAAAACCTTTCTTTTTTTAAAACCAGCCTTTCTTTAATGTCGAAACATTATGTGTCATTGGTTCCAGAGTGGAGCACCAAAATTCTTCATTTCATAAGGTTTTGGAATGGAAACCCATTCTGCTGAGGTTTTTCTACATAAAAAGTTTCAAAATGTTTAGAAATAGAGAATGTCAGGACAAAATGTTTTGATTTTAACAAGCAAAATATTTAAACTGGCCACAAAAGTTTTCCTTTTTTTTTTTCTCTTTAAGAAATGTCTTTTGTAGTTAACAATCTTTTTTTTTTAATTGTTGTTATTTTCATTCCTTTGTTGAATGAAAAGCAAAACTGAAATATGGATTTTTCCAAAAATATTAAATCTGGTTCTTCTACCTCTGACTACTATGCAGAGGTCAGTGAAGCTGAAGAGCTTGATTAGCTCTCTTTAGCTGTCTTCTCTAATTTCTTCTATGATGGTTCTGGCTTTCATCTGTTAAATAACCTCTAACTTACATTCCAGTGTTTGCTGGAGCTTGGGAGGTTCCTTGTGTGTGCCATGGGAAGAAGTGCCAGAAGTTCTCCATTCTTTATAGAGATACTCTGCTCCGCTAAGGATGCTACAATACTACTGTTTTCATAGTGCCCAAAATAATGATTAGTATTCATAGAAGAGTGCAGAAGGCATGCTTCACTTACAGTTCACTTACAACTCAGAATATGTATAAAAAAATCACTGCAAATCATGCAGATATTGTGATCTGGGTTATATTGATTCAGTATGTCTTCAAAATGTTTGACCAGATGTGGTACACACGCTGCAGAAGAAGCATCTTAAACTGCTCTGCTGACACACATGTGTCAGCACTGTATACCCTCTATCAAACATACTTAAGCAATTTTCCCAGGTGGGCCCTTACTTTCCATTTCTACAGCAAATGCCGTGCAGAAAACAGTGAAGGGATTCTTCAGAGATGCAAGAGTCTCCGACCAAAAAGAGAAAGTTTTCCTCTCCCTTCTTAAGATTTGCCACAATGAATCTCACTTTGTCATTCTAACTTGCTGAAAAAGGCCACTCATCTCATCTTACATTTGGTGAAGATGTGCCAGCCCCTCATCCCCTTGCACAGCCTGCTCTCTGAGACTGGGAAGAGAAACTTGGAGTCAGTTGCACCCTTCCTCTACCAGTTACCTTCAGGAGATATTCCAGCAGGAGACTTGCTACAATTAGAAAGTCAGAGGGCCTTTGGGACTCTGAGGACTTTCAGATTCCTGTTTCCTGAGGGGAACTGTTTAGCCTGCTGTCCTTGAAAGCTATTCCCCAGAGTATGTCTCCTCAGCACCAACACTGAAACTGCTTATCTTTTACCTCAGCAGAGAAAACACACCAGACAAGTTAACGGAGCTGTGAGACATGGTCAGGAAAGTTGAAAATAAAGATAAATAAATAAACTAAAAAGTCAACAGCCTAACACATTTGAAAAATGCTTGATGGACCATAAAGGTATCAAGAGATCAGGGAAAACTATCAGGAGACTTGGCAAGAGACTTGGCTGGGAGCTACATGAACGCAAACATGCCAGAACTGTGATGAGAGAAGCAATGAAAGAGAGTGGATTTCTAAAAAAGGGGAAAAAAAGAGCAAATTAAGAATAAAACATGGAGCCATCTGGGGAGTTGGCAAATAGGACAGGAAAAGATTTCAAAAACAAACCAAGAGGAACACCATTAGCAGTGATAAGAAAAGCACTTTCAGAAATATCTGAGGGACTTTGAAGCAATTAGTGAAAGGAGAAGAAGCATCAGGGAAAATACCACTGGGAAAAAGAAATGTGTTAAGCCAGGTCAAATTCGATCACAACCAAGAAATGATGAATAAATAAAACATAGTGCAAAACCTTAGTGCAAGTACTGTTAGAGAAAGCAATATGTCTCTAATGGAGTAACGTGCTAGAAGCATGGGTTATCTTTTCAATGGTTTAAAAAGTAGTACGATAGTCTTAATAATATTTACAATATTTACAATATTTTAATAAGTAATGTTATAAGTATAATATTTTACATTAAAATTACTAGCAAGTTATCTATGGCTTTGATAAATTCTTGTAAGGGTTTTACTGTTTATGTATTGCACAGTTTTCATACTATGATGTTGCTTTTCAGATCCAACCAAGATCGGACTTCACCTTTCAGAATATTGGAAAGCCGATACTGTCCCAATTAGACGAATCAGACAAAGAAGGGTGGCATAGAGGATCAGAAAGCTGCTCAGTAGTTCAAGAAAGAGGATTGTCTAATCATATCACAATGTTACATGTTCAGTTTAGTTATTTTACTATTTGCAAGCTCCAGTTATTAAACTATCATGTTCTTTTACTGGGTCCAGTCCAACCTCAGATGAACTGGAAATTCAATCCATTAATCAAGTCTTCAGAGCTTACTTGACATTCAGCACTGAGACACCCATAGGTTATATATAAATTGTAGAGTTAGGTTACATTGTCAGTAGCTTACTCGTTGAAATTCCTAACACAGATCTTTCAATAAATCTTTTTGACAATCATAAACTTACAGTAGGTATCATTTATGTCTAATTGTTAATGCTGTAGCACTGAACCTACCAGACTCAAATCTGGGATATAGGAAGTGAGAAAAACACAGAATAAAAGCACTAAAAAGAAATTATTCATGCAAGGAGCTTGAAATATATGGAATCAGTGTAAGTTCTCTTCTATAATTGTATTTCTATAATATTGTTTAATCAGTATTCACAGGTGAGAACTTCAGTGTGGACTGAAAAAGGAGCTCCTAGGTCACATGAATATTTCAGATGTAGATGATTTTCAATACTAAAATTGAGGGAAATCCAGAAGTATGGAAAATACAGGGGATATTTTGACTCAAAGGAAGATATCTGATGGACGTGTGTCCATGTTTTGCTACATTCATTATCTCCCATACTTCCAATAAACAATGACATATTTTACTTCTGTGAAAGCGGCTGTTAGGATCTTACTGACACACCCTGTGTGCAGTATATATTGATAAGATGGCTTCATCATGAACGACACATTTTGAGGATACTTCACTGTTAATGGTACACTAACAGGGGAAACTGTAGGAATTATGAACTTTACTGCTTAAATAAGGATGTGTCCTGTTCTGTCATTCCAGGATAATTTCTTCCATCTAAGAAACTTACCAAAACATAACCATCTTCAATGTACAAGTTCATGAACAGCAAGCAAATGACAAGGACTCCTAAGAACGACACTGCTGATCGTTTCCGCAAGCATCTCATTTTATCAAAATATTTCAAGTTTTGCCTCATGTGAAGAAAGGCGTACAGTAGTGTCACCTAGGAAAGAAAACCACAGTGTTACAAGAACTGCTCATCTGACAAACATGACAGCAAAACAACTTACCTTCAGATGTATCAAATCCCTTCAAACACGCATAGACTATACCCTTTGAGGAGGAATTAGTTTAATTTAACCATGGTCATCTTCAAGTTTAACATAGAATCTTAACTATAATTTAAGCTTCCTTTTTTTTTGTCAATAAAGAAAAAAACCACACTTTATCCTACCCATTTTAGGCTGGAATTATGATGTCACTGTGGCAGGAGTGCATTAGCAGTTTAGTTTCCCATACATAAGTGTCAGATCCCAACCTGACGTCAAGAGAAGATGATGTTGTGCACAGTTTTCCTGTGTACCCATGTCTCCTTCCAAAGACAGCTCAGGCCAACAGGCAAGGAAGAAACTATTGCATGACTCAGTATCATTGCCAATAGGAGAAGTCTGGATACCAGAAATGCCAGGCACAAATGAGGTACCTTCCCTGCAGTGAGAAGGCAGTAGCAAGACTGTGCAGCATCCCTTAGCCTTAGATCACTGTATTAGGATGGAAAGACTCTCACTGGAAGTGTCATTTTCTCCAGAAGAAGAAAGGTGGATGTCTGCCTTAGACCAGACATATCTAAGCAGAGTATTGGAAAGTCCTTACTGCCCCAATTAGATGAATCAGGCAAAGAAGGGATCAGAAAGCCATTCAGTAGTTCAATTCAAGATCAAGAAAGAGGACTGTCTAGTCATATTACAATGTTACATATTCAGTTTAGTCATTTTACTATTTAAAGCAAGCTGTATGCTGTCCCTGGCTACCAAATCATAAGCATTAACCTGTGTAGGACTACAAGTGTTTGAACAAGATCTGGCCACAAACTAAAGAAACAGACTCCAGATTGGACTGCCCAAACTCTGAGGGATTCTTAAGTAAAAGAAGATTATAAACTCATCATTTATGTTCTCACTTGTTTAAGTACAAAGGTATTTTGGCTATTGTCCATAACAATGTCTGTCTATCAAATTTAATATACTGAAGTCATGTATACATGGAGAGTTTAAAGCTAGCCTGTGTGAAGTAGTAAAGAGCACTGCATGTGCAGTAGTTAAACTCTGCATTTAAATACCTTCATTTTCGAAAGTGCTGAACATCTAAACTGACACAAAATAGGCCCAATTAAGAGTTCCATAAAAGATTTGTCATGTCATATAGAAAATTTTCTGGACTAATAACAAAAAACCTTCCAAGTGTAAAGTTCAATCTATATTTGCTTTGCTAAACTGATTAAATATATCTAACAGTATAAAATATGGGTCCATTAGACTCTAGAGAACAGGGAGGTAAATATATCAAGTATTAGTAATGCAGATGTTTAACTGCAAAGTTTTGTCCATATGGATTCAAGATGATCTGCAGTAAATGGACACTGTTTGTACACAGAATGATTTTAAAATCACTATGTTGAGAATAAGAACAACTTACATGGTTCACAAAGAAAAAAAAAGAATTAATAACAGTATATATTTCTGTCCCTATTTATTTGGGGGTGGGCTGAATTGCAGCAGATTGATTATCCTGAAACTGAAAAAGCCCAGTGTAGTTATTTTCTAAGTTACGGCAACAATTTCCTTTTCCTTAATATCTCATGAAAATAAACATCAGGAAGGAGCTGTCAGGGCCATGAATCTCCAAACTCTTGCCCTGTCCCACCCGTGACAGCACAGTGGTTGCTGCG
The DNA here is from genome assembly GCF_000699105.1 of Pygoscelis adeliae. Lineage (NCBI taxonomy): Eukaryota > Metazoa > Chordata > Aves > Sphenisciformes > Spheniscidae > Pygoscelis > Pygoscelis adeliae. The sequence continues at coordinate 837,584 of NW_008824936.1, read as the reverse complement.
TGTCTGTGGATTCCAGCAGATTGTTGTGAAAGTGAAAGATTGCCCCTGTTTTAGAAAATACTATGTTAAACATACACTTTGGGTTTAATTTTGTTTCTTTTTTTTTTTTTCTTCTTCTTTTTTTTTGTCCCAGCATAACTGCCGATTTTCAAAGCAATACACTCTTAAAAATTTATCAGAGGATCACTGGATGGGTTAAATACTGACACTTCTCAGAGAATGGCATGAACTAGCCTGACCATTGAAGATTCAAGTAGAATCATAGAATCATAGAATCATAGAATCGTTAAGGTTGGAAAAGACCTCTAAGATCATCGAGTCCAACCGTCAACCCAAAACCACCATGTCCCTAAGTGCCACATCTACACGTCTTTTAAATACTTCCAGGGATGGTGACTCAACCACTTCCCT
>NW_008824936.1:820287-834948 GCF_000699105.1 Pygoscelis adeliae | reverse complement strand
TTGTATTTCCAGCAGATGTCCGGGAAGTTGAAGTCCCCCACGAGAACAAGGGCTAGCGATTGTGAGACTTCTGCCAGCCACTTGTAGAATGCTTCATCCACCTCTTCATCCTGGTTGGGTGGTCTGTAACAGACTTCCAGCAGGATATCTGCCTTCATGGTCTTCCCCCTTATCCTTACCCATAAACACTCGACCATATCATCATCACAATTGTTGAGCTCTAGACAATCGAAACACTCCCTAACATACAGAGCCACCCCGCCGCCTCTCCTTCCTCTCCTGTCCCTTCTGAAGAGTCTATAGCCATCCATTGCAGCACTCCAATCATGGGATTCACCCCACCACGTTTCTGTGATGGCGACTAAGTCATACCTCTCCCGCTGCACGATGGCTTCCAGCTCCTCCTGCTTGCCGCCCATGCTGCGTGCATTGGTGTAGATGCACTTGAGCTGAGCTATCGATTTCGCGCCCAGCATTGGCATGCTACCCCTAGGCTCATCTCTAGCGAGCCTGGTTTTATCCCCTTCCCTCTTCGAACCTAGTTTAAAGCCCTCCCAATGAGCCCCGCCAATTCATGAGTGAAAATCCTTTTCCCCCTGTGAGACAGCTGAACTCCATCTGTTGCCAGCTCTTGTGGAGCCTCCATCTGTAGTCTGGATTGGAGTGTTTGCAGCCACTGGCAGCTTCAGGGGTAACAGAGATGCACTACAGTTGCACACATTGAAGCTTTTCTTTGGAAAACTTGGGAATAAGTAAGTGTCTTTTCAGTCACAGGATGACTCTATGAGCCATGTTTACTGATTGGACTGCAATATTACACAGTTCTCTCATGTGAGGAGCCTGACTGAAGTCCCTAAGTGTGAGGAAGGGGACTTCCAACTATGTTTGCTGGTTATACTATATTGGTTTTTCCCTGTGCAGTTTTCATTAATTAGATCATTACTATGTTGGATTAGGAATAGAAATTGAGGGAATTAAGCAGGTGAGACTGGAGGAACACAGGACTGTCATTACTAATGGTGGTGTACAGAAAGAGAAGAGCCCAGTATGGCCACCATTCAGAGGAAAACACTTTCATTTCTTGTGTTGGTTTCACACAAAGTCATTACAACATTCTTGTTTTACAAATAGAGTGCGTGAAATGGTTGAAAGCAAAACACCATTCCAGTGATGTTTCTTTGTTCATAAGACCTATTGGTAGGCTCATACCAACTGAAAGAACCAAAGGGAAGGAGGACACCCCAACTAGGGTGCGACCCGTTACGGACCCTGTATCACGGAGGAGGCACGGGCGCGATCACTGACACCAGATGGCAGTGCGGATGTACACTTGCCAGCCTTCAACCTGCTCCTAAACCTATTCCTTCCAACTAGTTTGTCTGAAGGTACTATTTGGCATAATTATACTGTAAGCCTTTAGCTAAAAATATGCACAGACTTATGCATATATATGTATATATAAAATTCCTTACATTTTCTAGAACTACTGCTTCTTGCAGCTCCGTTTCCAATCTGTAACATTGCACTGTGGAACACTACACAAGTAAAATTTGCAAGGAAAACAAGGTAAATTTTACCTTTTTTGCAGGTGATGTCAGTCATCTTTTGAAAACTAGCCTCAGAACTTTCCACAGTGAGACCCCTGACGTTCTTTAAGACCATTTGAGCAGAATATTCACCATTACTCAAAACTAAGACTCTGATATTGAAAAAAAGGCTTCAACTCATAATTCAATTCTGAAGTCACAGCTTTGCTTGAAGATTTTATGCCTTCATTATTCATGCACAATTAAGTAGGTATCAGGATGATATAAATGCAATTTGTTTCATAAAGCTGGCATTAAACAGTTAAATGTAATAATTAATAAACATGCATGAATTATAAATCTTTTCCTTTCTCAATGAGGTGTACTGTTTTCCTCAGTCTCTTCAGAGAGATCTCGTCAGATCTCAGATCCCTAAGTATATTTTTGCCAAACATACATGTGCAGTTTTACATAATAACATGAAACTATAATTCTTTTGACTTTCTAAAATGATACAGCAATGAAAAGACAGTGTGCTAAAAAATTCAATGACATACCTTTGCAGTGTGAAGAAGCTGTTCTTTATAGGATCTGCAAAGGTGTGAAAGCTGTGTAAAGGCCAAGACTGATTTTCACATGATAATGTGATGCTTTCTCTTGCAGAATTTGCAACACTCAGAAGAATTTTAAAATTTGTTTTTTTAAAAGGAAAATCCCAAATGACTTTCCAGTAAGAGTCTGTTCTTAATAAGCCAAGTTCTTCAAACCAAAAAATGAAATTAAAATATTTAAATTTAAAGCTGTTAAAATTTTTTAAATGTCTTTCAATTATTATGTCAATGTAGCTGTTCCCAAGAGGAAAAAATGAGACAACACAAGATTTTTTCCCTTATTTTCCTCTTTTTCAGAGGAAAAGGCTTTTTGCCAGCCATGTAATAATTTCTCCAGAGCACATACATGCACACTTACTATGGTGAACCATTTCATATTCAATCCACTCTAATTCTTCATCACTTTCTGACAATACTAGGGATTTGTGCTTTGTCTTGCTTTCAGAGGTTATTGTTTACTTTCCTGATCTGTTTCCTCTTCAAACAGATACGTAAAAAGGCCCTGTGGTGTTTCTTTACCCTTAAGTATGCCAATTCAAGTTAATGACTTAGCCTTACCTAACCAATACAGTGAATCTGCTTGCATCTATAGTTGTACAGAAATATAGCAATAAGATCATCTTTGTATTATATTCTGGTCTGCTTGAGTGCTGTGCCCCAGCAGCTCAAGAAAAGTTGGTTATTTGCAGAGGAACAGATGGCTGTCAAAAATGGCAACTGCATATTTTTATACTATAATATTTCCAAATCAGGCATGTAGCTTTGCCTGCCACTGCAGAGTCTGTATTCCAGGAGGTACAGTAGAGCAGTATATCATTTATTATATCAACAAAATTGATAGATAACACACAAAAAACCATGGCTGGATTATTAAACCCCTTGTGGACTTCATTGCGATCTCTGATTTGACTAAGGCAATCAGAAACAGGTACTTCTTTCCTCAGCCTTATGACATACCATTCCAACATTGTGTAACTGAATTGCTTTACTTGCAGTTCTTAATGCTTGTCCAATTTGTTTTTCAGCTTTTCTTTTTGGAAGGCTGCATATGATGCCTCAAGGATTGCATTCAGCCCTCTTTACAAAGTGGCAAAAAAAACACTTTCAGAAAAAATCAGAAAAAAAAAGGAAAAAGGAAAAAGGAAAAAGGAAAAAGGAAAAAGGAAAAAGGAAAAAGGAAAAAGGAAAAAGGAAAAAGGAAAAAGGAAAAAGGAAAAAGGAAAAAGGAAAAAGGAAAAAGGAAAAAGGAAAAAGGAAAAAGGAAAAAGGAAAAAGGAAAAAGGAAAAAGGAAAAAGGAAAAAGGAAAAAGGAAGGGAAAGGGAAAGGGAAGGGAAGGGAAAGGGAAGGGAAAGGGAAAGGGAAGGGAAGGGAAAGGGAAGGGAAGGGAAAGGGAAGGGGAAAGGGAAAGGGAAAGGGAAGGGAAAGGGAAGGGAAAGGGAAAGGGAAGGGAAAGGGAAAGGGAAAGGGAAAGGGAAGGGAAGGGAAAGGGAAGGGAAAGGGAAAGGGAAAGGGAAAGGGAAGGGAAAGGGAAGGGGAAAGGGAAAGGGAAAGGGAAGGGAAAGGGAAGGGAAGGGAAAGGGAAGGGAAAGGGAAGGGAAAGGGAAGGGGAAAGGGAAAGGGAAAGGGAAAGGGAAGGGAAGGGAAGGGAGGGGAGAAGAGAGGAGAAGAGAAGAGAAGAGAAGAGAAGATTTTTTTACATAGTTGTTATTAAATTTTTGCATGTCTTGTGGTCTTCTCACACAAGATGACAAAAAACAAAGCCTAGGTTGTGATATACATTTGAGCTACAGCTGGTAGCTAACTGGAAAATTGTAATGGATAGGCTATTCCATGGGGCTCGTATAGACTCCCAGCAAGATTCACTGTCTGCCTTACTGAAAACCTGAAAGTACGTATAAAATGTTTAAGACTGACAGGCAGGATGTTAGCTGTCACTGGCAGCAAGGAAGTAAAAACTGGTCTGAGGGAAAGGAAGGTTTAACTCAGAATGAGGCTAACAAATCCAGAGGGTAGAGCTCAGGTTTTAAACTGGCCATAAGTACATTTTTTGGATGGCTTATCATTGTGTAGCTCCACATGATCAAAATAAATGGTTTAAAGATTATCATGTCTTCTGAAAATTTCTATTCTAGACACAGAAAGCTAAAAAAAAATTATATAAGTAGGCAGATTACTCAAAATTAACACTGATAAAAGGATGGGTAAAAGAAGTGGGTTTTAAAAAAGGATTTGAAAGGCATATTGATCCTTGATCCACAGAAAGTGAGAGATTATTTCAAACACTGGTGTAGCATATAGTTGTACGCAGACCTCAACAGTTTGGGAAAAGGGATGAGAGTTTGGGAGGAAACAGATGCTTCAGCCAAGGCAAGTTACCAAACAATACAGAAAAAGTAAAGAGCTTAAATTCAATGTGGGTATTGGAGGATGAAGTGTCTTTCCTCTCTGACAGCTTCAGAGTGACACAAAATGGAGCCACAAAACTTATTTTGGCCGCAGCGCTCTGAGCAAAATATAACGTATTTTTCCTGGCATGGAGGAGTCAAGTCTAATCAAGGGGAAGAGATGACTAAGAAGTGTGAGGACGTATTGACTTAGACAGTAAAGCACTGTCTAATCCATCACTGGATGCATGGCAGTGTATACCACTGGATATATTTTATCAAGTATGTTGTAGTGTAAAAGATGGGTTTTAGAAAAATAATACAGACAATGAGTTAATAGGATGTGGAAAGAGCCTGGAAGGCAAGACAAAATGACAAAGAAATCTGAAATAACCCTCAAGTCCTGCTCCACGGAGACAGAACAGAGGAGAAAATAAAACAGCATGGACATGAAGAGGGAAGATACAGCTCACTGTAACATCCAGAGAGTGAGATTAGAAGCTTTTAGAGATACAGGAGTGGGGGTTTGGGCTGCATCAGAAATAGAGGCAGGGATGCTTGAGCACTGAAGATAGCACTGGGCACTGTTCAGAGGAAATAATTTATAGGAAGATGAGGATAGGGATTGAGTTAAATAGATATTAAACAGATTTTATCCATTGACTCATCAATGAATGAAAGGAAGACATGGATACAAGCATTGATAGATTCAACAGCAAGCTAAAACTTTTATGGACAATTATACAGTACATTTCTACAGTATGTGAGTACAGGGATTGTCACATACTACGGGCTGTCAGGCAAACCAAATTCCTTGAGTCTATTAGGCACCAAATTGAATAAACTAGAGGGACATCCGGCTCTGAAGACACTCCTGGAGATCTCAGTCCCTTCACCCAAAGAACAGACTACATGAGCTAATCTCTCAGCAACACTTACTTTGTGAGTTAACTTTTGCCTCAAGGTCCCATAGTCTCTTACTCTAGGTGTATAGCTAACAGTTTGTCCTTTGCCATAATCAAGTACCCTGGACATCACTGTTGTAATGGAATTGCACAGAGATGTAGACAAACTTATTTAGGTGTTGAAAAGAAAATCAACGTAAGTATTTGACCAAAGACAATTAGGCTTAATGAGAAAAGTTTAATCTCATCCTGGCTAAATCTGGTCATGGTTTTCTCTACAGCACATCCTGTAGCCTCATCTAACAGAAATATGAGTAGCTTTTTCACAGAACCACAGAATCACAGAATGGTTGAGTTTGGAAGAGACCTCCAGAAGTTATCTGGTCCAGCCCCCCCTGTTCAAGTGGAGCCACCTGGAGCTGGATGCCCAGGACTGTGTCCAGGCAGCTTTTGAATATCTCCAAGGAGGGAGATCCAGAACCATTCTGGGCAACCTGTGCCAGTGCTCGGTCACCCTCACAGTAAAAACGTGTTTCTGATGTTCGGAGGGAACCTCCTGTGTTTCAGTTTGTGCCCATTGCCTCTTGTCCTGTCACTAGGCACCACTGAAAAGAGCCTGGCTCTGTCTTCTTCACACCCTCCCTTCCGGTATTCATATACACTGGTAAGATTCCCCTTGAGCCTTCTCTTCTCCAGGCTGAACAGTCCCAGCTCTCTCAGCCTTTCCTCATAGGAGAGATGCTCCAGTCCCTTATTCATCCTTGTGGTCCTTCATTGGACTCTCTCCAGTATGTCCATGTCTCTCCTTTACTGGGTAGCCTGGAACTGGACACAGTACTCCAGGTGTGGCCTCACCAGTGCTGAGTAGAGAAGGATCACCACCCTCGACTTGCTAGCAATGCTTTGTCTAATGCAGCCGATGATACCATTCGCCTTCTTTGCTGCAAGGGCACATTACTGGCTCCTCTTCCACTTCATGTCCACCATGCCCTTCTACGTCCTTTTCTGCTAAGCTGCTTTCCAGTTGGGTGGCCTCCAGCATATATTGGTGCATGGGGTTGTTCCTCCCCAGGTGCAGGACTTTGAACTTCCCCTAGTTGATGTTCATGAGGTTCCTGTCAGCCCATTTCTCCAGCCTATTGAGGTCCCTTTAGATTGCAGCACGACCCTGTAACATACCAGCCACTCCTCCCAGTTTTGTGTCATCTGCAATGATTTAGTCATTTGTAAGCCTGATGTGGAGGAAAAAAAAGAAAAAAGAGCCTCCATGCAGTTGCATAAGTGTCTGACTGATGTGGACCAGTCATTTGACATAAATTTAACCCAAAAAGTGATGCTAGCCACTGAGTTGTGATAATCCTTCTCCATCCTCTTCTTGCTTCACAGGGTCTCGTGGCCCGTCAGAAGGTGGCATTACCAGAGGTGTGCCACCCTGAGAGGCTTTATATGATGAGGAGCAAGGAACATCTTTTGTGAGAAGTATTCACTTCCAGGGAACTACTCTTTGTGTAGTTTGTAATGGACCTATGTCAGGTATTGAAAGATATTTTAACATGGCATCCTTACATATTTTTTCACAGAACTTGCATAATTATATGCATTTGGGGTATCCTGCCAAGATCAAAAAGCAAAGAATTTTTATTGGGTGACTTCCAAATAACTTTTTTTTTTTTTTTTTTTTTTAATAATAGCTTTGCTGGGTCCTTTATGCTCTAGTTAGACTAGGTTTAAGTATTTCAGAAGAAGAAAAAGTCCATTTAGAAAAGTGGTTAACTATTATAAAGCAACTCTCAAACTCATGAGATTCTGCCATATAATTGATTATTTGCAGAAAGTCATGTGTCTGTGAAGTTCATGGTACCCCTGAGAAATAATGTAAAATAGATTAGGAGTTTAAATGTGAGAAAATTGGTTTTCACTGGCCATATTACTAATCTCTTTCTAAGTTAAGTGTTTCATTAAGACTTTCCACTGAGCACCCAGATGGCAACTTCCTGATCAATAAAATAACTAGTTCTATAGAGAAGGCTTAGAAAACTATGTATGGGTGTGTGGGACCAACAATTGGCTTATTCTTTTTAAAAAAAACCCCAACAAACCTCATTTAAGTTTTGATGAATAAGCATCTCTAAAATGAAAACAATACTTTTTAAAATGCTACATTTGTTGCCTGTTTTTTTTAAATGTTTTGTGTGCTGAACTTCATCTATTGTCACACACAGAATGTACTGCTGTGATCATTTCTTTTCAGTAGAAGCAATCCCGTGTGGACAAGATACATCCAAAATTTGTCATCTTCAGCTCTGATTCTGCAGCCAGAGTTACTAGCAGAAATCCAACGAATATCTCTGAAGTTATTAATGGATTCACAAACTGGTAGCCTTGATTGCATTTATATGGTTTTTAACAAGAAAGAATTAAAATTATTTTTGCTGTTCAGTGGACTTTGCAATTTATGGGCTAGTCTAGCCTTGATCTATTACATTAGTTGATGTTGATTGTATAACTAATGGAGATGGTTTTAGAGGTACCATAAAATCTGCAACATGTTATCTTGTACTGTAATGCAGTTAGGTCATGCAAGCTAAGCAGGATCTGTAGTGGGACGGGTTAGTAGCTGCTGTTGCAAGTATCATCACTGCTTCTGCCTTCTGATTTAATGCTAGACTGGAGACCTTGTAAATAAATGCTTCATAGAAAGGAAGCAGACCAGGTACACTAGCAGCTTTCAATTGCCACGATGATGATTTCAACCTTAATCATCAGATTTCTCATAGACTTCAGAAAAGTGGCTCTAGGCAGAGTGAGAAGAAGCGTCGGATGAATAGCTACATGCCGAGCTAACAGGCATTTCAGATCCATGAAGGTGAGTAGCATGGGATCTCTGTGAGCACACGGACTTACCTAAAGCTGCTTTCAGTGAGCAGGGCCATGCTACCATATATCTCTGTGACCTCTCAAATAAAACTAGTTCTATTTGGGTAGGGAACATCTCTCCAAAGCCTGCATACTTCTGCATGCATCTCTCTGTAGAAAACTCTGCTACCCAGTGAGCAGCTGGACCCTCATTTCATTAAACTGATGCACCATTATTCAAAGGGATAATAGGGAAGGAGAAGGGATTACTACCTCTGTCTTGTAGCAGATTAGTTTCCAATTTTTTTAGGAGATATTATCTCATTTTGCTTCCAGCTTCAATTTGTCTGTTTATTAACATTATGTTTGGTGGTATCTGTTAGGTTGTGCCAGAGATAATTCTGTAACCTAAGCAAAACACTCCCCCCAACCCCCGCCTTTTTTTAAAAAAAGAAACCCTAAAGAAAAAACATCAACAAAATACCTGGATGATATGGCCAATCTCTCAGGTGTGGTGAATAGACTTTCTTATCCTTAGCTTATGACAAACATGATGATCAATAAAGGCTCAAATGACCTTTTCCACTATTCTGTATGTCATTTATTATAAATAAACTCAAGCCATGGCAATAAAATACTATTTGCTGTCAAGCTTTCTAATGCCAAAAAATGTTTTTTGAATTTTCTATTTTTTCCCAAGAAATAGTTAAATAAACTAAGCTTGATAGCAGGGAGTGAATAAATCTTAAAAAACATCTTTGATCATTTTCTCTTGAGTGTTTTAAGGTAAACTCCCAACCCACTTTTCCTCTGAAGAAACTGTAAAATATTGCTTGAGATTAGTGACAGAAGGCTTTCATTTTTTGTGTCTTAAATCATATCAATATCATAAAGATATGGTTAATAAATAAAACAGTTATTTCAGTTGAACGCAATACATGAACAGGAAGGAACTTTCCTCAATATGGTCAAGAATAAGTTTGATAAGTCGGAATGTGCACTTTCATCATCTGTTTTTCTCATTTTTACAATACTAGTAACTACAGTATAGTTTGGGGAGGAAAGGGAATTTTAGAGTTTGGGGAAAAAGAAGTACAGTAAAAGAGCTGCTCACTAAAAAATTTACATTTCTTTGCAAGTAAAGCTCAAACAAGACCAATTGCTAATTTAAACTTTTAGTTGGTCCTACATACTAGGAGTAAAGTGAAGCATTTTTACTGAGAAGAGAAACAACCAAAATATCCACAATATCTTAAATAAAATAAAAATGCAAATAAAAGATATAAAATCTCCATGGCAGGTTAAAAAATAATTTGACTTTTTATTCTACATTTTATATCTATTCCTAGGTTCGTGCCCTTGTAGGTACACTAGCTTTCTTATTTTTAAATAGCTCCTGAAATCCATAAATTAGTCTTATGTGATGGCATGTGTACCACTTTGCTCGGACTGATTTCTTTAGAGCATCTACCTTGCAATGTTATTCTGAATCATCTTTTGTAGAGGCTTCTTGCCACCAGTGATATTATAGAAAGCTCAGGAAAATTAACAGTCTAACTCAGCAATGATATGAAACACTATTGTAAATGCTCCTAAAATCTCCAGTACCCTATAGTTTTCTAATGAATTATGATGTAAATAGATTTAGTGACCCTTAATGACAAGAGAGATGGAATCTTTTCAAACACGGCTCCCAGGAGTGACTACAACAAAGGAGCACATAATAACTTTGTTGACTGACGCACGAAGTCCTAGTTACTGAGGTGACACTTTCAGTTCACTCCTCCATTACTGAGTTCTGGGATATATGTCTATTGGATGTATGCCCCATTGTTTGAGAACTCATCGGAGTTGTTTTTCATTGTCTTCTTAGAACAACATTCACTTGACCAAACACAGACACCGATGATGTGAATGTCTAAGGCAGTCACACTTAGGCTCCGTTTATAGCCAGTGCAGAAAAATAAGTATTTGTGCACTGTGATTCATCTCACTGAAGAGTCACTGTCTAAAATATATCAGATGAACTGTGCTCTAAAAATGCCCATTTCTCTTCACTGGCTACAAAAACAGCCTGAGATGGCCAATTCAGATACAGATACCAGAAGGGAGGAATTCCAGTCACATTTTCCCTTAGTAATTTCTTTGTCTCTTTTGCTGCCTTTTTAGGGACAGCACATAAACAATAAGCCACTGTCTCTAGCTCCAAAGTGTGGACGTACAGCATGGACCTAGACCTTTCCTGAGCACAGAAATGTCCTAATTCTGACAATAACACAAGGTTAGATCATCCCCATCTATGACACTATGGCTGGCACATCTTACCTGCAGTAGACTGCTGCAAGTTATCCACTGTTAAAAAGCTTGAGTTTGGTTGTCTATCCCAAGACAGTTCCCTTTATGCATCTCACAAGCCAGTTCTCTGACTCCAAGTATCAGTCTCTGCTGCTTCCCCCGGCTTTATCAAGAACACAGTTTTGCTGCTGCTAGAGCTTCTGCTTAATAGATTCATCACAGTACAACACACAGAGGACAGACTATTACCTGCATGCCCCACAGTAGGATCCTAACAGCTTTACTGCAGGATATTTGAAAGTTGAAAGAGATACCCATTAAAGGGCTTAACAGCCACAGTGGACTCATGCCCTCAAGTTGTGTTGGGGAAGTAATCTATGGTCTGTCTATTTTTGACTCACCCACACTACCTGGCAAGATCAGAAACTCAGTTCATTCAATGCATTCAAATGAAGCATCTGATTTGGGGTGGAATAAATTCTCTGTATGGCAGGACAGTAAGGCAGAGAGCTGTTTCATTTCAATGCAGTAACTGAACTGAGATTCTGGTCTTGCTAGGTACTGTGGGTGAGTCAAAGATGCATATAGACTCTTCAGCCTAAAGGTAGGACAGCTATTGTACACATCATTCAGCCTAATTCTCTTAACTCTTCAAAGTAATATGATACCCTTTGTGTAGCCTTTGGTATTCACCAAAGAGCTTGGAAAGTTGACATTTTTTACCACAATCTTGAGTCTCAGCTTCTTTTTCCAGAAGAAGCTTCAAGGTGTTATACTGGGGTAAGGCATCGGTACCCCAGCACTGTGTGTGCCTGTATTGTCAACCATATGGTGATGTGTTTTGGCTCAAAGTTTTGTGGGTTTTTTTGGAGTGGGGGTGGTTCATTCCCACTGAGGATGAAATGCCGGTTTTAGATTTACATGTCCTTAGCTGGAGTTAGGGAAGTTTTATGTTCATTCTTGCTAGCTTCTGGAATAAACTTTGGATAGTTCATACTGTTGTTAATGCTGGATGCCAGCTAACTCAAAAGAAACAATGCTTAAACAGGGCATTAGTGTGATCTCTGATTTTCTCAGACCCCATCAAAGATACATGGCATTTTGAGGACTAGTTTTACTTTTATCAAAGCTACAGATACAGCAATCTGGTATCATCTTCCTGACCTAAATCTAAATAATTGCACTCCGTTGGAAACACGATATAAACACTCAAGGTGTATGTGCATGTTAGCTGGTCAAAATAGTTTCTATAATGTTTATTAAGATCTTACTGGCCTGCAAAAATAAGAACTGTCTGATTTCATTCTATCCTTCTCAGTGTTAGATTCCTATTTAGACTAGATTCTGAACTTTTTCTGTAGTCAACAGGCAGATATAGAAACTTCCAGAGGGCAACATACCCTTTGTAAGCATTTAAAACAAGCAAGATTAATTCAGTTACTCCCACTAATGAGAGTGAGAGAGCAAAAGAGCAAGAACTTCAGTTTTTACATAGCTAAAATGAGGTGACATCCATATTATCTACTTCAATATTTGGCAACCACATCTGTAGGACCAGTAATGACTTCACCAGACAGATGAAAAAAGAATGTGCCATAGGCTTCCAATTGCTGGAGAACTCCAAACTTAACAACCAGTATGGTAAATACATGCAAAAAAGTATTGGTAAGATACGTAGAAAAAGGAGGAATTAACATTATTTCTTCAGTCTCTGGAGCTACAAAATTCTAAGCCAAACTAAAGAAAAAATGTTACTGAATAGGAAAAAAATGAATTCAGAAATGCTAATTTTCCTTACTTGCACACCTGCTTAGCAATTTGGATCTAAGCAAATGCACAAAGTCACTAACTCCTTAGACATACTTTTTCATCTCCTTTGTTAGTACTGTTGTATCTTTTCAAAGTTGCATCTACGTCAAAGTAGTGTATGTGCAAAAATCAAACCCGAAATGTAGAATATAACTGCAGGAAAATTGTTTCCTTTATTGATTTCTTGAGTGAATCTCTATGACAATAAATAGATTGAATGAAACATTATCTTACAAAAGCACCAGTTTAGGCCACTTTTACAGTTGAGCCTTTGCAGAAAAAAGTATTATTATTATTTTTTTTTTAAATGGATTGGATTCTACCCAATAAAGGAAAAAAACCACAACAAACTGCAAAGAAAATTGAGGTCCTTGTAAACTCATTTTCTAGTAGATCTGAGTTCCTTACTGCTAACCATGTACATCAAAGGAGGACCTTGGCATCCGTAATACTCCTGAGATGCATGAAATCCCAAGAAAGAACAAATGAATTGTGTTATCCACCATGTCCAGAAATTATAGGACAGCTTTATGGTTGTACTGGACCTCTGAGGTTCAGTTGAGTATTTACCTTCATGGAATATCATTGAAGTAATTAAATCAGCCTATTTAATTTTTTCTCAACTGTGTACACAACAGTGAGTGAAAATATGAAAGGGACCAAATATTCTTTGGAGTTGAACATGTTAGATGGAGTACATGGAATTCCAAAGAGGTCAAAGGAATTTGGAGAATTTTGATTTACACCAAAAAATTCCAATCCAAAATAATAAAAAAAAGAAAAACCCTACCAATCTTATTAAAGAAAATACAATAATAACATGGGGTAAGGTGAAAATGCTTCCATTACTTCTTTTGTTTTAGAAGATGAAGTAAGCTGTCCAGTTGATTTCAGTGAGCTTAAAATCAAGTACTTAAAGGTTATCTTTCCTTTTCTTTTTTATCCAAATTGAGGCTAAGGCAAGCAGATCATAGTTAAACAGAAGCCAATAGGAAAAGAGTTATAGTATGACAGGTGGTATGAATTCCATGTTTCTAATGTTAGAAGAACAGAAAAAATATCACACAATGGCCTTTTGCATAATTTAACCTCATAAGGATTTGAAAATGAAAAACAAAAAAAAAGGAATGCTTTTCCACATACATGAGACCTTCTTTTCAAGATACTATTGTGTTTAATCAAAAGTATTTTCTGTTCCACTTTCTGGGAATTTTCATTTTCTAAAATAAATGATTGTCAATCAAGAATTATTAGAGTCCTTCAAGAACTTATCTTAAACCTGAATATTAGAAGAAAAAAAGATGTACCTGGCCTTCTATATTATTAAATATTTTGAACAGATAAAATTATTTTTAAAGTAGTAAAACCAACCAGAATTTCTCTAGTATCTATATCTTACATTTGCAGAGATCACATTCACAAAACAGTATTTTCTGGTTTTTCGTTTGTGGGCTTCAGAATACAAGGGTGAAAAGAACAAGTGACAAATATCCATGATAACATGATCTATTGTCGACCTTATTGCTATCAGTCAGTTGCTCTACAGGAAGTATTTCTTGAACCTCAGAAAAGGTCAAGTATGTGAAATCACTCTGTTGATCCCTTCTCCAAACTTTGAATTCTGCACAAAGGAGAAAGTGACCCATTGTGCCAAATCCACAACTCAATTCACTCCAACCGCACACAATAAAAACATACCCCATCAATCTGGACCCTAAATCTCATGGAAGATGTGAAGTTTAGATAAGTACTGTGTTTGTACAAGTATACAGATACTGATTTTGCAGAAATGCTGTATGATGCAGTGATGTTTCAGAGAAGGTTGAACACTTTCAGAATTCCAAATAATTAAGGTCTATTTCACAGAATCATAGAATGGTTGAGATTGCAAGGGACCTCTGAAGGTCATTTGGTTCAACCTGCCTGCTCAAGCAGGGCCACCTAGAGCCAGTTGCTGAGGAACATGTTGTGGTAGGTTGACCTTGGCTGGCTGCCAGGTGCCCACCAAGCTGCTCTGTCACTTCCCTGCCTCCAAAGGACAGGGGGACAAAATATGGCAAAAATGATCATGGGTCAAGATAAGGACAGGGAGATCACTTACCAATTACTGTCACAGGCAAAACAGACTGAACTTGGGGAAATTAATTTAATTTATTACCAATCAAATCAGAGTAGAGTAATGAGAAATAAAAACAAATCTTAAAACACCTTCCCCCCACCCCTCATCCTGGGCCTAACTTCACTCCCAAATTCTCTCCCTCCTCCCCCCGCATC
>NW_008824936.1:807169-819780 GCF_000699105.1 Pygoscelis adeliae | reverse complement strand
TGTTTCTGATGTTCGGAGGGAACCTCCTGTGTTTCAGTTTGTGCCCATTGCCTCTTGTCCTGTCACTAGGCACCACTGAAAAGAGCCTGGCTCTGTCTTCTTCACACCCTCCCTTCCGGTATTCATATACACTGGTAAGATTCCCCTTGAGCCTTCTCTTCTCCAGGCTGAACAGTCCCAGCTCTCTCAGCCTTTCCTCATAGGAGAGATGCTCCAGTCCCTTATTCATCCTTGTGGTCCTTCATTGGACTCTCTCCAGTATGTCCATGTCTCTCCTTTACTGGGTAGCCTGGAACTGGACACAGTACTCCAGGTGTGGCCTCACCAGTGCTGAGTAGAGGAGAAGGATCACCACCCTCGACTTGCTAGCAATGCTTTGTTTAATGCAGCCAGACTGGGGAGACAGCTGAACAATGTTTTCATGGTAATCTTTTTCTAATGAAAGGTTCTGATGCGGACAAATAGAGCATTTGCAGAAAATAAATGTTATTACACTAAGAAATTGATAAATTTTAGTTACTGTACTAGTTACCTGGCTGTGAATATATGTCAGGATGGATGGATGTCATTGTCTGACCTCCAGATTGTCAAAAAAAGTAGCACAGCACATTAGGTTTTTTTGTTGGTTTTTTTTTTTTAAGCGTTAGGATGAAAAAACCCCACACCTGTGCAGTAGAAAGACTTTGTTTCAGTTTTTTATTTAAATTTTAATTTACATCTTAAGTATCATACAAAAACTGGTAGTCAGCAATAAGAAAACTGTTGAGGATGTGATCCAAAAGGTTTCCAGCAGCAGATGAGAAGTTGTCATTTTACCTGAAAAGTATTTTCCAGAACAGGATTTTTTCCATTGTTTCTATTCTATTACATTTCAAGCTGTGGATTCTGGGACTTGTTTGAAGACCACTGAGTCTTCAATTGACTTTTGTATATCTCATTTAGGGCCACGGTATCTTAACAGTTGATGTCCATTTAGTGTGTAGAATGTAATACAGATTTTTTTTTGTATATCAGTAAGGCATTTTATTGAAACTACTGCATAGTAGTTGGAAGTGGCAGAGAATAATAATATCAAGGTGGTAGAGAATTTTAAAAGGGTTGTTTTTCTTTTTTTAAAATAATTGAGGTATTGAGCTAAAACCCCCCTGAGCTATATTTACATTAAGTTTACCAATTCACTAACACTTCTTTATGGTCTTAAGAATACCAGCCTAGCAGAGTACTGAAAGTCAATGTTATTTTTCTTATGTTATTCTAGGACCAAACATACATGTAAAAATTAGTACAAATTTACAAGAGTTTCTCCAAAGGTTCTTCTAATGTAATTCTAGATGCTGAACTTATCATTCTCATCAGTAAAACACAAGAGCTTGTATTGTTTGCTGCTAGGGTTTCAAATTGCTGACAAATTGTCCTCGTGAGTGTCTTTAGCTCCTAAATCAGCAAATGTCCAATGAATGTGCCAGGGACCTCAGCACGCTTCTGCAATAGAAACGTGAGCTGTGTCCTGATAAAACCTAATTCTTTTGGAAGCTAACTGTAAAATGACTCTGTGGCAGTAATTCTGTATCATTCTCTGTATATCTGCCACTAAGAAAAGGAAAGATTAAAGCAATGTAGCCAGTTCATCTCTCTTTTCCCTGTAGATGTGTAGTTGTGTTCAGGCAGGTAAAAATGTGGAATTAAGAGGGTTTTAACCCTTCTATTACTACTGGCCAATGTAACTTGCTTCTTTATTAGAGGGCACTGTTCAGCTCACATCTGGCATTTAGACTGAGACTGAATCCTAACACTTTGACATGTTATGTCAGTTTAAACTTGTCACTTTCTCTTCCAGGACATATTATCTTCTCTATTTACAGAATAACATCTTTTTAGGTTTATGTCACTTGACTTTAGTTGTCTTATCTAAAGTAGCTGATTTAGGCTCCCTATACAGTCAATGCATACTGACTAACAGTTCCCAAAGGTGATTAATTTAAATTGCCTTGATAGCAGTTTTAAAAGGGGAATGAATGCTCCTTCAAAATGTCTTTCTCTTTATTTGCTGACCATAGAAATAACGTATGTAACCAGTTTAGCCTAGATCCCTAACATTTAGATAGTTAAAGATAGCTGAAATAAACACCACTCTGCTGCCACTACTATTAGCCAATAATCTATCAGTAGACCATATAGTCAATTGTATTTCCTAAAATGTTCTTAAAACTTTTTTAACATCAAAAGCCTACCTGAAAATCTCTAGCAATATTTGTCTCTAAAATAATACTAAAGGAGAAAAAATCAGATACATAGTAGTGTTTATTTCAGAGGTTTGAATATAATCTTTCTACCTCTGGTATCCTATTTCCAAAGGTTAACCTCTTCCTTCTCAATTTTAATGAAATGTAAGAGAACTGTTGCCAGCCTACCTTTAGCTAAAACTGATCAAAAATGGAAAACCCACAAGCTTAATGAAAATCTGCAATTCTCCATTGACTTGGGCCCATATATTCTCGCATACCCAAAGCAGCGTGGAAAAAAAAAAACCCCACACAAAAAACTCCAAACAACAAAACCCTGGAAGATATGTGAACAAAACCCAGCTAAACAGAAATGTGTTCAATATTTCGGTGCACAGTCACTCAATAATTGCAGGAGGAAACGCACATGCGGGCACACAATACTATCAGGCTTCCAAAAGCTGTGCTTGTGTCAGGCAGGACAGAGCATGGTGGTGGTCTGAGCCATGATGTCTGTAGAGTTTCAGAGGAAGCACTACTAATGCATGGTTGAAAGCTTACTTAGAAGCAAGCTGTGTCAGAATACGCTTTTTAATTGGCACTCTAGAGGCCGTAGACACATCATCAAACATAGACACAATCTCCTTGGAAAAGAAAGTATTCACAGCATTGTTGATGATCAATATTTTTGTACTGTAAATATTTAGCAACCAAATTTTGTGACTGGCTCTTGTGCATGTGGATGAGGGAAGTGGGACTAAACACATCTGCAAATGCAGCCAAGCAAGCATGCTGTGACTCACTGATTTGTATGGTAAGAATGTGACTCAGGCATATAATTGTAGTACATTAGAGGAAAATGGCTGAATTGCCTGCAACTGGAAAATCAGGCAGATATTGGGCTTATTCCATTCTAAGTTTACAGTTGTTAATTTTATATAAATCCTTAATGTAGAGAATAAACAAGGGCGGAAAAGCCACAAAATTCTGGCTTTTTTAGTTGTCACTGTTTGATAGAAGTAGATACGATAGTGAGAGGGGCTTATATTGTGTACTGGAACCTTCTCAGAAATCTTTGCTGGCAAAATTTTTGCATGTTTGTGGTTGGGGTATTTTCAATTTTTTACCATGGAATTTTGGAGATAGACACAGAAGAGCTGTGAGATGACAAGGAAAATGCTGTGATTTCTTCCTGCTCTTCATGGTGACTTCCAGACATGAAACCAAAAGCCAGAATGCAACTATAGTTTTAGGTTCCATCAGCTCTCACTCAGTATGACATAGTATCTAATTGTTGCTCTGCATGTGTGTAGCTTTTTTTAAATTTGGGTTTGGGAGGAAAGGTAAAAGTGTTTCTACTATTTTTATACCATTGAATGTTTGAGCTCTAATGACCATTGAGATTCTCATATAAAATCACTGTTTTCTGTGTCACTTTCTAATACATCTGGACTGCAGTTAGACATCAGCCTAGGCTTTCAATGTCCTTTTGACCTCTGATTGTACAAATCCTGTAACACCAATATGATATAACCTTGTAACATCAATAGGTGAAATGACATCTTTCTGGGATTCCCTTTAACTATGTTAATGCATTATTTCAAAGTGCTACTTGAAAAGTTAGACAGTTTGTTGCCTAAAGGCAGTATATTCCAGGAAATTTATGTGCAGTAAACAGCCTAGGTTTTTTTCATTAGCATATCTACAGAAACAAAGATGATTAGAAATAAATTACAGGTTATACATTATCTGCATTTTGGTGTTGGGTTTTTCCGTGAATATTTCAGGTTCTGTAGCTCAGTAGTACATAGTGCTTTTTTATCACTTGTTGTTTCCGTTAAAACTACATGAAAATGTAGTTTGTCTTTCTATACTGGTTTACAGTGTGCAATGACTTAAAAAGAAGTGTAAAAATGTAAATTATTTAAAGAGTTATATCCTTCCATTTTGTTTTGATTCAATGACTATTTCCACACTCTCAATTTTTTTCATGGTGGGAGAGAGTCCAAGTACAGAACATGTATCAACAGGCACAATAGTGAGACTCATTGCTAAAATATGATTGAATTCAGCATGGTAAGTTATTCTTTAAATGCTGTTGCGCATTTTTATTGCCTAGTTAAGCAGTAAAATGAATGTGTCCTTGCTTATGGATATAAATATATCTCAGCATGTTTTAGCTAGTATGTCAAGAAGAAAAATACTGCTTCTTAGAATCTGTGATTTTCACATAGGGAAAAAACATATAAACCCAGATTGTCTAGTTGTGACTGTTTAAAGGAACTTTCAGCAGTAGTGCTATGCAAACCAAAGGAAAAATGATTCAAAGACAATGCTCATAGCATGAATGTAATGCGTACTTGTATGCGCATACGATTATGTCAGATAAATTAAACATATTCTACTCAAGATGGTCATATCTAAAACTATAGAGTTGTATATAACTGTGGACGGATCATGCACCATATAACATATACCACCACTGTATAAGATATTAGAGGGATCATATAGTACTTAAAAGGACTAGATTTTAGAAATATATTTCAATGTTTTCTATCAAAAAAACCTATATGGAAGAATATCTTCCATATCCATTAAATACAGCACATATTCAACATTTCTTTAAAAAAATTGCTATCTAGCACATAGATTACTATTATGTAATTACTACATAGCACATATTACTACAGCACATATTCAACATTTCTTTTAAAAAATTACTATCTAACACCACCTTTCCTGGAAACTAATGGTTAACTAACATAAAGCTTAGCCTGCAAAATGAGATTTTAAGAGCTGGAGTACAATGAAGGAGAAGGAACTACTAACAATGTTGTTCCAAATGTGTTGTCTAAGCAAATGTAAGAAAACCATAAAAATGTCTTTCGTTGAATCTGCTCACAATCAAAAAGCCAAGCTATTGTACATGAAAGTGCTTCTAAGAGACTGAAACAAATAGTAAACTTTAACTATATGTGATTTGGGGTCTGTATTTAACTCACGCTAATCAACTAGTTTGAGAGCCAGTACCTGTGTTAAGACTAATAGCAAGGAAGGGGTAGTATTTATTTATGTCCTCCAGGATGGATGGACGGACAGGTAGTTACCACATGTAGAGTGTATTAACTAGCAAGGGGCAGGTAATATATCATAAATTAAGTATCACCATTAAGACCATGACTCTTGGTGACTAATAAAATGATAAATGTAAGTTCCCAAGCTCACGTTTTGAGGGTATTTGGAAAGAATTAGTGTAGTGATATCTCTTATGCTAATTTAAGAAAGCAGCCCTCACTGCAACATTCAGCCAGTGTTTATGCTGGAGCAGAACAGCCCTCTAGGCTAGCACCCACCTGCTTCATAACCTGCTGGGATGAAACTGCAAGACCTGCTCATACCAGAACATCCAAGGTGTTTCTGAACACCTACAGCTAGATTTATTAGAACAGTAATCGAAGCTGGTTACATTTTTAGACAAGAAGCAGCTCAAAACAAGACAGAATAAAAACAAAAGGCTTTGGAAACGAACAGACCCTCCCAGACCCTCTGTGACTGTGAAATCTTTCTGATTAGCAACTTTTAGTAGTTTCCTGCTTGCAACAGACTTTGCACAATCATTTTTGGAAAAAATCTCCCTAATCACCTCCAAGACCAGTCTATGTGTCTGCTCCCTGTCAGTGCTGTGGGGTCCCTATTATCTGTGTCTGCCTCTCCCTCCACCACCTCAGCTTTCTTGTAGCCCCTTCTCCCGTGTGAGTATGCTCAACTGCTCTTAGAAAAAGATCAAAGCTATGTTCCTTCCAAAAGGACGTTTACCCTATGTGGGCAGCTAGGAAGCACAACCAGAAAACCTCCCTCATCCTTGTTCAGACCCAACATTTGAACAGAGTGTTCATTAACATGCAAACTGTGAACAAACAGGTAAACCTGACTCTGCATGACTGCAAACCTGCCATTTAATTTCAATTAGGGCGTTCTGAAACAGGATATCTTAACTATTAGAAATAGAATAGAATAAAATAAAAAAGTTGAATAGTAGTTTAGTGATGAATGACAGTTACAGGCAGGCTGCATCAATTTAACATTAATTAAGCTAAGAGGTTAGATTATCAGGTCATACTGAAGCTAGAAAGTAGAAAGGAGTATAGTTTTCCACAAGCAAACCTTAAAAAGAAACAACTTGATTGCTAAGTCACCTGTAAATGTATTTTTTTAAGCTTTTTGAATTAAGACCAAACAATACAATGTTATCTTATTACATTGTGTAGAGTAATATATTTCATATTATTAGGATAATAAAGAGATTTTATCGTAGAGATTACATTCCTCTGACACTGAATGTCTGCTCAGGCAGATGTTCCCACCTGCAGATGTCCAAAATCTTTTTGAAGCTTAAGCAGTTCACCTAAGTAAATTTCTTTACGATATTAATTCCTCATTAGTGGGTTTTTTATGTTCTTTACATTTGAATTTTTCTGTTCATTCTTTTTTTTTTATTTATTCTGTACCAGCATAATCATATTTGAATGCAATTCATGTCATTGTTGCACATAAATTTGCCATCATCTTTATTGCATTATTCTTTATTTGCTCATTGTATGGCATAACTAAATTAATAGATAAAATTATTGCCTCTATTGACATAAAAGCTTAATTTCTCTACATTTGTTCCTTTGATTCTCATGATTTCATAGCTAATGTTTGGAGATCAGTGCATCACATCAGTAAGTACATTTTCAGGGATGTTATTTGTAAGCTTCTTTTGAACAGGCAGCACTAGGACCTCTTTGCTGGCCTGTTAGCAGTGATATTCTTATTACATTTGAACACAATCATAGTGTTAATTTGTAAAAGATATTTCCCTGAAGCAGAAAAGCAGTCAGACTTATAGCTATATGCTATATGGCAGGGAGGTTGGAACTAGATGATCTTTAAGGTCCCTTCCAACCCAAACCATTCTATGATTCTATGATTCTATGACAATACTTTCCAGATAGCTCGTAATACTAAAGCTATGTTAGTTACTGTTGCTATTTTTAAAAAATTTAGGAACAAATGCCATTCACTCTGAAATATTCCACCAAAAGCAGAAAGGTTAAAATTCATATTCCTGAAGTATTTACTGACAAGATGTTTTAATTAGGGCAGCAACAAGCTATTCAGCTGTATTTGGATATAACACTAGTTTAATTCACACTTCTCTGCTAAATAAACCAACAACAGCAGTCTGTGAAATTAAAATATGGGACACCTATGTTTTTGCTTAGTATCAGCTTGTGTTTTAACATTTTACACTGCTGAATATAAATATCCAAAGGAAAGGTGTAAACTAATCTGGAAGGAAGGGGCTGATTCATGACAGAACAGTTCCAATTTTAAGCATGTGTAGGACCAACAAATGAATTGCTTGCTAACTATTGCTGTGAAAATAATTTGCAATGAATAATTTATCTAACACATTTAGCTTATTTTCAGATTTTTTTTTTTTGAGAAGACATATTAATAAATTATTAATTCAGCTATTTTAAGATATTTGTAATGATTTTTATTTCCAGTCTTTGACTTGATTAAATTCATTCCCTGGGAATACTTACCATTTTTATCATGTTTGTTATAATTTCTCAGAGATGTAATAAAATGTTTTTTTGTCTAGTTGATAGGTATCTAAACATTTCTTGCTTCAGTTTGAATTCTAAAATTAATATTTTGCATAGTGCTGGATCTGTTAAATTTAGTCAAAAGAATATTCATATAAAACAGCGTGGAAAAGTGTAAGTCTAAATGAAGTAGATATTTATAAAAAGTGGATTTATATGAATATTTACAGTAATCTTCATATAATGCTTATCAGTCCTGAAGACATTGTTAAAGATAGAAAGTAGAATTTGGAAATAGGTTTGGAAAAAATAGGTTTGGGAATAAATGTCTTCAATATTGCAAGATGAGGCTTTTTTTCTTGTTTGAATCTTCCTGTACTGTGTTTTTCAACATTACATTTTCAGCCTTTCATTGCTGAAAGTAAATCCATTTTTTCTTTTGTAATTCTAAAAGCACAACCAAATAGATAACTTTGTTCCCAAAAGAGAAGCTGGAGTGTTGACTCTGATTTTAGCTGCTTCTTACTGACACCAAACTAAAACCATATTTTCTCTTGCTGAGAAGTAAACTGGGAGGCAGGTGTCCCTCCCACTGTGACCCATAAGGTTTGTTAATTATGATCTCCATGTTAAAGCTGACCACAGTTTTTTAACCAAAATTTCTAAATGACCTAAGCAATTTCTTTGAATGGAAAAAATATGCATTGAAAATTGCACATTGGTAAATCCCTCAGTATTGCAACCCTCAGAAGTACATCAATGTTGTTTCCCAATGGGATGCTCTCTCCTTAGAAGTTCATTTGTAGGCTTTTCTAAGTGTATGTATGAGTGTAAGAAAAAATATGTGAACGCACATACACAAGGTAATGATTGATTAATTCAGCAGAGATATTGATAAAACATCAGGTCAAGTAGCAAACCATTTAGGCTGACTGCTTAACGTTTAGTCTCTGTCATATAGTCAAGCTGAAATACTTTATTATATTTGCTTAAATGGATACATGGGGGGGAAAAAAAGTCTACACTATTCTTTGCTCCAGAAAACTACATTTATCAAATGGTTTCTGCTTTTTCATTACTTTATCAAATAGACAATTGTTTCTGAGCTTTTTCTCCCAACCTCTCTATTCTGCATGCTTAGAAAACTTCCTAAAATCATCAATACTTTAATATTTGCATATATTGGCTTGTAAGCCTCCTACTTGTACTGTACTTTGTTTATAAATGGCTCTGTATTTTTATAGAATACAATGAGAAAAATTACTATCTAAGCAATGCAGATTAAGAAGCGGGAACATTGTGACAAATGAAGAGAAAATCTGCAGGTTATATGGGAGCTCAGTTTTCAGTTTGATGAAGTTCTATTGTATATATAAGGAACAATTACGTCCCTCTTTACAAAAACTGTTCTACATTTCTAAAATGAATAACCTTTGAGGTTGAATGAAAAACAGAACATCTTTATGAGTGTACATGATTTTAGCCAAGAAAAATGGGTCATGGGAGTTATTTTTCTATCATACTAAAAGTGATATTTTAATTCAGAATTATTAGAATTAAAATAAGCTTTACCCTGCTCTGTCTGTCATTTTACAGTGTACTCAAAATTTTGATAGCTGTGAATCAGGGACTTGATCATCTTATTTCAAAGGCAAGATCTAGAGCACAAAGCAGAAGATAAAAAATAAAGGAAAGAAAAACATAAAATAGGTTGAAGATGGAGAAAAGCAGAAATTGTACTTTGATTAATTGAAAGGTTAATTACTGAAAGACTTCCTCCATGCAGAATACTGGTAATTAGAAAGTCTGAGTGATGTGTGATTTCATTTAACACTATGCAAACAGCCAACATGACATAGTAAACTGCTTGATTCTTCTTGTGTTTGTGAAATATATAATTTGGTATTTCATTTTACTCTGGAGTTAAAGAAAGCTCCTTTTCCTTTTTCTTTGGGTTTTTTTTTACTTTTTTTTTTTTAATAGACAAAAAATGCAGTAAAAAAATTACAGATTGGTAGAGGTGAGACCAATTAGATATCATGAGCTAGTGTTCTTGTCCACCACTGCCACCTTAAGTCTGATCTGTGAGGCACACTGGGCACAGGACAGAACTGTGTTGTGCAATACAATTTCTGGTCACCTCAAGAGGAATCTTATGGTGTCTTTTACAAAGTATCAAGCCTCCTTGAAACTTTTCTCAATATTTTGAGAAAATGTTGTTTTCCTAAGAATGGAAAGTAGAATGTTAAAAATGTTCCATAAGAATGGGATTTCCAGTAGAGCACCAGGCTGTCTTGCTTATGTACCACCAGAAACTCCTCACTCCTTCTGACTCTTGGAAACACTCTCAGTGAACCTGCCTCAGCACATGCAGGAAGATACTGACAAAAAGAAAAATGTGTGCGGAGCCCAGAAACCACATCAACTTTGGAACCTCCTGGGTATACCTCAGGGACTGGGGTACTGTCAAATTGCTGATTTCCAAGGAGCTATAGAAATGGACAGAAAAGAGACAATATTGGATACTGAATTTGAGGGAGTCTGGGACTGGAAGATCATGAGAGTCAAGTCCACATTGTTGGTATAAATCTAAATTTAACAAGGAGTTTTGATGGGAAAAGTTTTTTATAGGATAATCAAAAAGACAGACTGGAGTTACCAATGTATTATCAGGTCTGGACAAGGCATAAAGACAAGAATTAACTCCTGTGTCACTACCTCCCACACTTTGAGCCATGAAGGCAGTGGCCTGAAGCTGGCTGACAGTAATGTCAACAGAAACAGCGATGCTTTTAACCATCAGGAAAGAATTCATCCTGTGGTTTTAGTCACCTGAGTGTTAGTTGTGTAATCTAAGCTACTTACATAGGTACTCATTATAAAGTAATTAAACCCATGCTAAAATAACTATTTAAGAAAGGTACTCTGAGTAGGCAAACTGTCTGTCTCCATTTACTCCACTTTGCAAGACTAAAGTTAGGTGAGATGACTCCTGTCTTTAGAGACTCAGTGACAAGCAGAACCATTTTCTCCAAGTTTTATTTTAAGCAGGTTGATAAAATCCCATCACAGTAGTAAACAAAAGAACATGGAAATAGCAAATGCATGGCAAGCAGCATGATTGAAGTAGGAGGGAAAAATGGAAAATCTTCCTAGTGGAAGATCTTCCTTCCTTAATTTATTAAGGACGTAAAAATCCACATTGTCACAGAGTACTAATAGAGACAGCTTATTGCCCTTCGTGGACTTTTAGCACAACCTGTTCTTATGTAATTCCTTTTATTCTTCATTGCAGAGTCAGGATACCCATTCCTATGCATGTTGCTATCTGGATCATCCATTACAATATACTCTGCACAGCTTACCATTAGTTTGAAAACGATGTCTGCCTCTTCAACCCAAGAGTTGCTTCTATGTAACTAACCCATGTTAACAGCAGCTAACTAACAACATGAATCAAGAAGTATGAGGTAGTGCAACAAGGAAGATAAAAGAAAATATCCCTCCACCAGAGAAAGGGCTGGCTCAATCCTCCAGCCTTTGGGACAGAAGTTTTGATACAATTTAGTTTAACATAGCAAGCCCCAACCACACGGGATACAAAAAAAAAAGTATTGGAAAGGAAGAGAGTGTGATCACTTCCCATTTGTCTTCAATCCCCAAATAACAGGGACTAGTCAAAAACTAGAAGTATCTTAACAGCTTCTCCTGCAGCACACATTGTAACCACCATGGCAGCTAGCTGGTTAAGCATCTTTTCCCTGTCATGGCACAAGATTACAAACGAAGCTATCACTTTCTTTCTCTATTGTTCTATCCATTCTTCTAGCTCCATGTGAGGAACAGCATTCTGCAGAGTCGTGTGACAGCAGGAGAAATAAAAGGCAAACAGCTCTGCTTTTGAACAACAAAACTGCGCTGCAAAATTTATAAAGCTGTTAAATAAACTTGGATCATTAAATAAAAAATTCAGGCCCTTTATCTGGTGTGAAAAACTGCATATATTTTAATCTGAACAGACATAATATTTTTTACTGTATATCATTTTTGATGGAGATCACACAAAAGAAATAGGTTAGACTGAGAAAGGTCTGCCAACAAGATAAACCTATAGTCACAGACACATCTAATTCCCCAAGCTTTCATCATTAATATTTTATGGCCCTCACTGATCTGCCCGATCTTGAAGAAAAATGTATCTTTCATTTAAGCAGGCAGGGCACAGTAATAGAATTTATCTGTATCAAAAAGGACGTAAAATGCAAACTACAAGAGAGATGTCATAGCAAAGCATTAAGTTTGCTCACTGTTACCTGCAACACTGTTCCCTGCACGGAGTGTGTTACTTGAACAGCAGAAATAGCATTAGCATACACAAGTATGACGGCATTCCCATTAAGAGAAAAATATGGTAAATCCTATTTGTAGGAGTTTTTTTAATCTCTACCTAAACACTTCATTTTTTACAGTCCTTCTGTAAAGTAACATCCATTTCCTTTGCTGCAGATTCCTGTAGGATGTGGCTAGTATTTCAAGGATAACCTATCAACTGTATGAGATTCAACAAGGCCAAGTGCCGGGTCCTGCACTTCGGCCACAACAACCCCATGCAGCGCTACAGGCTTGGGGAAGAGTGGCTGGAAAGCTGCCTGGCGGAAAAGGACCTGGGGGTGTTGGTCGACAGCCGGCTGACAGCTGGCAGTGTGCCCAGGCGGCCAAGAAGGCCAATGGCATCCTGGCCTGTATCAGAAATCGTGTGGCCAGCAGGAGCAGGGAAGAGATGGTGCGCCTG
>NW_008824936.1:805457-806844 GCF_000699105.1 Pygoscelis adeliae | reverse complement strand
GCCCAGGGAAGTGGTGGAGTCACCATCCCTGGAGGTATTTAAAAGACGTGTATATGAGGCGCTTAGGGACATGATTTAGTGGGCATGGTGGTGTTGGGTTGACGGTTGGACTCGATGATCTTAGAGATCTCTTCCAACCTTAATGATTCTATGATTCTATGAACATTTTTGATTTACCAGCATTAGAGAGAATACAAAAAGAAATTATTCTTTTCCTACATTCACTGATGAATCTCAATAATGCATCAAGGAACATTTACTAGGGTAAAGACACTTGAGGAGACCATACAGTTTAAATAGATTTGTTGGTGAGTCTGCTTGCATTAGTGACATGTGAAAATACAAGAACAGAAGTGCTGTGCTGTGCTCTGTAGTAACTCTGTCAGTTACTTTGAGGTATAGTAGGAATAATGCATTTGCCTATGGCAAAGAGGAAACAATGAACTTATATAGAAAAAAATGCAGGTATGTCAGTTATAACTCCACTAACACATGCCACTTATATAAGGCTGACCATGAACCACCCTTTCATGGTAATATAGTGATACATGAGATTTAGACACTGCCTGAACAATCCCTAGATCATGTTCCTTGTTTGTCCTGCCTAGGCTGTGCTGTTTGACTCAGGTCACAAGGACACAACTGTGTAATTTGCAGGCAGCCCAGAGCAAGCAATGGTGCAACCCCTTATCAGACAAAAATAAGCCATGAAAATAGAAAGACTGAGGTTTGTGATATACCTCTCTACTCTATCACCTACATATGAGGCTTTCTCATGATCCCATTTTAGCACAGTATGTTGGTGTGATATGGAGCAGTTCCTGGAAATCGAGAACTCTAAAGGCTGTAATTTTCCAGGATGCTTATCCTAAAATACAACCCTTGTGATGGCAGCTGACTCTTTTTACCTTTTCTCTTTTACTGAGCCACAGCATTATCACAGTATGATAGAAGTGCTGGTTGGGAGGGATGTCTATGGAGTTCATGTTGGTCAAATCCTACTCAGAATGGGGCTATGCCCAACACTAGAAAAAGCTAGCTGTGGCTTTGTCTAGCCAAGGCTTGAAAATCTCCAAGGGCATTCCACAACCTTTCTGGGTAGCCCATTCCAGTGTTGCATTGCACCTCTAGTGGATTTTTTTCCCAAGTGTCTAATCTGAAACTCTCAGGCTGTAATGTCTGACATTAGCAGAGAGCTAAAACTACCACTATGTTACCTAACATTAAATATGAAAAATAAAAAATTAATAAAACCACTGTCCTGGTTTCAGCATGGATAGAGTTAATTTCCTTCCTAGTAGCTGGTACAGTGCTGTGTTTTGGATTTAAGGTGAGAACAATGTTGATAACACATCAATGTTTTTAGTTGTTGCTAGGTAGTGTTTAT
>NW_008824936.1:804007-804978 GCF_000699105.1 Pygoscelis adeliae | reverse complement strand
CACTTATATAAGGCTGACCATGAACCACCCTTTCATGGTAATATAGTGATACATGAGATTTAGACACTGCCTGAACAATCCCTAGATCATGTTCCTTGTTTGTCCTGCCTAGGCTGTGCTGTTTGACTCAGGTCACAAGGACACAACTGTGTAATTTGCAGGCAGCCCAGAGCAAGCAATGGTGCAACCCCTTATCAGACAAAAATAAGCCATGAAAATAGAAAGACTGAGGTTTGTGATATACCTCTCTACTCTATCACCTACATATGAGGCTTTCTCATGATCCCATTTTAGCACAGTATGTTGGTGTGATATGGAGCAGTTCCTGGAAATCGAGAACTCTAAAGGCTGTAATTTTCCAGGATGCTTATCCTAAAATACAACCCTTGTGATGGCAGCTGACTCTTTTTACCTTTTCTCTTTTACTGAGCCACAGCATTATCACAGTATGATAGAAGTGCTGGTTGGGAGGGATGTCTATGGAGTTCATGTTGGTCAAATCCTACTCAGAATGGGGCTATGCCCAACACTAGAAAAAGCTAGCTGTGGCTTTGTCTAGCCAAGGCTTGAAAATCTCCAAGGGCATTCCACAACCTTTCTGGGTAGCCCATTCCAGTGTTGCATTGCACCTCTAGTGGATTTTTTTCCCAAGTGTCTAATCTGAAACTCTCAGGCTGTAATGTCTGACATTAGCAGAGAGCTAAAACTACCACTATGTTACCTAACATTAAATATGAAAAATAAAAAATTAATAAAACCACTGTCCTGGTTTCAGCATGGATAGAGTTAATTTCCTTCCTAGTAGCTGGTACAGTGCTGTGTTTTGGATTTAGGGTGAGAACAATGTTGATAACACATCGATGTTTTTAGTTGTTGCTAGGTAGTGTTTATACTAGTCAAGGACTTTCCAACTTCCCATGCTCTACCGACTGAGAAGGCTGGAGGTGCACAAGAAGCTGGGAGGGGGCACA
>NW_008824936.1:793048-803864 GCF_000699105.1 Pygoscelis adeliae | reverse complement strand
AGTGAATTAATTCCTTTGTTTTGCTTTACTTGCGTGCGTGACTGTTGCTCTACCTATTAAACTGTTTTTATCTCAACCCACAAGTTTTCTCACTTTTACCCTTCCGATTCTCTCCCCCATCCCACTGGGGGGGAGTGAGCAAGCGGCTGCGTGGTGCTCAGTTGCCAACTGGGGTTAAACCACGACAACCACTTACAACATTTCATTTGTGCCACCAGATGCAGGAAGTGAAAACTTCAGCGCAAAGTCATCTCACAACACCTCATAAGAAAGACATGAAAACTCTCCTAGTAGAATACCTTACCATTTGAAAGTCTAAGCCAGAAACTGAAAGACAAAAAATGAAAATAGACTCACAGAATCATAGAATCATAGAACGGTCTGGATTGGAAGTGACCTTAAAGATCATCTAGTTCCAACCCCCCTGCCATGGGCAGAGACACCTTCCAGTAGACCAGATTGCTCAAAGCCCCATCCAATCTGGCCTTGAACACTTCCAGGGATGGGGCATCCACAACTTCTCTGGGCAACCTGTTCCAGTGTCTCATCACCCTCATAGTGAAGAATTTCTTCCTTATGTCTATTCTAATTCTACCCTCTTTCAGTTTAAAGCCATTAACCCTTGTGCTATCACTACATGCCCTTTTAAAAAGTCCCAAGGTAAATCACATTCTGAAGTGTGCTGTCTCTTTCTAATGACTAGAGTGAAATCTTAGGAAAAGTAGGCTTCTAAATCAGATGCCTCATTTAAAAGAATAAAGCCAGCTGAAAATCTGACTGTGAACCTCCAACAAATCAGTAATGTTTTCATCAAAAGTAAGTCAGATGACCCTAATTTTGAAAGCATTATTAAACAACTATATAAAGGGGAGCGTGCTACAGTAAGCAGCACACTATGAATATGAGAGCATATTTCTTACTATCCTAGAAGCTGTTCTACCAACTGTAGAAGAAAATGCTATAATAAAGAGGAGAAGCACAAAGTGGAGAATAACATGGAGAGGTAACATGGAGAGGAGAGGAGGGGAGAGGAGAGGAGAGGGGAGGGGAGGGGAGGGGAGGGGAGGGGAGGGGAGGGGAGGGGAGGGGAGGGGAGGGGAGGGGAGGGGAGGGGAGGGGAGGGGAGGGGAGGGGAGGGGAGGGGAGGGAAGGGAAGGGAAGGGAAGGGAACATATTGGCATTTGGTTCAGGAGCCAACAGGTCTTGCTACAGGTATGGAAAGGGCCCAGCATCTTTGACAAACTGTTAACCTCTTAATCTGGGAGAATTTTACCAGTTATAGTTTCCTACTCATTAATACCACTATAATTATGCTGGTAAAACGAAACAAGAAATTTTTCCTATGCTGAAATGAGAAATTATAGTCTCACCTAAAATTATAGTTTTATAACTTTCCTGTGTTGGTATGAACTCAGCATAGGGATGCAGTACTAACAGAAATGATACAGCCTGTCCTTTGCTATAAAATCCTTAGTGATGTTACCTGTTAAATAGAAAATTTGGGTAGACAGATAGATTGCTTCTGTGATTCATCCGCATACTAAAGTACCCTTTGGTCTTCAGAACAAAATGAAGCCTGAGTAGATAGGATAGAAAACATTACAAATAGCAAAGAAAATTGCTGAAATGATAAATTCTTTTATTATTGTGGACATAAACTATGGTCAATAACATATTTTGTTAGACTGTGGGGACCTTAACATGGCTACAAAAAGAGAGATGTTGAATTATAGTTAATAATTTTATTATTATTATTAATAATAATAATACAAAAGAGAGCATGTCAAACAGCCAGCAGAAAAAAAATAAATCAGAGCATAATTTAGAAATGCAGAACCCTTGTCTAAATTAGATGCGTCCTCCGGCTTTTGGCAATGAAAGCTATGAGAATCATCTCAGAGCTAAGCATTTTAGGGAGGTAAAGATTCTTACAGTGTCACCTAGTAATAGCCTCATCCCCAGCAGTTTACCACGAGGCTATGCATGTGCATATGAGAAAAAAAGTAAGAAAAAGCTGAATAAAAAAAAAAAAGCTGCAGCAGTCTAACTCCAGTCACTGTAAAATAATTAAAATATGTAACTTAGGACTGATGTCTAACATTATATATTGCATTGCTTCCACAATATGACAATAATACCCACCTAGGATAATAACAATTCTAGCTCCTGGCCCATATCTCAGAAATAAGTGACTTCTTACTGAGGACTTTCTGCTTGTGATAGAGGAAAAAGAACACAAGTCAAGCTGACCAAAGAGTGAATTGCCCAAAATTATACTGTCTCACTTTATTTTGGAGAATGCTGAGAGAGAGATCCTTGGTTTGTGCAAACTGCCACAGGTCCACTGAAATCACCTTTTTCTGCCATTTCAGGAATTGTTCTTCAGCTTAAGTCTTTTTTTTTTTTCCTTTTTCCCCAGTTCCTTTTTCAAATCAATTAACAGAGAAAAAAAAGGTAAACAATGAGTGCTGTTTCTTAATTTCTCGCTAGTTACAGATCAAAAGTTGGTCCTGATTGTTTCTTTGATGCATATAAGCTACTGAAAGAAGTGACTCAGAATCGTACCTGGAAATTATTCTTAAATGATTTTTTGAAATGGCTTGGATTTTCACATTGCCTATCCATAAAATATTGTCCCCAGATTTCTTTGTACTAAGGGCAGTATCTTATGATGGACAGATTCTGGTGTTCTAGAACTGTACTGGAAGGGAATTCACATTAATGTTCTTTATAATCTTTATAATAATAGTCAAGAAGATTTTTCTTTTTCTAGTAGTCTTCATGGATGACAGGCAGGCCTGTCCCTGTGCCATATTCTCCCAATGCTTATCCAGTAATACCTTGAAACCTAGCAAGAGCCTTTCACATGGCACATGTCTCCTTTAGTCGTCTGCCAGAAATGAATGCTGGCAGCTGCTCTGAAGCCCATTCATTGAACCTATACCATTTCTAGAGCAAAGCTCTGCTAGATGTGGGGGAAACTGTGCCAAGCCAGCCTATCTTTGTACTATGCAGTCACTGCTCTTGTTGCCCAGTGTGAACCTCCAGGGTTTCCTAAGGATTTAAGGAGGGAATGCAGAGAATGGAAGAGGTTATTTTTAGATAGACTCATCTCTTTCAGCAAAGGGAGTTTCTAAACTGTAAATAGGGGGACACTGTCCAGAGAGAACAAGAGTAACTGTTATAAAAATTTATACACCTGTTCCTAAAGGTGTTAAATTTAATTTGCCTAGTGAAATCTGTAAATCTGTCTAAGTACAGGACAATAAAATAAACAAATAAATATCTTATCTTATCATCTTATCTTATCTTATCTTATCTATAAATAAAAGATATGTTTCTTTAAATTTGGCAACTGATATCAGCTTTGATTGTTTTTCAGAGCAATAAAGACATTTTCATGTCTGCAATATTGGCTGTAACATTTAAAGACTTACCTGAATGATTTAAAGAACTAATTTAACATGAACTCTAATATTTCTGGACTTCAGAACTGGCCCATAACATAATTTTAAGTAATTTTCTTTTCCTGTCTGTGAATAAATAAATACTTGCTAATGCAATCAGGTGAAAGACATAACATTAGAATTTAGTGAAACATTAAAAGCTAAACTTGGAGTTTTTAGTAACCTTAGCTGGATCTTCCATTTTTGCCCAAAGACCATTTTTAATACCTGTCAGCATTGCCTCTTTTTTCCTGTTGAATTTTATTCTTTGGTAGTCTGAAGTTTTACAGAGCCACTGTCTGTTTTTATACTACAGAAGAAGGGCAGTATTCCTTCTAAATGGTCAGTGTCTGACAAAGGCCATCTGCTCTTTTTAATCATCTGTACTACTCATTTGGAAAGATGAATTTCTAATTGCTACTGCATACTGTGTTCAAATAGTAAAGAAGGTTTTCATATATGTGTTCAAATCAAGCCACTCCTTTTCTTCTCAATTTCAGCAGAAATGTAAACAAGCTGATACATCTGTCATTCAGAAGAATGTAGCTAAGTTTATGGAATAAAATGCTCTTTCTCATTTACTGGTGCAGGAGAAGTAATTGCTCCCTGCAGATTGACAAAGTTATTCCAGTGCTAATCTTGTGTAAATGTCAGAAGTGGCAATAAGGTGATCTCCTGAGAAGCAGGGTGTAGGTGTGGGGGGTGCTGGAAAGCAGAAAACCCTGCAAACCCAAATCCATGATCTGAACCCCAAACATTTCCAAAGGACAAACTGTTCATAAGCTTAATAAAAAGTGCAAATATTTTTTGGCTCAAATTCAATGTTTAGAGCTAGGTGAACAGCTATAGTGTTCTGCAGTGCCACAAAGCTACTCAAGTGACTCACACCGTGACAGGTTGTGCTGGGAAAAGGACTACAGGGCCAGTGAAGCCACGTAGAAACAGGTTGGCCCAATAAAAGAGTTTTTTCTTCTTACCCCCCTCATGAATGTAATGCTTTCCCCAAATTTGAAACTGTTTCAAAATAGAACTGTGTCAAGTAGAAACCTCCAAATACTACACAGTTGCAATTAGCATTTATTAAATAGCAAATGAGATGTATTATAACACCTTTTTCATATGTACTGTAAAAAGGGCAATAGAACAACAGAACCTTGGTCCACAGTAATGGAAGGCTACACATACCCAATGGATTAATATGACATCTAACAAATTTTTCAGTCTCCCAAACATCTGTACATACAGAAAAGAACAGCAGAGAGAAGGAAGAGAGAAAGGAGAAGGAAATTTAAAATTAATAGTGGTGAATGACAGGAACTTTTTTTTTTTTTTAATTTCACTAATTCTATGACCACTATGACCACTAACAATGCTCTACTACAGCTGGGAGTACAACAGAAACAAAAATATGAGTTGATAAGTACTGATCCACTATTATACAGTAAACACCATTAAAAGTACCAGTCTTTGTTACCTTAATCGCACAAATGCGATTAAGCTACCAAAGTTCTCTTCTGTTACAGATAGAGTGGAAAAGCAGTATTAATTTCAGTCAGAAACCAGCCTCACTGACATGTAAAAAACAAAAATCTAAAAATGTAGTGTTTAAAATCATTAAGCTTTAGTTATTTTCTTTAACTGGTAGATATTTACTATTTACATTCTTCCGAACTCTACTCTGTCTATATGGATCACTTTGCAACAAAATAACAAAATTAAGTAAAGATGCATTAAACAGAGCAACATTTTTAGCCAACTGAGATGTTTTAGAATTGCATGAGAGCTTCTGACCAGATCTTTCAGAGATTCTCTGTCAGTTTATGGTAAGTAAAGTGTAAAAAAAATTGCCTTTGACTGCTAGCTTATCACTAAAGGAAATAAAAGCAAATTTGTATCAAGCATGGAAGAAATATATACTATGCATACTATGATGTTTATTTTAAATATTTAATGACAGTGTAGACTAGTTGGATGTTCTACCCTTACATACTTCTCTTATTCAATAACATTGCAGATATCTATTCAGATAGAATTAATCTTAAATATAATTCTATATGAAAGAAAAAAGTAAAGAATAATTCAGATACATCCCAGTACTTATGATATTTAGATACCTAAAGACAGATTAATTTAATGTTAATGAACAGCTGAAATTATTTTTCACTAAACTGTGACTCTGAAGGTTTTGTAATATTTTCAGTTTGGTTCTTAAAGAAAAGCTCTCAGTCAGATCAATGAAAGTGATAATATCTAACATATTTACGTTGACAAAATGTCACTGAAAAGCCCTTTACTGAATAATAGCACTAAAGGTCAGTTTCCTTTGTTTATATATTCATTTTATGTTTTATATCTTTATAGTCCTTATATAAATAAAAGTGAAAATAATTTTGTCAAAAAAAAGACAAGCAAATAAAAATGAGAAGTACCATTGATAGAGTAAGAACAGTATCATGTATGTTAGAATTTTAAACATACTGGTATGTTTAAATGGTGACATTATACATATTATTTAATTTTATGCATTCTTAGTGGCTTATTTATGGCATAATTATGCTATATAGTTGAAAGAGACCAAAACCTTTTCAGTAATAGTGCATAAAGACTTTTGAACTAAACTTCTAGAAACTGAAAGTGCTCTTTCAATTTATTGACTTTAGTAGATCATTAGAAATCTATAACCACGTGAGGACATACAAAGAATGAAGTATAACTCATATAAAAGACTAATGACTTCCTTTTTAATATTTCATCAGTCTCTAGAATATGTGTTGAAAGCTTACAGGTTGTAGTTTTGGTTGAAAGAGAGCCAAAAAAAAGCTTATAATAGAGTTTTACAGCAATCTTGGTTTTCAGAGACTCATAAAAGAAAGAGTTTCTTATAATCTTTAGCCCTATTTGCCTAAAATTCCTTCACTTGTAAACATTAGGTCCTTTGACAACTGATTTTTATGAGAAAATGACCAACGCATCACTTTTACATTATCACTCCAGAAAGAAAGTAAAGCAGCTTGGTAAGAAATATATTCTTTGTGTTCTCTTACACTACTTTCAGTTAAACTCTTGAAATATGAATGCATTCAAAACAAAGTAATTTTTGTTGCCTGAACCAGCTGGTCATTTAATGAATCACTTGACAAAGTAATATATTCTGCAAAAGGTGTACTTGTTACTGGCTACTGATGAGCTACCTTTTAATGCTTGATTAGGTTTCAAATAAAAGCATCTATAGGGAGGTTCACAGCATTTTTCTGAATCTCTGTATTTATAGGCAATTCACTTCACCTCTGAAGACATCTGTTCTCCCCGTTCCACAATCCCCAAATAAATGCCAAACAATCTAGCTCAAAGGAATCTGCCACTGGATCTTTTATATGTCTCTTCGAGACTGTTCTGCTTTAACCCAGCAGGCAGCTGAACACCACACAGCCATTCACTCACTCCCGCCCCCCAGTGAGATGGGGGACAGGATCAGGGAAAAAAAAAAGTAAAATTCATGGGTTGAGATAAAGACAGTTTAATAGGACAGAAAAGGAAGGGAAAATAATAATAATAATAATGGTAAAAAAATATACAAAATAAGTGATGCAAAATGCAATTGCTCACCACCTGCTGATGGATGCCCAGCCAGTTCCTAAGCAGCAGTCACCCCTCCCCCGGCTAACTCCCCCCAGTTTATATACTGAGCATGATGTCATATGGTATGGAATACCCCTTTGGCCAGTTTGAGTCAGCTGTCCTGGGGGGGGTGTCCCCTCCCAGCTTCTCTCTGGCAGGGCATGAGAAGCTGAAAAGTCCTTGAATAGTGTACTAAAACATCGGTGTGTTATCAACATTGTTCTCATCCTAAATCCAAAACACAGCACTGTACCAGCTACTAGGAAGAAAATTACCTCCATCCCAGCCGAAACCAGGACAGAGACATTTGCACCAAATTCTTTCCTCCCATATCCTGACATGCATCCTTGCACCATGCTCCCTTCCTCATAACTGTGATTGTTAGCTTCTCTAGAAAGACTTTGGAAAACTGATCTTTGCTCATTAGTGAGATCCCCATGGAATATCAGACACTTTGAATAGTACTGCCACTCTCTCAGTGAGTTTTCCCTCTCAGGCACTTCGTATAAAAGAGAAGACGGAGAGGAATCTCTGTCCCCAGCAAGGGACCCGCTGAAGGACACTGTGCTCTGCAGAACTCCACTTTGCAGAGAGGACTGACTCAGTGGAAGGCTTTGCATCAGGCATATCACACACTGCCAGCTGTGCTCTGTGGGACTAGTACACAGTCCCATGTTACATGGTGAATTTCTCACTCACGTGCTCACCCTGTAAAGATGCGCTCTTAGCACAGCAAAGGTGGAAGAGCTCTGCAGGCAAAGCACAGGCTATACAGTACAACACAGAAGAAGGAGAAAAGCAGGGGAGATGAGGAGCTGGCAAACAGCACAGACACTGAATGACCTGCTGGAAGATGAACGCATGTGTCCACACAGGGCAGTCACTCTTTCTCAGTTTTGCAGTCTATACAGGCACAGGTCAGGGCCATGGTTGAGAGTCCTTCCAAAAGTCTTTTTCACCTCTAGCTTCGGAAACACCAGGGAGGCTCTGCATTGCTTGTACAGAGGACAATTGTGGTCCTTTGCACTCATGTGCAAAGAAACATTTCTTATATCAGAAAGAATGTGGCCAGTAGGACTAGGGAAGTGATTGTCCCCCTGTACTTGGCACTGGTGAGGCCACACCTCGAATACTGTGTTCAGTTTTGGGCCCCTCACTACAAGAAAGACATTGAGATGCTGGAGCGTGTCCAAAGAAGGGCAATGAAGCTGGTGAAGGATCTGGAGCACAAGTCTTATGAGGAGCGGCTGAGGGAACTGGGGTTGTTTAGCCTGGAGAAAAGGAGGCTGAGGGGAGACCTCACCGCTCTCTACAACTACCTGAAAGAAGGTTGCAGTGAGGTGGGTGTCGGTCTCTTTTCCCAAGTAACAAGCGACAGGACAAGAGGAAATGGCCTGGAAAGTTGCACCAGGGGAGGTTTGGATTGGATATTAGGAAAAATTTCTTCACCGAAAGGGTTATCAAGCATTGGAACAGGCTGCCCAGGGAAGTGGTTGAGTCACCATCCCTGGAGGTGTTTAAAAGACGTGTAGATGTGACACTTAGGGACATGGTTTAGTGGTGGACTTGGCAGTGCTAGGTTTACAGTTGGACTCGATGATCTTAAGGTTCTTTTCCAACCTGAATTATTCTATGATTCTATGATTCTGTGTTCCTTGAGCATTTTGTCAGTCTTCTAAGTCTTGACAGTTACACCACTGATAGGGTCCTTCCCTGGGAAAGGTACCTGGAGAGAGCTCTGTCTCTCCTGCCTTTCTCCCTTTCAAAAGATATATTAATGAAAAAAATACACCTACAGCCAAGACTTGTCCTGGTAGCTCGACATTAACAAACACAGATTCTCACACACAAGCACACGCTATCAGGGCATGCAGCACAAATTCCACATTTCCCTGATGGAAAGCTTAGCAGCCCCCTTCTGCTCTTTTCTTGCCTTCAGAGCCCTGCACACCCAACACCTCACACTACCCTACACCAGCACATAGCATGAAGAAAGCACACTGGAGAGTCTACCTTCAAGCATTCTAGCAAAATTAAAATGTTTATCATCTTCTCTAGCCTTCTTTATCTCTCTCAGCCCAGGAAAGCACGTTTATATGTCTCCGTGTAGTCTAAACCTCTTGAAGTGGAGAACCCTGGTGCTCCAGGCATCATCCTGAGTCACCTCTACTCCTTTGTGCACCCAGAAGCTCCCAGAGGAGACAGAGTCTTCTCAGCAGCAGGCCTACTGATGTATAGTCCTCTAGTGGGCCTGGCACCTGAACCAGAAAAACACAGTCCAGTTTGTATTTCTCTCTCATGTTTACAAGGATGCAAACAATAACTAGATATCAGTTATCTCCAGATGCTACAGATGCTACAGATGCTAAATCTCCAGATGTTAGGCAGCATGGCCCTTCCTTCCCCCTGGATAGTGTCCTCTCTGGAGGTCAGTGGATGGACAGCAGAGTGATGGTAGCTGGGGCCTCAGAGCTGAAATGAAAATTTATACCTGTGTCTGATGGAGACACTTTCTAAACACTCTCTCTGCCAGGCAGTCCCACTGCCAAAGCTCTCTGCATCCTTGCTCATGAGGGCACTGCACTCTGTAGTTCCATGTCGGAACCCAGGGAGCAGAAGACTCCTCTGGAGCATGGGACAGACTATTAGTCTGATCCTCATGCCTTTAGGCACATCATGCACTACAATGAGCTGTACGTAAATCTGTACTTAATATGCTCCAAAACACATAACTTGGAATGATGGGGCACCATTCAGAATCTGCAGGATACCTCTGTCCTTCTGGAACAATACCTGAATACCAGAGAGGATAAGAGCCGCTGGGATGTGAAGGAACAGGTAACCACCAGCCAGCTCCTGCTGTGCACAGCCATGGACCTGGAAGTTAGGCTGTGAGCTACAGGCAGTGAAACAGGCATGGGGTAGGCAAGTCCCCTGCCCAGGGCACAGGAGCAAACATAGACCCTGAGCTCCTTCAGCCTCTAGGTAACCGGCACCCAATCCTCACTACAACCAACATAAGGAAGCCTCTGTTGTTGTCCCAGGCAGGACACCGCCTTCACCTCTGAGACTCCTGTCACCACCTTAGAGGATACCATTACTGAAGTCACTGCTGCAGAGGTCAACACAGAGGCTCTCATGCCTACCCTGGAGGACACTGCCACTGCTGTGTCAACATCAAGAAACACAGGACCACAGTCAGAGCTGAAAAGGACTCCAAGCTTCCAGGCTCATCAGAAAAGCTGTCACTAGGACAAACAACAGAGCCAGCTGCTGCTCCAGAAATGTATTCAGATCAGTCCTTCTGACATCACTAATACATCAGTGTATAATGAATCTCATTGAGGTTAGCAAGACTCCTGAATAAGGGCTATTATCACGAGCAAGAGCTGGCAAGAGTTGTTCCATGTTTCATACTCTGATTCATTCACAGGCTACTTGTGGAAAACTGTCCTTTCAAGGTAAATGTGTGCTTCATGATGGAGTAAGAAAAAATAATTATTGTGGTATCCAGGAAGAAGTATATCAATATAAAACATTTTTGCAGTATTTCAATTTTCTGAATACATATTTAACAAAGGAATCAACAGTTTAATTAAGCTAAAACTGCTTCTAGTGACTTAACATTTTTTTAACTTGGAATAATCAGAACTATTATTTTTTATAAGATCAGTAAAAGGGACTGTCAAATATGACAACAATGTAAGTATAAGATCTATATTAATAAACAAAGATTTTCTGTTTATTTCTTT
>NW_008824936.1:784582-793004 GCF_000699105.1 Pygoscelis adeliae | reverse complement strand
GTGTTTGTTGTAGATTAACTAGTGGATTAGTGGAAGGAAAATGAGAAAATGGAAATAAATTTTATCTTAGCTGTTTAAATGGTAAATATTTATATCTTTTAAGACTGGCAAATGCAGGCCATATATTTTGCAATAAAACATGTAGATCACATTTACAAGAAAGAACAGGAGGGCTTGAGTGGTGGAAAACCAGGAAGCTAAAGTGAGACTGAAAGATAGCCAAATAAAAATGAATTCTCATAGGTATGTTACAGAATCGCACCTGGCTATGTTATGTGAGTGAACAAAATCATTGGATAAATACAAGTGCGTTGAGGGAGGCATTCAGTGAAAAGTGAGGCAGAAATACATACAATGTATCATCATTAGTGGAAAGACTAGTGTCTTTCAGGTAGACATAAATTGAGAAGACTATTAAAAATTGAAAGGGTTTCAAAAGGCAGTGCAAGAGCAATGTGGAGTATACAAAATATACTTGATGTTAAAACTCTCAGTCTGCTTTGGTTGCGTGGCCATGTATATGATTATATCTATCAAGGTTCTGAATGAGGAAGCAGTTTTAAAGGAAAAATAGCTAATGTGGTTCATAAATGTTTAATTCATTGGAATAAAAATTGATTATCCCCCCCCCCATTTTTTAAGAGCATGAAATTAACCATTTACAGGGCTATAGCACTTATACCATCACTTTTAGTTTTTAAAATCAGTGGGTTTATTTATAAAGTTCTTGTGGCATATTTGTTTATTTAGGAAATCAGACTAAGTGTTTAGCATGGGCATTTCTAAATGAGGAATCTGGTGATATGCCAGATACAATTATCTTTCCTACTTTAATTACCCTTACTTACTTTCTTACTTTGAGACGCAGATAGGACTGAAGTAGTTTCTCACAGTTTGGGAACAACCCTGGTCCTGATAGTCAGTAATTTGCCCAACTTAAGTAGAGAACAGGCAAGTAAGCCTCAGTGCAACCCACTGCCATGTTACCTTTCTTGTCCAGATATGGAGAGCTGTTAGAGTGTGGCATGCATGTATTTCTGGCCTACAAATATGCAGTTTCCACCCTTGAAAAGCAGGTCTCGGACAGAGAGATGATATCCCTGTGTGTCAACATCCAGCTGGATCCTACACCTAGAACTCAGTTCCACAGTGCAGACATAAGCTATGAAGATTTTCACTAAAATATTCTTTCAGAGTACTTTCAAGTTTAATTTCAGATAAACTCGGAAAATCCATTAATCCTGATCTACGCTGTTTACACGTAATTTATATTGTACCGATTCATATTAGGTCAAATATTAAAGTGCTAGTTTATACCAATTTCTTAAGCAGCCTACACAATAGTGTATTATCTTTGCAGGTATTTCACTTAATGAGAGCCATGTAGAGTCTTACTGTTCCCAAATAACTCTCAGTGAACAGCATGACCTAACAGCTTTTTACTAATTCCTAGGAAATATATGTATATTTATATATTTAGAAAGTCAAAATGCTAAGTGCTTGCTGATTATAGATGGAATTCGCTACCATTGTGGGATAATTTTACAAATGCATATTAAATTCATAAAACTAATGAAAGTAATGCTATGGTTGATGGAAATTGTAAGTTAAATGCTATCTCATTGTTAGTGAAATATCACCAAAATATTTTTTTTCTACAAGTGCTTATACATGCACCACAAAGCTTCATTTTAGAACTATACAGTGGACTACCATCCATTTCAGTTGAAAAGCCAAGAGCTAAATAATTGATGGAAAAGATGTTAATATAACCTAAAATGTTGTAGTCTTAAATGGTAAAAAATCGAAGGGTTATTGATCAGTTTCCATAAGGGAAAGGAGGACATGTCATCTTTATATATTCTCTGAAAAATTCTCATGTGTTTACATTAAGGAAAATATATTTGACTCTTAAAAAAATGAATATTTTCATGAGGTAGGTAATCTTTCAATAGCAAAGCAGCAGAATATCAGAGCTGATACAGGACTGTGTGTTTTAACCTCAGTCAGCTGGCAACTGAGCACCACACAGCCACTCGCACACTCCCCCATCCTGCCCTGGTGGGATGGGGGAGAGAATTGGAAGAGTAGAAGTGAAACAGTTTAACAATTTGAGATAAAAACAGTTTAACAATTGCAATAAAATAATAATAATAATAATAATAATAATGTAATAATAATAATAATAAAGTACAAAGCAAGTGATGCACAGTGCAATGATGATCAGGTGGCTCACCACCCGCCAACTGATGCCCAGCCAGTCCCCGAGTAGCAGCCCCCATGGCCAGCTTTCCCCCAGTTTATGTACTGAGCATGATGTCACATGGTATGGAATATCCCTTTGGTCAGTTTGGGTCAGCTGTCCTGGTTGTGCCCCCTCCCAGCTTCTTGTGCACCTCCAGCCTTCTCAGTCGGTAGAGCATGGGGAGCTGAAAAGTCCTTGACTAGTGTAAGCACGACTTAGCAACAACTAAAACATCGGTGTGTTATCAACATTACTCTCATCCTAAATCCAAAACACAGCACTGTACCAGCTACTAGGAAGGAAATTAACCCTATCCCTGCTGAAACCAGGACACTGACTCAGGAAAACCGAATTCAATAGTTATTGCCTACAGACTAGCTGCGTCAGCCTGGTCAAGACATTTTACTCTGCCTCCCAGTTTCAGGGTAACCAAGGTTTTAAAGCAATCACCTGGGTTGTTGACCTACTGCCTACTGTATACAGGCATTATATCCAAAAAAGTCCATAAACTACCACACTCTTCCATTCACTGTAGGTCAGAAAACACTCCTATCTTACAGAAAACTTAGATCTACAGAGCAAAAGTTCACAGAATAGGAATATAAACTTCCTGAAAAAGAAGTAGGGGAGATCAAAGGCACTGGTCAGCACACTACATCTCTGCATAGATTTATTAGAGAAAACTCTCAGATGTTACCAGGAAGTCAGCTGCACCTCAAATTACAGAAGAAAGTAACACAAACAAATAAAGCTGTCAACAAGTCTTATAGATAAAACTTTAGGAAAAATTCGTTCTTCACCTATCACCACCTTCAAAACTTGAGGATTTTGTCTTTGTTAAATCCTTTTGTTGAAGAGTTACTGTTATCAGCTGTAAACTGGGGGTGAGAGCTCTGCAAGGAAGCAGAAGCCCTAAGACCCTCAGGGGAATTATTTGTGGAATCTCTGACAAGTCACAGCAGTTAGGGGGGAAGCAGACTGTTACTGTAACTCTCGGGCCTTCAACAGTATTTCTGAGCATAACACAGGTCCTCAGAAGTAATTTGGCAACAACTTTTTGTGAAAGGACCCTTAAGAAACCCTTAAAAGCCCTTTCAGGCACATGTGTCGGCATGAAGTATTGGATTTTCAAGTTTATAGAAACTTGTGTCTATAGAAAAAGAAAGGGTCACTATCCTTTAGAGTTACAAGGGGAATTAATAGGCCATAATCAAACTGACATACACTAGATAGACTAGGTTGATGCCTTTTTTTTTTTAAAGGAAAAACATCTGTTTTCTTTTAAACTTTATTTAAAGAGAATTTTAATTTTTAATTTCTTTGGAAATTTAATTCTGGTGCAGCTAAATATGTACATATGGATAAAATTACGCATATACATATGCATTACATGTATGCATATACACTTACACTTGGAAAAAAATAGAGGATTGAGTGTAAGTTAAAAACCCCAGTTTTCAGTGCTTTCAAAGTTAATGTTTTATGAGAAATATCCTGTGTTAGACACTCTTCAGATAAATTTTTAGTGAAAGGATATAAGAATGCAGTCTATTATAACTACCATATCAGAAGAATTGAGTAAATGACCCATAATGCAAAGCCTCAATACA
Organism: Pygoscelis adeliae; assembly: GCF_000699105.1. NCBI lineage: Eukaryota > Metazoa > Chordata > Aves > Sphenisciformes > Spheniscidae > Pygoscelis > Pygoscelis adeliae. The sequence continues at coordinate 789,149 of NW_008824936.1, read as the reverse complement.
TAATTGTCCAAACTCCTTACCAAGAACATTAAAAAGGACTGTGCTCTTTTCAGTAGTTTTAGAGACTAACATTACTATCAGAGTCCTCTGTACATTTTGTCTTTCCTATGAAATATTAATGTAATTCAACAAAAAGCATTAAAAAAAAATTTTAAAAAATCTCAGTGTGAAACTACCAATAAGGCAGAAGAGCCTTAGATAATTCAGCTGCCACCATCTGTAGCTAAGGTATTGGAACATCATCCTAAGTAATGTAGTTTGTAAAAACAATCAATATGGCTCACAGAAACATTTACTGTATGTTATGTCAGAAGAATACAAAACAAAATTCCTCTAAGATATGTACAGGGACTGTGTTGTAATCCATTTGTTTGTGCTGGTATTGTTTCCTTGGGCTATTCTAGCTAGCCTACTGAATCAAGGCATAGAATTACAAACAAAATCTTCTTATTGTGAAAGATTTTTCCTTTTTCCTCTAGGTACTGTTTTTGTTGTAACTTTGCCCTATACACAGGCTTCACTGCCTAGCTAATTTCTACATAACAGAGATTATTTTGAAGTCATGTATTGATCCAGGTTTTACTGATGAAGCTGTCCTTATTCCCTTCATCCCCATCACTGAAGTCTGATAACCTCTCACCTGCATGATGTCTGAAAGTTATTTTGAAAGAAATCTAATATGCTTGTCTATCTGTCAGCATCCTATAGGCTGGGAGGAATTCAGCTCCATGGGGCTCTATTAGGGGAGAAGGCTTTGTTTCTACCTCTTCTTCACACAGAGGCCTTGCGGCAACAAACATTTCTTCTCAGTGGACCCACACTACGTCTCCATGGTCTGGCAAGACTCTAGCTTCACATGGGAACATTCAGTGATTCTGGCAGGGAGTCTTGAAGGAATACGGGTGAGAAAGGGAAGAAAAGGTTATTTTTAATATTATAGAAACTCCACTAAATCTGAACAGAGTATCACAAGACAATGAAAACACTGCATCCAGAGGGTATGTCACTTGTCAAACACAGAAGTCAAATCATTACATTTTGTCAATTGCACCAAAAAAAGTTTGTGAGAATCATCTGTAACAGGAAACATTAGGCATACTAAATATCAGTGTGGTTTTTTTAAATATGATACAATACAGTCATGAAAACAAGCTTTAGCTAGCATTGAATCAGAAGGTGAATATATTCAGTTTAGCAGTGGGCCATAAATGTATGTATTTGTACATATATATACAGATGTAGATATGTATATATAGCTATACCACTTTTAGAAATATATGATGCTTATTACCACATAGACCTATATTAAAATATATGTTGTAGTATTTACTTTCCTTTTTTCAATTTACTGTGGCTTCAGTATTATTTATTTTATATAGCAGTAGCTGTAAAAGAAGTAGGGAGATTTAATTCAAGAAAACTGTAATAGTGCCATAAACAATTTTCACTAAAACACTCAGTGAAAATTAAAAGAATACTTGAAATAAGAATTGGAATGTAACCTTGACATGGGCAATAATTCTGGTATGATCAATGACCTCAACTCAACACACAGTACTGAAGGAAAGAAATGAAAGATAAGACACCACATAATAATGACCTATACTTGGAACTAAAAAGAAGTATTGGACAAGTAACGATAAAAAAGAGACTCTTAAATTTTGAGCAAACAGAATTCAGATGCCACAAGCAAGGTAAAGAACCCTGAAGAGAATGATTGACAAACCTATAAAAGAAACAGGAATGCTACAGCACTCTAGAGAGAAAATCAAGAGGAAAAACAAATAAAAGAAGTTCTCCTGTTTTGATTAGATTCTCTGCTTCTAAAAGACAGCTAATAGACACACAGGCAAGTAAACTAATCCAATTTCTTACTATTACAAACAAAATTACATTAAAAGATCAGTACTAGTGCTGAAAGTCAAGCAGTCAAAAATTAGGAAATACCTCAACTGTCTCTGCCTATTCACTCTCAGCTTGGCCCTTGGGACATAACTAGTATGATAGCAATATAGTCACAAGTTATTTTGTTTCCATTTATCCTGAGGGAACACTGAGCTGCTCTTTAATTCCATAATTGGTGAACAAGAAGCCGACATGTTCTGCTGCAGATAAGAAGGCTAAGTGAGTCCCGTGAGAAAAAATGAGCATGTTTTTCTGAAGCGTAATGCACATTTGTTTCAGTCATGAAACAGGAGCAAACTATAGGGTTAGTGAAGTAGTATGGTTGCTCCATCTGCTCAATCCTTGCTTCTGTTTTGATAGTGTCCCATTTGAGTATGCCTTACCAGAAATTAGGGTAGGACCACCATTTTATTTAATTTTGTAAGAGAGACTTATTGGTTAGCAATGACGTTTAGCCATCTAGCTTAAATTAGACCTAACAACAAAAAAATAAAAGGCTCTGCAGAACATTAGCCCAGACCACCCAGTTCCTGAAACATTAAACATAATATGGTTTAGTTTTTACTCAGTGCACCCATTCAAAAGTAAATGTATGAAGACAATCAACAGCCTTCATTTAAATTCTTGATGCTGAGCACATACAATTGCTAATAAAATCAATAGTCAATGAAAATGATTGGGATCTCTTAATATTTTTTCTTAGTTTTCATACATCTTAACATTAAATGAACACTGAATTAAAAGCAATATTAGACAGTTTTTCAAGTGCTGTGGTAAGTGGTTTAGAAATATCTCAGTCTTGAAGAATGCATTAAACATTTTTATCATTCCAAAGATACTTGGAACATGCTACAAATTCAACTGAAATAATAACTGCATTTTTCATCTGTATAGGCTCACGTAACAGACCACTAAAATCCAGTCACATCTGCAGAGACATGGAGATGGGTGTTTTAATATTACTTCAAGCAATGCTGAATTATCTGGAGCGAGGAAAGAAAAATATTTGGTTTTACATTTACTGCAACATAAAAGACAATTATAACCTATCAAAAATAAGATTTTGCATGAGGGCACAATAATAGGAGGATATGGGTTTGCCCCCAGATTCTACAGATTTATTTATATCACTGTAATAGAACCAATTACAAAAAGACTTCAGAGCAGGGGCTTCTTTGTATTTTACAGTTTATAGATTCAAGATCTCCAATACTATAGGAAAAGAAAGCCAGTTAAATTTTTAAATATTTAAAAACGTCCTTCCTGAAAAGCTGAAGTTTCATTTACTAAACCAGTGTCATTAGATGCTGATACGATCACATCTCAGCATCTAGGAACCTACCAGTGCTAGCATTACTGTTGTTAGCTGGCATTAATGTCACATAAGAGCTAACGAACAGCACCACAGCTGCTCATGGAAGCAGGACAGAAAATGCATTCATCACCACTGTGTGGCTTAGTATTAAACTTCATGCTGTGATTTCCTCAAATGCTAGCAAAAACTGCAATTGTTCTAAAAGTTGTATTATAATTTTCTCTTTGATAACCACTCAGGAGAACAAGCACCACTGAATATTTGCATGACTACTAATCAATGATTAATTATGGTTATCTCTGATTACTTACGTGGCACAGCTATAGAATACTAGAGCTCTAATTACACTGCCAGAGGACAATATGGCCAGGCTTAAGCATGCCAAGTCTCATGACCTTGCTTTTTTCTGTTCACCTTTTTGATGTGGTCTAAATGTAGTATAAGCTTACAGCTTTGTAGCTGGCAAAGAAGACTTGATTTGGGAAATTTCACTTAATTTAATTTATAGCCAATTAATACTAGCTTTTAATTATGGACTCACGTATTGAGAAACGAAGAAGACACAAACTGTCTCAACTCCTCTTCTTCTTGCCACACATTGTGCTCAGTCCTTTCAGACTCCACTGCCCAAACCCTGCCCAGTACACACCATGGGGCAAAAAGGACTGTAATTTGGAATATGCATTCTCCAAAAACCCATGACGTCTAAGAAAGCTTGAGTTTCCTTTTTGCTAGTTGATGGAGACATGGCTGGTATTTTATTGATCACATCCATTGGGATCTGACGACGTCCATCTCGCCATTTTATTCCTAAAAACTGGATCTGCTGTGCAGGTCCCTTGACCTTACTTTGTTTTATGGCAAATCCGGCCTTCAGAAGGATTTGGACTATTTACTTCCCTTTTCAAAAACTTCTCCTGCTGTGTTGCCCCACACGATGATGTCATCAATACATTGCAGGTGTTCTGGAGCTCCACCCTGTTCCAGTGCAGTCTGGATCAGTCCATGGCAAATGGTGGGGCTGTGTTTCCACACCTAGGGCAGTCGGTTCCAGGTGTACTGGATGCCCCTCCAAGTGAAAGCAAACTGTGGCCTGTGCTCTGCTGCCGAAGGGATTGAGAAAAACGCATTAGCAATATCAACTGTGGCATACCACTTGGCTGCCTTCGACTCCAGTTCGTATTGAAGTTCTAGCATGTCCGGCACAGCAGCACTCAGCGGTGGTGTGACTTCATTTGGGCCACGATAGCCTACTGTTAGTCTCCACTCTCCATTAGACTTCCGCACTGGCCATATGGGACTGTTAAAGGGTGAACGAGTCTTGCTGATCACTCCTTGGCTCTCCAG
>NW_008824936.1:770220-784339 GCF_000699105.1 Pygoscelis adeliae | reverse complement strand
GTACCCTTTTGGGTCCTTGAAATACCCTCTCCTGAGGTAGTCTATGCCAAGGGTGCACGGAACCTCTGGGCCAGTCACAATGGGGTGCTTCTGCCACTCATTCCCAGTTAGACTTACTTTGGCTTCCAATACAGTTAGCTGTTGGGATCCCCCTGTCACCCCAGAAATACAGATGAGTTCTGCCCCTATATAGCTTGGTGGCATTAGGGTACACTATGCACTGGTGTCTACTAGAGCCTTTTACTTCTGTGGGTCTGATGTGCCAGACCACCGAATCCACACAGTCCAGTAAACTCGGTTGTCCCTTTCCTCCCCCTGGCTGGAGGCAGGGCCCCTCTAATCTTCATCACAGTACTAATTTCTCACTCTTGAGCAAAAGAACGCTGACTCCTAATAGCCGAGATACTGGTCCATACAGGTGAGGAGTAGGACCTATCCCCTCTGAGTTGCTGGATCTCCCGGGGCAGTTTCTCCACAGCTGAGACGAGGGAGGAAGAGAGACTTTCCTCATATTGCCCATTTATGCCCAGTACAAGACTCCACGCTGTTCTCTGGAAGTCCTAAACTTAAAATATCTACTGATGTATTGGGCTGTAGCACAGCTGGCTTTGCTTAGGCCTGATCCAGGCAGGGCACCTGAAAGAGGGTTGGAGCTGGTATTAAGGCCCTGACAATCTTCCCTCACTCTGAACTGGTTTGGAGCTTAGAATATGAGGCAATGATGTGGACTCACACTTGACTGATAAAGAGGATGTATTCTTGTGTAGTCATACTGTCTCAACAAGGAAAGTCTAAGTTCTGTAGGCTGAAAAGACCAGCCTAAATTTTCTTCACTCTTTTCTTTCCCTGGATTTCCCAGAAACACTAGCTGTGAGCAAATCATACACATTTAAAAACCCCACCATTTTCTAGGAATCATTCAGGAAAAGATAATAATTTTAATAACATATTATTCAAAGGTGCAAGTATTGTCTGGAAAACCTCTTATGTTTGATTCTGACTCCACCGAAGACTATTTTCCAAAAAGCAGAATGGTAATTGACATTTAGAAATTCAAAGCTGAGTATGCATATTAAGTGCTTATGCTTGAGCAGTTTAGAGTCATTTTCACATTCTAGGAGACAAAATAATGGCATATTGTCAACATTTTATTTATTTATTTGTTTGTTTGTTTGTTTTGTGCTGGGCTGCTTTATAGACAAATTACTTGGTTGTTTTTTTTTAGCTAGTGTGAAAGAAATGTTAAAGAAATCGTCCTACAGGTACAACTTTAATACTAACAAAGACAGTTGAATTAAAATGTAATTAACCACATTGCTATTTGTCTTTTTTTTAATTTAATGCTAAGTACTTCTTTCCTCTGCTTCACCTAGTGCTTAATGTTATACAGGGATTTTTATCCCTCTAGTGGCTGTAGTTATGTAAACTAATGAGTTAAATTTTATCCTATATTCATCCCTGTAATATACATTAAATGCAAGACATGAATGCTGTAGAAGTATTTTCCATCGTGATTGTCAGAGAGTTAGAAAATCTTTATCTAAAATGATCCTAAAAGACTCTCCAGTTGTTAGCAGCTAAATTCTATGAGACATCATTTGATTACAGCAACACTGATGCAAATCTGGAACAAATGCAAATGGAGTTACCCTGGCTTTAATGACCAGAAGCTGACCGTGACTTTAGCAAAAGATTCAAGTACTGCCAAAACCCAGGTCTCAAACTTCCTTAGTAATGGGAACTTATCTTTAAAGAAATGCAAACTTGAATCCAGTCTTCTTGTTGATTTAACTCCACTGCTAGAGATACAATATGACACAAATGAAGGATACAAATCTTGGAAGTCTAACTGGAACCAAGATCCCAGAAAACACAAAAATATTCCTGAATTTATGTAGCCCTCCCATGAAGAAAAAAGGTGAAATCACAATACTACATACCAAGAATGTAAACGGTTATTCTGAGTTGAAATGGAGATGAGATGACCAGTTGAATGCTTGTGGAGAAAGTGGGAAAAAAAAAAAACAACCAGCAAAAAACAGAAAAAGAAAGCAAGGAGGATGTGGGAAAACAATTAACAGTGGAAAGACAAGATATAATAGTATTTTAAGTATTTAAATCTTCTTTTTGAAAAATACAGTACAGTAAACATATAAAGCTCAATATATTCTTAAAATGTGTTGATAACTTTTCAAGGGGAGAGGGAGGCAACATGAAGGACAAGAAATAAGTAGAATAATTAATAAAGCTGGCACAAGAATTATGTGCATATAACAAGTACAGTTAGGTTGTAAATTAGAAGGCAAGGTTCTAGAACAACTCCTAATATCAGTTAAAGGATTAAAAACCAAGCTATTTAAGACAAAGATGGATCAGTTTAGAAGAGCAGTTGTAAGGCTTGTCAAATGCAATAGACTGGATTCAGTGACATGGGAAATTCTTTCCAGTTTAACATTTCAGTTCAGTCAGTGGAAGAAATTATAAAGAGATAATATTAAGCTTAATTGATTTTTTTTCTGACTTAAAAAAATGGAAGAACCTAAGAACCTGAATGCTGAAAGCAATTTTTGTGAAAGTACTTAGTAAGAAACAAGGTTGGAAAGGAAAATAATATACTTTTAAAAGCTGACCTCAATAAGTCAAATATTTAATTTCTCTTAGGAAAAAAATTATGTAGCAAAAGGGAACATAATAAGCTGACACTCACTAAAAACTCCTATATACACAACAGCTAATGAATTCAGTCCACAGGCAAGAGTAAAGCATAATAAGAGGTGTCTTTGCTTCAGTAGTAATTTGGTGTCACTGAAACCAAAAAGGTCATTCACAAAGTAGAAGCAATGATATACTACTAAAGACAAGTATAAAGAAATAGGGCAAGTATGCAAGGATAAAGTCAGAAAGGTTAAGGAGAGAAAAGAGTTACAGTTCTCTGAGAGCATTAAAAACAGAAGAGATGATAATACAGTAGACAGTAAGAAGAAGAGAAAAAGAAAGTCTAGTACTGTTACTTATCAGGGAGGGAGAGCATTCAAGTGGTTCAAGTGGACTTCTCTGAAGAGCTAAAAAATTGAAAGAACAGTTTTTCCCTTTGTTTTTTACAGAAAAGTTTATGACCAGATACTCAACATACACACACACAAAATTAAAAAAAAAAAAAAAAAATGGAAAGGATAGAAATAAATGCCAGAAGAGAGAGAGAAGAGATTAAACCAAATTCTAATAAATTAAATTATTCAAATAGAAGGATCTGATAACACTTTAACCATGTATTCTGAAAAAAAAAAAAAAGCCCCAACCTGTCTTTGGATTTTGGTTTTATCCTGAGCACTTATGGAGACTGGAAAGATCCTTGGAAGAAAGAGATCACTGAGATAAGGTCAAGGAAAGACATAGTATCTCTCTTCAGTAAAGGGAGGAAAAGCAATGCCTGGGGAATCATAGATCAGTCAGTCTTATTCTGATGTTTGAGATTATACTTGGAAAAAATACTAAGACATTATTTATATATTTACTTATAGGATAATAAACCACTAAGTATCCCAATGTGTATTTCTCTGTAAATGAAGATATCAGGACAATCTAATTTCCAACTTCGTAAGGATAGTTAGCTTCATAGGTAGGACAGAAATAGCAGGTGTGACAATACATTGACCTTAAATAACCTTGTAATATTGTCTTTATAACATTTTCATAAGCAAACTGGGGAGAAATAATGGTTTGAAAGGAATCCCCTTACAATAGATGTCTTTTTAAACAATATTTTCTTGAAGAACACCTGTCAGTGTTTCTAGCTAAATTACAAATATGACACCACTGGGGTATTGTCTGGCTCCACGGATTCCCTGGAAGTTTCTTGTGTGCTTTGGTTTCTGATAATCGAGGAAATATGACATTTAGTAGACCATTTGTGGCAGCAAACTAAAGCACATATTCTACTTGCAAAAAAACCTTTTTTTTTTCTCTATTAAGCTGCCCATCTGAAAAAATTACGGTCTCTGGCTTCTCCTTATGATTTGTAGTAGAAAAAACATTTAAAAACCCAATGTTTTTGTTGCATGAAAAAAATCGATTTTCTTAATATTTCTAATCCTAGGTTATGTAGGACATTTGTAGAGCTCAACATCCACTTGGTTTGAAGACCAAATAACCATTTGCTCTTGGTTAGTTCTTGATACTAACATCCAGAAAGATTTGTTTTCTTATTCATATCATTTCTAATTTCTCTAGAATGGGAATTTCTTTAGAATAGCTGTGGGAATGAAGTAGATAAACAAACATTCCAAAAGAAAATTCTTGTCTCCTCAGGGTTAGTCCACATGGAATCTAACCACAAATTAGAAATGCTGCATGTAAAGAGACCAGAGTTTATCTTCCCTTATTACTCAGTCTTCAGCCTCTTCTGATTTGCTAGTAGAACTGTCAGTTATGGTCTGTATATCTGTCCACGAGGGAGGAAACTGAGAATGCCAAGTAATTTAATATCGGACAGGTATTTGTAAACTGCTGATATTCTAACACTAGTAAACTAAGCTGGATTTGAAGGGGCAGCGCTGAGGCAAATGACATCATACATCATTGTCGTTGTCCTGAGCAATACAATGCCATTATTATTGTTTTGATTCCCTAAAGTTGCATGTGTTATGATACTAAACGGCATTTTCTATAGACCTTAATCCAAATGTATCCTGAATATTGGCATATCTAATACTGTTTTTATGTGCTCTGATTTATCTCTCTCGTAAGAAATCAAAGACTGCATTATGTATCAAAACACAGTCATTACGCAGTTTTAAAATACCAGTGTGATATTTTGTAATACATTCCCCCCACCTTTTTCCTAAGAGGTCTATATTGCTTTATGAATTCAAAGTGAAATATTAGTCTTACAGGTATAATTAAAGGATCATTCTTGCTGCATTAGGGTACAAGAATGCATCAGGGTGCAATTATTTGTTGAAATGTTTTATAAAGAAAAAAAATACAGAAGGATCTGGTTAAACACTGACAGAAACATTAAATTAGCAAGAAAAGATAGATCAGATTTTATGATAGCCTGGGGTTAAGAATACCTTATGGTCAAGGATGGATGGATTTGAAAGTGTTCAGGTAAGGAGACATGTTCAGAAAGTAATGATCATGAACAATGGATATGAAGATTTAGGTTAAGAAGTGCAGATCTAAGAATTTTCCATCCTCAGTAATTTTGCTAAATATTCACTCACAGTTCAAAGTGATATACTTCAGAACTTTAGAAATTAGGTTAAATGCACATTTGTAGCAAGGTATCTTTCTGAGTTACAGTGAGTTACATAACATAAAGAACAGAAGAAAAGACTACACAAAAGTAATTCATACCAAAACCACACAATAAAATAAACTTAGCATGTTACTGATGAAGAATTTTGTGGAAAAAAAATGAAACAGGACAGCTGGAAGTCCATTATAGACATCATAAGCCTTTAGAAATATTGCATAAACTTTTAAAAAGTCAATCAATTATTTCCAGTTTTGTAAAACTGGACATAATTAATGAATCCTAAACTAAGGAAACCTTTTGATATGCTTAATTATTACATCTAAGTCACATTCTTCAATCATTCACCTCTTACTAGGCAAAATCCATGGTGATTTAGGGTTTTGAATAAATAAAGAACAATAAAATTTGTTCCTCAGTGAATTTGTGGAAAAGAAGTGAAGGTATACTCACCTACTTAGATGTTCAAGTTTTATGTTTATTGATTTTCAAGGCCTGAATTGATAAGGCCCTAATCTGATCTCAGAGATCACCTTCTCTGAGCAGGAGGTTCATCTAGAGACCTTGTAAAGTCCCTTCCAGACAGAATGATTCTGTGATTCTATGTTTTTAAATCCAATAAAAAAAAATAAATCTAGATACAAAAAATAATGAGTGTGACTTCAACTTCTTCATATTTAAAGTGCACATTAATGCAACAGGGTGATGCAGAGAAACGTTGGCATGCTGACTACCTATGCATTCCTCATGGAAGAGTTGGCTCTGTGTGAGGGTAAAGTACAAAAGAGCAGATTGGGTTAGCATTGAAAACTGACATGATTTTCTAAGAACAGACCTGAGTTTAGCCATATTAAATCCCTTTTGCTTGAGATTCAGTTGTTGAATTCTTCTTCTGAGAAGAGTTGCCTAAGCAGAATGACTCAATGAAACCTACATGTACCTAAAGGATGAAGAGTGTATGCCACCACTAGTCTTGTTTGTATGATAGCTTAGTAGTTAAAGCACTTGCACAGTAAAGGTGAGGCCTGAGTGTAATTTTGTCTTCAGTGAGAGGCAATTCTTACCCCTGCAGTATACTGTTTGAGAGTGCTCCACCAGCCAAGTACAAAGACTGTTTCAACGTGTCACAGTAACAGAAATGAGGCAGTAAAGTCACTCTGAAAGGAATCCGCATCCAAACACTGGACTCATTTCTCACAGCTGACAGTTCTAACTGTCTGGCCAGAGATCAGGTTCTTTGTTATTTGCTGGGGTTTTGTGGTTTTGTTTTTTTTTCTAGCCTATATATGTTGCATTGCCTACTACACAGCTTCCCAGATTCAGTAGGAGAGGTGGAAAATTATCCCACAGAGCTTAAACTACAACCTGACAAAAGAGCATTCCAGAAGGCTTTTGGGGAACAAAATATTACTTGCTACAGCTCTGTTACAGTTCCTGTTCTGTCAATATGTCCTAAGAACTTGTAGTCCTCCAAAAGAAATAGCTCTATTCTGCCAAATTTTTGGATCTTACGTACTGTAGACTAGTTTACTTTCCAGCATGCTTGGGTTTGGTCTGCTCTAGACCTACACACAGTACGGAATTCCAGTTCTATGAAGCCTTTAGGCCAAATCAGGTATGCCTAGTGAGTTTAGACGCTTACATGATTAGGTAGCCAATAAAGTAAAAGGAATCAGTGTTTTATATTTAGGCAACTATTATCTACCTGCATTCTGTTTTAGCTGCTTAAATCCTTTCCTTGCTTTTGAATATTAATGCTGTACAATCCTTAACTGTCCAACTATTTTTTTTATTTTGCTCTGAATTAATGTAAGAGCTAAATCTTTGTGTTGCAAATGTACCCTGTTGCATATTGTGAGACCACTGAGAGTTCCTCTTGCTATAGGGGAATCATCGTAGGAAATTCTGCACTATTCTATGCATGGGAAAAAAATGTCTTGTCGGTCCACCTAATTAATTGTAACATGGTAAAGAAGATGAGAATATATTACAGAAAGCTTAAATGCTTTCAACCTCTCTTTTGAAAGATTAACAGTGGCATTTCAATGTGAGAAAAACAATCCAGGGGGAGACAAGCCCTGAAGAGCTCTTGAATGCCTAAAAAGACAGGAAATCAATAAGGCCCGTAATTATTGGCACAGAGATTTAATGAAGTGTAAAACTTTGGTGTAAAAACAAATTAAAACTCCATTAATGTCCATGGGTAATGAAGAACAAAAAATGATTCAGAAAAAATACTGTATTTTCTTTTTTTTCTTTTCCCATACAGTTAATTCAGAAATTTTTTTATGTAAGAAATAGCTGAGGAAGACTTTAAACGGTAATTTTAATGGGAATTTAAGACTTATTGTGAAGCAAACCTAAGCACTTTTTAATTCTCCCCAGATGGATACAGAATTTTAAACTAGTAACAGGTTTCACTGAAAGGACTTGGAAATTAATACAAAACATACTACAGGCAGGTTAATTGGGTTCATTTCATGAAAGTGTATTATAAATTAGCTAACCTTATTCTTTTTTTTTCTTGACAGAATAAAAGGTCTTTGAAGCTACTGCCATTGAGCTTGATCCTGAGATGTAGAAGAATCTGACTGATAGCAGTGGGAACTGGGAGGCTGGTAGTTTACATGGGGATCACGGGGGATTCTCAAAAGCATTTGTTGTCCATGGAGGATGAATCAGACAGCTTTGACAAATATTTGCAGTAGAATGAATGTCCTTGTCTTACTCTATGATTACTGCTGGATAAGTCTTCCATTTATTATAGGCCTTTCCTGTTTTCATACAAACCAAGCTTCTGACAGAGACAATATTATTTCCTGTGACACTGTTACACACATATTTTCCTTGTATTCCACAAACATGTTACTAATTAATTTAGTTTGATGGATGTTAGCACACTGTACAACAAAAGCTAATGACCCCAGAGTAGAATATCAGTCACAACTTGTTCTATCCATGCATCTTCTCTATACAAGCAATCTGTCTACATGCATAATGATACCTAAATATTGTAGAATTTTATTAGATAAAGCACACCAGGTACAGCACAGAAGTAGTTATAGACCTTAGATTATCTAAATACTACCTAAGAAAACAGAATAGCACCAACAACAGAGATAAGTATTTAGCTATCAATTTAAGTAAATTGCAATACTAGGGAAGCATAAATCACCTCGCTTTTAGAATTTGAGTGTGTCCGTGTAGAAATGATATGTTCTTAGAACAGAGTATGAAAACCCCCCCCTTGGGAACAAGATTACAGTATTTAAATAATAGCCTATAGAAGGCCTGCATAGTCTTCACACAGGAATCGCACCTCTAAATAACTAACCCGTGTGCTCAGTTCTGATTCAAGACACGTTTTTTGACTGTCGTTCCCCCATGTCCTGAGAAATGCCCTCCTGGTGACGGTTGCTGTCCATGTCTCTCTCAGTAACTGCCTGCTAACCCCTTGGCAGAAGAACCCTATTTCCCCAGTGGCAGCTTGGTTTTCTGTCAGGCTTTGAAAAAATGCGGAAGGAAGCATCACTTGGGTAGCTATTTTCCCTTCCTCATGGGAAAAAGGCAGAGAGAGAGATAAAAATGATGCATGAGCCAAATTTGACCTCAGGCCAGGCTGGACCATGTGTTAGATGGTCTTCCAAGCATATTGAGAAGAAGACAGCTAAGCACTGTAGTTACAAAGATCAATATTCTAAGCATCTCTTGTTAGTAATATGGCATATTTTTTAGACATTTTAAATACCTAAAATAAATTAAGTGCAAAACCAGAAATCACTGCAACCAACCACCAAATATTTGAGGATATACTGAGCAAAACCATTCTGCTTGCACCACCTCTTAATCAATTTCTGCTGTGAGGTTTGAAACTACTTGATTTTGACAGAAACCTGAGGGACAATAAAGATGGGGGAGAAGCCATGCCTCAGGCATGTATCACTGCTGATCACAACAAAAACCTATTCCTGTGGAAAGCCTACCTTTTTCTTCCAAAGCGTACACTTTGTTGATGGAAATTGCCTAACCAACAGCATGTAAAACCCAAAGTTACACTGTGTGATTCCTATCAAGTCAGATTTACAATAAGAATGGAGTCTTTTTCTGAGCTTGTTTAGGTGGAAAATTCACATTAGACATAAGGCTACTACTTTCCTTAAGCCTTTTCTTCCAGAGCCAACAGGGATGTCTCTATATATCCTGTCCTATGGTAGACCTTACAATATAACTTAATTGAAGTTGATTTCATAGTGCAGAAATAGCAAAAGAAAATGTGGGGGTTTTTTTTGCTGTATTTCATCATTCCTAGTATACAGTCTGTGGCAAGCCATAGCTCAAGGAAAATATTAAATCTTAAATGGCTGATGTAATCTGTGCAGGCTTGGATAATGATTACCTATTATCTAGAAACAACAAAATAAAATATGCTGTATCCTTAACTATTTGGAAAACTGTTCCCCCAAAGCCAATGCACGACAGCTATTAGGAAAGCAAAAATAAAGATTTCATTTTGTGTTAAATGAAACAATTTATTCCAAAAATTTTGCTAGGGGCAGGGGGCACTTGGGATGGTAAAAAATACCATTAAATAAACTGTCTTTAACTACTTAAATCAGAAACTCCAGATAATTTAATGGAATGTCATTTGATTAAAAAATTCAGGATTCAGAAAAATCAACAATACTGATATTTAGATAGAAGTATAAAATTAGACTAGAACTGTGTCTGATCAGGAACAAAGTGATTGGGTGAGGCTAACTGAACTATCTGGCCTAAAACGTAAGAAGGTCGCTGCCACAACAGGTCTGACTGTGGGCCCAGCCTGGCCAGTCTTTGCTCTCCAGCAGCTGCCAGTCAGAGAAAGTTCTGAGAAATACATACAGTGTTATTTTCTGCAGAAAAGATAGAAACATTTCAAGTCTCATCTTAATTTTTCACAAATCAGGAGTAGTGTTTGCCCAAAATCATGTAGCTTAGTATTCCTAATTTTATTTTTTTTTCCTCCATAAGCATGGAAACTAAATATTCCCATTAGTTTTACAATGAAGGGGTACTTTCTATTTCTCTGATTCTCACAACTGTTATAATTACAAAATATACCAGGGAATATGTCCTAGTCATTTATCTGCCCTTAATAAAATATAATTTCTCTCAAGATTAAAGAAAACAAACATACGGAGCAAGTCAGTGTGGAAACCAAGAGGGCTTTGCAGAACTGAAAATGGATGTATTGATTTGTTTGGTCAGAAGTTTTGCATGTTTTCTTTCTCCTTTATTTTGTCTTCATTGTGTTTGTGACATTTGTTTCTATCTGGGCTCATGAAATGTATTCATTTCATAACACCTAAAGATGCATTTTTAATTGATTTAAAAACAGCCACAAGCACTTATTAGCCTTCAGTTACCTTGTTTGCCTCCCATGTAATACATTCATTGCTGGTTTTGTTTTTATTACACTAATCATAAAAATTCCCTTAAGAAGACTTATTTTTTGTTTCAAATCTGCCTGTAAGCTTCATCACTACGCCTTTCTCAGTCCCATAATTTTTATCGTTGCTCAACTTTTAGTACATGTTGTACTGGGTGCAGGTGCCCAGGTGCTGGCAGCGGGGGCTGCAGGGGCCTCTGTGAGGAGGGGCCGGGGCTGCCCCGTGCTGGTCACAGCCGGTTCCAGCCGGCTCCAACCGACCCCCCGCAGGGCACGGCTGAGCCCCTCAGACAGGATGGCGGCACCTCTGGGAAAGTGTATTTAAGATGGGGCAAAAATACGAGAGAGCAGAGAATTAGTGAGGAAAAAAGAAGTGAGAAACAGCATAGGGAACATCAAGGTCAGAGGAGGAGGAGGAGGAGATTGCTTCAGGCGCTGGAGCAGAGGAAAATTGTGAGCAGGAAGGAGCAGCAGAGGGGAACTGTTATGGACGGACCACAACCCCCCATTCCCCAACCCCCTGTGCCGCGTGGGGTGGGAGGAGGTAGAGGAGTTGGAAATGAGGAGGTGAAGTTGGTGCTGAGCCTGTGAAAGGGGGCAGGAAAGTGACATTTTAAGGTTTTTGTTCATGTTTCTCACTAACCAAATCTATTTAATTGGCAATAAGTGAAATTAATTTTCCCCAAGTCGAGTCTGTTTTGCCCATGACAGTACTTGATAAGCAATCTCCCTGTCTTCATCTGGATCCATCAGCTTTCTCATCGTATTTTCTCTCCCAGTCCCACTGAAGAGGAGGAGTGGGTGAGTGGCTGTATGGGCATTTGGCTGTTAGCCAGGGTTAACCCACCACACACGTTTACCTTTCTCTCTTAAAATACTTCTTATGCTCTCTCTTGCCTACACTTCTCAGTCTATTTGCAAGGTTTATTCTCCTTTGGATCTTGTATTCTCTTTATTCATACAGATAATGTCCATCTCTCTGTGATTTGTGTTCAGCTCTACAGGACTCTGTTGCTGCACTTTTTGTTTGAACTGATTAAAATCATTGTTTCATGTTCCTTCCTTATGAGTGCCAGTCATGTCATGATTGATCCTGATAAAAAGCTAACTTGAAATTGTACAAAAAGAGGTTCATATGGAAAAGACTGTAACAGAAAAATTTCTGTGTAGTAATCATGACCAGAAGTAGTCTGTCTGAAGTACATGGAATTACTAAGGGGATTACTCTGTGAAATGGGAATGAACTGTCAAATTTAAGCCCTGATGAAATGAAGATTTTAATTACATTACATTCCTGTACACAGAAGTTGTTACAGCCCCTGGACCTAGTTTGTGATCTACAGTAGGACTGTTTCTGTTCCAAATCCTGGATTGTCTGATCTGCCTTATTCAGAGTACCCTGACTGGGAAACTTCTTGTAGCCTCTTTTATTTATTCAGAGCAAAAGCAAGCTACTTCACACCTACCTGGATAACAGATCATAAAGCTGCCTTAAAAATGCTCAAAAATGCTCAAAATTTTTTTGAGCTGCCTCAAAAAAATTTAATGTAGAGCTGATTTCTGGCATAAGCAATTTGATTAAAAGTCTCCATTGAGATTAGAGAGCATGTTTAACAACTGTGACAACTTATTTTAGGTAGGAATGAGAGTGAACCATTGTAGGGTCTGTTTGGAGCCAGCCTCTGTGTGTAATTATTTTCACATTGACGTTCACATGTCCATAGGTATAACTAGTAATTTCTATTGTTTATTTTGCAACAACTATTTGCCAATGTATTTGAACCAAAATGTTCTGTGATCCTGACTGGGAGACAGATATGAAGTCCAGTTCAATTGTATGTTTTGCTGGCATACAGCAACATAAATAGATCAGACAGTGGAGTTTTTTATTGATTATATTCCCAGACACTGAGGTCAAGGGAAGTATTATCTGAATAAGGCAAATAGGATTAGGTTCCTAAAAGACTTCTTTTTTTTTATACAGGTTACCAAATGAAGAAGCTTAATAGGTGATCCATAATAAATTTGCATTGTAAAGCATACAGTTCTAGATGGGATTTTTTTTCCTTGAGTTTAGCCTATGGTTTACTACCTGTCAAGTTGTGACTTCTTCCAAAATGCCATGCATGTTAACTTACCTTTCTCCAGATACAAAATATGCTAATTTCGACCTATTGTTAGGTAGTTTTAATAGTTTCTTCCAATTAAAATTTCCTCAGTTTTAACTTTTCTCCATATTTCCTGAAGAATTGTACACTTCCCCATTGCAATGTTAAAACTGCAGTAAGTAAATACAGTTCCACATTTGCATTAAGTAACATTTCTCATTGTTTCTTTTTCTTGATGGCAACATGTCCTTCTTTTCTTTATCTTTGTTCATAGAAAAATGAAATCAGAGAAAAAAGAGGCTTCTTCCCCTGTCAGATTATCGCTGCCATCAATGACATAAATGGAAGTTCATTATGCAACCAGTGGCAACATTTCATGACATTCCTGCGAGTGGATTACAACTACCTCTCTACAGCCTTTTGGATACAATACATGATTAACCAGACTTGCCTTATTTTTTATTAGGAAACCCTCAGGGCACAGATAGAAACAACAAAAAAGTACCCTGAATCCTTTCAGAGATCAAGAAAAGAAATAAACCAAGCAAGTCAATTTGCTGATTTCAGACACATTTTTATTAATATTATTATCCTAAGGATATTCAAGTGAATTTGTAACAAGGTTCATTTTTTCATTGTAAATATTATAGCTTGGTAAAGTTTACCTTTATTTTCACAGACAGCTTTAAAACGATTGAACAGCAAATTGCAACACTCATGGGACAGTCTGATTGATACTTATTTTGAAGCACACCTGTAAGGCATGTTCCTTCTTTTATAACATTTCCTTGATTGTTAATGTTGGACTACCTCAGAAAAAAAAATCTGTCAGCTGAGACAAACAGGCAGAGTTGTAGCATGTTTTCACTATTCATGCTTTTCTACCATTTCATTGTATAGCAGATCCAGGGTGACTTTAGAAATAAATAAGCCAATTTACTCCTGCACATATAGATTTAGTATCAAGAAAGCCCAGATGGGACTAAAAAACAAATCAAGCGTATAAATTCAAGTCAGAGATCTGAGTCATGACAGAAACTGAAAACCATAGGAAAGTGTCCTGATTTTGGCTGGGATAGAGATAATTTTCTAGTAGCTAGTGTAACGCTGTGTCTTGGATTTAGGATGAGAATAATGTTGATGACACACTGATGTTTTAGTTGTTGCTCAGTAGTGCTTACACTAGTCAAGGACTTTTCAGCTTCTCATGCCCTGCCAGCGAGAAGCTGGGAGGGGGCACAGCCAGGACAGCTGACCCAAACTGGCCAAAGGGGTATTCCATACCATATGACGTCATGCTCAGCATATAAACTTGGGGGAGTTAGC
>NW_008824936.1:740944-770018 GCF_000699105.1 Pygoscelis adeliae | reverse complement strand
CCATAGGAACCATAGGAACCATAGGAACCATAGGAACCATAGGAATTTTTTTTTTGAACGGCTGTGTGGTGTTCAGCTGCCTGCTGGGTTAAACCACAACAGAAAGTTAGTAACGGTAGTGGTTTTCATTTAATGTCAATAAATTTTATGTAAAACGAGCTGATATTCCTTGTATTCCAACTGTTCAATAAAATTGACAGATTTTATCTTCAAATAAGAAAAAAATAGGGTATAGGTACTTACTTCCAAATGCATTATTCAATTGGTAAATTTCATGAAAGCAAAAATTAAAACGTTACATTCTTTATATGGATTCAAAGTAATACTTTACCAAGAATTGCACAAGCTATCTTTCAGGCAATGGCCAAACTTGCTTGTGAGGGTAGAAAAAGGGCCCTCCCATTCAATAAATTTGAATCCACCCCTCTCAATTTTAACATTCTTTGACATCATTTTGTAAAAGAGTTTTTTCACTCAATTTTACTTGTGATATATTCTTATAAACATACACTTAGAAAATGATTTCTCAGTAAGTTATTTTGGCTAATCAGAGTAGTATACAACTGTATAATTATTTTATAGGACTCAAAGTACAAGCTTATTAAAGCTTGTATAAAAAAAATTCAGAACACTTCCTGTTTTTGATCTATTTACCAATGTTACTGTATTGCTCTATGTCAGACTTGATCCAGCCTAAGTAGTAACTGTTCTAAGGAGTATACAAACAATCACCTGCTTGATTTTTTTGGGGAAAAGTCATCAGAAAAGGTCCATCCCCCTTCTGTGCATGTACTGCACTGCCAGAATGGCTAACGGGAATTGTTCATGTTCATACCAAGGAGAAGAATATTCCCTAAAGCATTTTACTTTCTTTTATGAAAGCATATAAAAAAGCCCTTGACTCTTATAGCTTTTTTTTCAAAGGTGACTCTGTTTGAACCTTCCCAGAGCTACCATACTCATGCTAATAACCAACTATCATACAAAAAAAAATTCAATAAAAACCACAGACAAATGGAAGAGAAAATATCTATTGAACACTTACATAATTATCACTGAATGGCAATGCTAGACACCTGGTGCTAACTATATATTGCCATTCATTTTGTGTGCTGTTATTAATTTTTTAAGATGTAAGTTCTCCACAAATATTCCTTACTATAAAAATTTCAGACACAAGAAAGCTGTAGCTTGTACTGAGTTCTTTAGTCATGAATCAGAATACACATTATTCCATGAATAAAAGACCATTTATTATAGACAAGAATGCATTTTATAGGTGTTGTAATTTTCTTTTTTTTAAACTTTCACAGGGAGTTACATTTACTTTCACTTTATTCCAGTGCATATGGCCTCAGCTGCAGTAAAGAAAAAAGGATTTTCTGGAAAGCCTGTAGGTAGACATTTTGATCATGAAAAATATATTGTTTTAAAGTAATTGCTTATTAAACAGTAACCAGCTCCACTTACAGATATTTAAGGCTTCTTTCTTCTTCTTTTTTTTTTTTTTTTTTACTATTTTAATCATTCTTGTATAGCTGCTTGCATTCATGCAATTTATTGCAAATTTGGTATAAAATGACACCAAAGCCTAGTCATGTTTCATTCTAATACACTGTTTAGCACTGTCTTGTTCTTTTTATTCAAACCCTGGCTACCTAAATCTTTCCTAAAATCCCCCAACCTGATGAAGTTAGTGGAATTAATCAGTAGTTAATAGATTTAATCAAGGAAGGAATAAAATTTGTTCAAATGATGATGTTATATGCTTTCATGACCATTTTATAATCCCATCCTATGTGTTTCTCTTTGCCAGTGGTCTTCAGGATACCAGTTTCTTTTCATTATTCTGCTAACAATGAAATTCCAGTATAAGAAAAACAGGGTACTTTTAGATGTTATCCAATCACGTAAAGTGAATTTTACTCCACTTAAAATAGAAAATAAAATGAACTATCTCATGACACATCATTTCCTGTGGCAGCCAGATTTCCAATTACAAATATAGATAGGTGCCAAAATGTAAGTTATATTCAATCTGCAAGAAAAAAGATGGCCAATCATAGCCAAAAATTATATTTGGAGAGCTGAAACATTTATTAAGTTATTGATCAAGCTTCATAATTTGAAGTTATTATTATATAAAAAATGTACTGGGTTTAGCTTCTAGTCCACTTCCTTAAATTAAGTGAGAAACCATGAGGAAAATGCCCTTAGGGAGCACTACGGCCTCCTAGAATGCAGAAGGATCTCTCTGGGGCTGTAAAGATGATATTTAACATTTTTTTCATGACATGCTGCTTCTAGTTGTTTCTGGAATTAATGCCAGAGGTGAAGAAAGGCAAGGTCTAAGTAGCCCTTCAGCTAGTATAAATTAGCTAGAAACCATCTCAGCACTGGATCAAGCTAAAGAGTTGGAAATGTTGGAAAAGTTAAAAGATGCCTTTACTGCTATCTCTGACTTTGTATATGAGTGGCATCAAGTATGTCTTTGGCACTGAGCAGAAATTGGGGCACGTCTTCAGAACGTATTTGATATTTTTATTAATTATAGATAAAAAGTATTCCTGTCCTGGGCATAGTACTTTGGGTTAGAAATCTTTAATGATATGAATTACTGAGCTTTACTGTGAGATTTAAACTATAGCCCAATTCTTTGGTGTTTCCCAATCCCAGAGCCTGGACCAAAATTGCAAGATTTTGTTATATGATCCCATCCAGCTTCTACATGAAACAATGAAATTCTAATCCACAGTGCTTTTATATATATATATAAATAAAAATATAAATAAAAGTATATTATTAAAATAAGATTTGTGTTGATGGTGTACCATGTAATCCCTTTGCCCACTAAAATTCTGCTCAGTATTTCATGTACAATAATAAAACATCCCATAGCTCTCTGCTATAGTTTTCAGAGTCCTTTAGGAATAATGTCAAAGGGCATTACCATTTGATTGATGTCACTAGAACAATATTGTTCCTTTTTGACAGCGTTTAATGATTCAGGTCACTAGTCTGAACCATACTCAGTGGCTTTGTCAAGTACACTAAACCTTTCTTCAAAAAGAGTACAGAAATGTGAGCTTTTTCTTTGAAGGAAAATGTGAATCCATCACAGACACTTATTTTTCATACCTGCACAAGTGTATATGAAAACAAAGTAAACCTACAATAATCAGTTCAAAACTGCTTTCTTTATTTGTACTCATAAATGTTCTATAAAGGAAACAAACAAATAATGCATTCAGGGGCATATAAAGAAGCCATCACAGAAAAAGCAAATGGATTCACTTCAGATCTTTTATGAATTAATTTTTACTGAGGTTGTTTTTTAAGTAATTGAAAGCTGAACAAACAGAGCTATATTATTAACAGTAAATGCTGTTATATAGGCAGAGAGTTATCAAGATATTGCTTATAACTATTACAAAGTCAACAACACCTAATTGCAAAATTATCTATTTTTTCGCTCTTAAATAGTAAAACATAAACATGTTGCTATCTAAAAAACAGTATTCTGATAATGGAACTCACTGCCTCTTGATTTTTTATATTTTGAAGACTTAGCTATTTCAAATAATTTTGAGGCAGATCTTTCCAAGAAATACCTTATCTTACAGTCATGAAAGATTAAAGAAATATGTCTTTGTATGCAAACACTGTTAAAATAGTTAAGTGAAAAAAAATATTTTTTTTTCTCTCTTGAGTTTTAAGGATAAATGGTTTTGCCATATGACAGGTTAGTGTCACAGAATACAGACCTCAAACAACACTGAGCGCTTGTGTTATAGCTCAGTCAGCTCCTTGGATGATGTAAATCAATGTACGTCTATTGAAGGCACTGGAGCTACATCTATCTACATCAGCTAAAGATCCAGACCTTTATATTCACCAGGCTGCCCTTCTCCTTTTCAGGTGTCTCTACAAGCACTGCTGCTTTCACCTCAGTTACAGGAATTCCATACAAATTCACATAGAAAAGATAAAAAGTGTACTCCAAAAAGCCCATGAAACTGAGAGTGAGATTCTGTTTGCAGATGAAGGTGTCTGTATGTAGATATTCAGATGTGAACTAGAGATCAGCTCATTTGCACATTAGATATCTACTGTCAATTGAAATTCCTTCAAGTATCTTTCCACCCGCCATGCCACTAGGATTCTGTTCTCCTATAGGTTCTACATTGTATTTACGTCAATGAGGATATCTCAGATAACTTAGAGCATCTAAAATGACAGAAGGTGCCTTCATGCAGGGAACTGACCCACGTGCTTATTCAATGTAACCAGTGGAGGTTAAGGGCAGTTCAGCCCTCTGTAACATAGAAATTTAAGGTGGGATTCCAGAATATAAGTATTTAATGCCATTTTTGACACTTTGGGACATCTGAGGCATGCTTATGTGCCTAAAAGATATAACAGAAAACCTACAGAGACACTCGTCCTTCTGAAATGAAGAGGTAAATGAAGCCTTAGAGCATACCTCACAGTGTTTACAATGACAGCAGATGCCTCTGGGAAACTCAATCCTGTGTTTGGGTGGCTGATCAGCTAAACAGCTTTTGAGAATCTATTTGCAACATTGACAATATTGACTAGATAACTAGATACCCATCGGTACCCTAATCTGTGAGCTAAATCCTACCCTGAGTGATGATAGCAATTTAGCCATCATTTTTCCTAACCCCTTTCAAGTGCTATAAATTCTTTTTATACTGGATAATAAGCAAACTCCATATCCATGCACAGTTCTCTGATTATTGCACCTTGTTTATGATGTACATGATCTGTAAACATGTATGGGACCTCAGCTAATCTGTGCTGGCAGTACTTCATCTCCAGGTTCAAATTCTAATCTGAAGACAGGAATAACTGAGTAGGCAGTTTATGTGTTTTGTTTTTTTTTTTTTTTTTGAAACAAACAAAATATTCTGAATACCCAGAAAATCGTGTTTCCATGGCTTAAACCAGAAAACCATAACATGCATGTAGTAAGGGATTTAAGTCATAAAGACCTCATAGGCCTATTTTAGAAGGGGTACCGTTGAGGTGTGGCAAGATACCATCCCTCTGTGTACTGCAGAATCATGATTTCTGCAGAAACACACTAAAGAAGTGTTTCTCCTAAAGGTTTCATGTTCATGTTTCTGTAGCTGAGCTATGGCTTGGTAGCTACCAACAACTAGCAAACACAAAGTCAAATATTCTTGTTAAAGGCAATGTGTTTCATTTAAATAAGTAGTCTGTGGTTTGGTCTTGTGGAAGACCAAACAAAACTGCATTCACATTAACCCATCTGTTTCCAAATGTAGTTAATCCATCCATTGATGGTTAAAAAACATGAGTATGATGGACTCACTGGGTATTCTTTCATCCTCATGAGTATGAACTTTAGAAGTATGTAAGAAATATTGCATGAGGCAAATCAAAGGTCAGGTAAGATAAGTGTGAGAAGTTTTGGCTGGAATTTCTCTGACAGAGTCAAGTTTCACAAAAAAATAGTATTTAATTAAGCTCCAGAACACTTTGTGTAAACCTTCCACTGAATTTAAGGTACTATTTCAAGATTTTGTGTAGGTTCCTGACAAAACTGTCTTAGAGTAAGGGATACCGGAGGATGCCTGTCAATGCCACAGGGTTTTTTGTATCTGGCACAGAAACGAGCACCTTCGGCACACCACAGCTGGTCTGGGGGAACAACAGTCTCACAGTCAAATGGCTAATAGCAGCAAGCCAGCTTCAGAGGTCTAAGAAAATTAGCCAGCAAGGTCTGAGAAAATTCTAACATGCTGGCAATTTGGAAGAAAAAATCCTGTAAGTAGCTTTAACCCACTTTGGACCCCTCCTGCCTCCAAACATTTCTTGTATATCAAAACCTATGTTTTTCAACTTGTCTAGATGAGATGCAATACAGATTACATTAATTTGAAATTTCACTAGAAATGTATATTTGGTTTTAAAAAAAATAATCTCCTTTTCATATTATTACAAATATCCTCCTTTCCTTCAACCAGTAATGTACCTGGAGACAATAAAGTGCACGGAAATTAAGGCCCAATTTGTAAAAGCAAAATAAATTTTGTAATGGAAATCTTATAGGCATTAATAATTGTTGACACAAATTACAGCATTTAAATATGTAACCGGATGACTGAACCTGAAAATTAACTATCTCGACAGTTACATGCAATCATTTGGTTTGCAATTATGTGTCCACAGTGTTGATTCTGGAAATGACTGCAGGTGCAAAATTGAAGCCTGGGTTATGTCTCCTTTTAAAACATGGTCCTTAACGTAATTTGCATTTTAATATGCATTTGCAGCATATATTGCAATTGTTTCTCTAGAGCTCATATCTATGATGTGAATACATAACATCAGTAGTACAGATTGCATATTATAGCTCCAGAATACCAATTGTATTTTAAAATGCCTATTGATTGGAAAGTAGTAATTTGCGTAAGACGTGCAGAAGCTACTGAAGTGTTTCAGCATTTTTTTACATTATAAAGTTTAGCACTTCATATCATGTATTATGCCTACTAAAGTTACCTTTAAAGACTATTGCAGAAAACCAGTAAAATGGATCCCAAAATCTAAAGTTCCTCATTTGCTTTAAAACCTTTCTCCACCAATATGGCTTATGTTTAAGGCTTTTCATAAAACAATTTTCTTTTAATCTTTTATTTATTTTATCTCTTTGTTATTTCTTAATGCAGTGATAAAAATCTTGATGATAAAAGGACATTTTGTGAGGCCTAGAAACTATCAAAAATATTCCAGCTCTCTTTTTCTTACCACTCTGCAAATACATCCATCTTACTACTTCTGTTTACTGCTGCTTTCACTGAGAACCTGGGGGAAAGCTTCAGAAGCTCCATTTACAGCATTGCATGGTGGTATGGCAATCAGAAACTGAAGAGAGGAAACCATTACATTCTTTTTCACTCAGTTTTCCATATCCTGGATGTGTACATCTGCAAGTAAATCCGATCAAGTGACGCATTTTCTCTTCGCCCTTCCCCTCCTCCACCCATCCTTTTTTTAATTGGAATGAGAAACAGCAAAATTATTCTCTGTCTGGTTTTGTTTTTCCTCATGCAAGTTGTAGTTTCTAGAAACATACACAACAGTACACGCAGGACCACATCAGCTTTTGGATATTTGCAAACTGTTCTCTTTTTTTTTTTTTTTTTTTGGGGGGGGGGGGGCAAGTCTGTTATATCAACTGCATGTCTAATGTATGACATTCCTATTATTTCTAAATAGGGCATATTATTTTAAAAGTAAGACCGTGATAATGAATGTTGGATTGTAGATAATAAAAGGAAGATATTCTTGACTGCTCATGTGCAATATGGGCATTCCTATGATGAATACTCAATTGACAAAGAAATATGGAAGGAAAATATATTAGTGGAAAGATAATAACTAATCATGAAATTTAGAATTTATGTCATGAAATCTTTGTCCTTTTCTTCAAACTGATATAAAATAATTGAACTAAAGAAAAAAGAGGGCTTAGAAATTACAAACCCCCTATCCTTTACAAAATTCCTAAAATTGCTAGATGTATTGAATTGGGTTACCATACTCTCCTTGAAATAACGCCCCCTTTTTTTTTTTTTCTGTAGTAATGTATTATTTTTCCTTTGGAACACTGACATTATTTATAGGACTAATTTTCTGAGTCAATTGATTATATGGCACAACAGACAGATGAATATTTTCATTATTGTGGTATTTTCAGTGCTACCATTAGGTACACTAGTCAAAGAAACATGCCCCATAAAAGAGAGTATGTACTCAGAGTACAATTCCCAAATGGCATTTTAGTGAAAGTAAGCAGCAGTTCAATGTTTTGCTCAACTGATTCCATTGAAACTCTTCTCAGTTAAAATTGGTTTTCGTCAGTTCAAATTTGAAAAAAAACTAAAATTAAAATTATATAAAAAGTATTTTCATAGAACATACATTTATATGCATGCATGCATGTATATATGTACGTACATAATTTATCATGAAAAAGATAAGTATTGTAGAAACTCCAGTTTCCACTTGTGAATGTTTGTAATAAAATATTTTTAAACAGCTCTCCTCCATAGCAATGTGTGAATACTAAGACCTGATGATCCTAGATGTTTTTGGAAATTGCTCTTTTGCGGTATTCAGCCAGCTCTGTTCGTAATACAACTTGTATTATGAAGTGCTATGGTCTGCAACAAATCCCATTTTTATCAGAGGAAGAAATGGTACCACAGCTTGCTTCCTATTACGAGACTTTATTCTGCTTTGATACATAGGAGATCACTACTTCTTTTGCAGACACAGCATTTCTTTCAAAATTAAGCTTCTTTCCTCCTTAGTGTTTTCATCAAGTTTTTACTGTAATCCATAACATACTTATGAATTGCATCTTTACCATTTAATTCATGTGATGTTACAGTACTGTCAATTTCTTACCAGTTTCCTGATTACCAGAGCCTAAATGCCCCCAAAGTTATTTGTTAATAAACAGGAAAAATACCTGACAGTACAATTGCTAACAAGACAGATAAAAATGAACCAATTACAGTGTAAAGAATAGGTCTCTGTTTCAGGAAAATGTACTGCAACTCTAATGACTGAGTTTTTGATGCTGATTTACAAGGGGAACAGAATATTTCTTCATAGGCTTGCACTGAAGATTAGCTTTTTATTTGTAAGGAACAGTTGCTTTTGGAGTTTGTAATATGCCTCTTCAAGAGCTATCGTGGCACTATCAAGTTTACTTACAATTGAACTATGAAGGGATTAATTTCCTTGACATAAAGTTTAGTTCTAGTGGGTAAATATTAGAGTCTTGATCTGCTCAAAAAATCAGACAAACTGCAGTTGTGGTGGAAAAAGAAAAATCAATTAAGAACATTTTGAAAAAAAACACTATAATGAACCAAATGGGTACACAGTTCTTTAATGAAAGGCAAACTAAACTTTTCAATTTATTTTGACAGCTATATTGATGGAAAAATCTTTAATCCAATATAAGACTGTGTAATGTGTAAGGGATGTGCATGTGTATTTCCATTACACTTATGGCCATGTCTGTTACACACTTGCAGGGAAAGAATAACTTTATCTAGCAGCCTTATAAGAATTTACAAAAACATTGTTACTGGGTGTTTCTGGATACTTAATAACATAAGTAACTTAAGGTCAATTTTTCAAAGATACTTAAAGATGTAGACAGACATCCATTGAAATTTCTAAATTACCTCCTCGGATACTTTCTGGAGCATTCATTTGTGCCATTAATGTCTAAATATTTGAAAATCTGGATGGTTCTTCACCAATCTAAATGGTGCAGAAGCTAAAGTCCTATTTGCCAAATACAACCAAAATTTAATTAAAAATTCCCTAATTGCTCATTTGGATAAATATCAGTGAAGATTACAGTATATAAACTAAGTATATAAATTGTCATTTAACAGTAGAAAAGTAGGAAAAATATTGAGGGAGGGAAGTTTTAAAAAAATAAAATAGAAAAGTGGGGATGTCTCAAATACTGTTACTAATTACCAACGTATGCAGACTGTAAGTAGACTTACCATTGAAAATAGGGCGCGCTTTCTTATCAGATATCACATCATTAATTCTGGGTGCTTGGTTGCTGAATTCTGTTATTCAGTATTTTTATCCAACTTTCTTTAAAGGCTGATATTACCTCTACTTGCCAAGATAACAAGCAGCTATAACTCTAGTCAAGCTAGATGAACATTTCTGAGATACACCAAGCACCCTGCAGAATTCTAGCCAACTTAACTAAACTTTTAGTGCAGAGTTTTATAAAAGCTTGCTTCAGTTTTTATCACTATAGCTGCTGTCTGGGATCATTGAGATCACAAATACCAGAAAGTTCAAGAAAACTATTTCTTGCACTGCTTCCAACATGATTTAAGGATGAAAGAATTTCAGAAAAGTTTCTTAAACTTGTAATAGGAACGGAACAAATCCTACAAGCTCTGTAAAATTATCTGGTCATTATGTTCCTACAGAACAGAACAGAAAAAAATATGGTCACACAAAATGTACCAGTAATGAATTTTTGAAATATCCAAAGGCCAATGAGTAGAGGGAAACTAACCTGTCTTCCTAGGCAGCTGATTTTGTCTTCTCATATCCAAAACGCATTTCTCCTCCTAAAATCTTTTATGTTGCAGGCATTTAATAAAAGTCTTCCTTATCTCAAGATACAGTGAAACACATTTTAAAATTTACTTCTGTCTACCTGATTTCATTATTTTCTATGTTATTCTGAATCTGAAGCTTTTTTATTTAATGTATATAGAAATTAAGGATGTTGTCAGAAAAATTATAATCTCATAAAAAGAGCAGCATTATATCATTGCTTTTTTAAAAAAAAACCTCTCTAAAAAATCCAACATGTAACCCCAGAAGTCCCATCAGTTTTTAGATATCCTGATATCAGAAGAGTATCCTTTAAGATAAACTACTGACATTGAAAAGAACAAGCATCACTATTAGCTGACCTTGCATACTGGCACGTGTGCGGAAAGACAATTCGAGTAGCTCATAAATGACCTGCCTTTGTATCAGTAGGAAGACAAACATATTCCTCAATTGCATTTTCACATTTCTAACAGTTAGGTTCCTAAAATTGAAAAAAGAATTTTGAAAAGCTATCTTTCAACCTCTAAAGTGCCTGGTAAAGGAAATAAAGAAAGTTCTGACAAGGAAAGTAGAGAGTCGTAATCGAGGTTCCTGGAAAATCACCTGCAGCGATAACTTTATATAATTAAAACTGAAAAATTCCTCCAATCCCGCCTTCATGGTTCATACTTTTTTTTTTTTTTAATGCACTTAATTCATTTGTTTAGGTTTCTTTTTACATGATCTTAGGTATGAGTTGGTTTTGGTACTTACTGGGTATATAGACAATTTTAAGACGCACCAAATTCCTGAGATTAACTAGTCATAAACCTTTCTCTGTCCAGTGGAGAGGAAGAAATAGCCATATACACTAATGCAAATAAAAGGCCTGTTCTTTATTGCAGACAAAGAGTCTGCTTAATATGTTTCTAAACTCTAAGGGAGTTTAACTTGTGGCTCTCTAAGTATTTAAACAGACATAGAGCCGCTGAGGACGACACTCATTCAGCTCAAGTATAGGAATAGGATGGCTTCTGCTACAGGTGGTTAAGTTCCTTCACTGAAGAGTAATGCCTAATATCTGGGACGTGGCTGAAGGACAGCACAGCACTGCCCACCAAGCTCCAACACGTGTCTTGGCAGAAATGTACATGGGGTCCCCTGTGTTCTGCAGCTGAGAGTAAGAACAGGCAAGACTTGGAGCTCAGCCCCGTGTTGCAATTTTCTCCAAAGTTATGCATATAAGGAAGGTGAGAAAGTGACAAAATCATTACAAAAAATCTCTTATGATGTTTTGAAATTATTTTTTTCAATTTTCAGTTCCGTGAGAGTTGAAAATTTCTCCCGGATGCCCAGAAATACGATTTCAACTGATGCGTTAGACCCCGGTTCATTTTATTGGAGGAAAAACTGAACAATTGTATGTTGACTCAATTGTCTTTTGCAAAGAAAAGAGTCCAGGAGTTCAAATGAGATTTTTTTATGGTCGCACATTTTAACATAGTAACATAGCTACAACATATTTATAGCTGTCAATTCAAACTTTACTTTTTGTTTTTTTAAAGTATTGATGAAAGCTATATATGATTATATAAGGCATGCATGATAATTTCTTAAGCAACAGAAGCCAATATCATTTTTATGACATTGATATGGTCATTACATTTTTATACATACACACACACAACTTGCTACTGAAAAAATATGAAAATAAAATATGGTTTACACAAAAGAAAAAAAGAATCTCTGCATTTCTGTATTCAGTCGATCCTTTTTGGAAACAAGTTTCAGTTATGCCTCAGTAATTATTATTTTCTTTTATTGCTTAGTTTTGGAAATAAAAAATCAGGTAGAAATGGATAAAATTTTCTTAAAGTGGGTCAACAAGTGGGTTGCTATGGGAAACTGAGATATTGAAAAATTTCTGTACTTTCACTACTTGAGGAAAATACTAGTTGCTTTTGTGTGCCTCCCATGTGGCTTCTCCTGAAGTGACATACTTTAAATTACATTATATTTTTCAAGGCAAGATGCCTGACATGGGATATAAATATATATCATTTACTTCTATAGAAAAAATTATATACAAAATGAAGGATCGCTGTTTGGAAAATAATGATTTTAAAAAACAGTTCAGCTACTACCAGCTATAAATTAAACGTATATTGGAAATATATTTGGATATTTATCTTATTTATTTAAAATATTTATCTTTCTCTACATAACGGCTTGTAGAATTGTGGGGTTACACGGTCGATTACCTTATATGACAACAACCACCTTTATAGGCAGTAGAAGTGGAATACAACAGCCCTTAGAAAGTGCTTATTAACTTCCTTTCTCTTTCCACCCATCCTGCCCAGAGCATGGTGGAGAAAAGGGGGAAGGATAATTGCAAGAGTAATGGTACCAGTTAACTTCTTAGATTGTTATGTTACTTTTAAAGTTTTGTTTTGTAGAGCTTATACTGTATGTTCCAACACTTCACAAAGTGAAGGTGTCAGTCTTTGCTAATAATCTATTTTGCCATTTTTTCTAATATTTTGACGTTTGAAATGGAATTTAAATTCTGTTTTAAAGTACTGACAATGTTATGGACATACATTGATGTCCTTATATACATTATAAATGACATTAGAGACCAGTCTATTGACCTCTTAAGCCACAGAGAAGTTATCCAGTAACAGATTTGCTTTAGATGTATTCTCTCTTTTGATGCATTCTGAACTAGATTCTTGCTAGAACATGAATACTTTGAATTTAGATGTTTATAGACATTTGTCTCCATATGTTGACCTGTCTCCAGGCATGTTAGTACAATCTCTTGCCCGGAAGGCAGTCATATTGACTACTACTGCTGGGAAGGACAAAGTAGGAACTTTTATACAATTTCTGGACAAGCTGTTTTGGTCACCTGCCTGCAGGCTTAAGCTGTCTGGAAAGTACCTACATATCTACTTGTTTTCTGGGTAGAAATGACTAGAGGTCACCTCTCTTAAATGGCCAACATGGGAAGAATTAAAATCAGTTCCAAGAGTACATGGCTTTAGTAAAAAATATTCTTTTAACTTGTTGCATAGGACCAAAGCTGCTCTGAAAAGGTGTTCTTGGGTAAGCTTTTCCACTGTAGTTTCCTTTTCATGAGGTATATATACAAGAGAATTCTCCTGTTTTAGAACTACATCATATATGAAAAAAAGCAATTTGTTTCCTTCAGAGTTACAGGAGTCCTAAACAAACTAAAATAGGAAAAGAAATCTCTAAGAATATGGTATGGTGACTGATATGAACACATAATGTATTCAATGAATTTCACAGGTATTCTAAACAGCTAAGTCTACTGCTTTACAAATTTCTTATCTACGGCATCAGTGGAATAGACAGGCTCAGATATGATGCTATGCTAACCTAGCTATACAGTTACTAGGTAAGAGGACATATTTATTTATGATATTCTTTACCGAATTCACTAATTCAAATAATATTTGTTTATGACTCTTTGTGGAAGTTGATGCCAGCTTTCTGGGATTACTTGAATTTCAAAATATGAGCTGCATTAATTTTTTAATTTTTATTTTCTGTACATATAATATTCAGGAATGCAGTTCAAGAGTGAACATATGTTTTTATGATTTCAGAAAGTGGCTTTCAGGAAAAAGCTGTAAATCAACATTTTTGAAAGCTTTCTCTCACTAATAAGATGGATTAAAACAGTGATGAAGGACACTATTAAACGTCTTAAACCAGATACCTTTGATTACCAGAATACTCATGGACTCTGACACAATAAAACAAAAAATATGGGGTGTTTTTTTTTCCTTTTACTTCTTTTCATGCAAAAGTATGTAAAGAATACTTTCTGATTTATTAAGTGAATTTTAATATAAAAAAACTTGAAACAAAAAACCTGGATTATGTATATATATGTCATCATCTGGGATAAGATCCAGATCTGAAGATGGCAAGACCTGTGCTGCCTGTGGGCAGGGTCCATATCTTCTTTCCTGGCCCTCTACCCTTTACCCAGCTGCACAAATTTTTCATACTTGGCTTGTGATCTTGAGGGTTTGTAATCATTTATGTCTCTCTCAGAGGCCAATAAATGTTAGATGATAAAAAATCCGAGGATGAAACTCTAGATCTTGAGAGCTCCAGATGACTTTGAGAAAAAGTACTTAATATTCATGTGTAGAAAACAAGAAAATCCTGCTTCACATCTTAATGAAGACCATCTGAATATCCCAGAGAGTAAAATCTCTCCATGGCAATGTACAGTGCAGATGAACATTTTTTTCAATTACTGTATGAAACAATATGACAAATAAATTTCCTGAGAATGAAGAAAATGTTTGTCCTATAATAGAAGGTGTTCATGAATGGAAAAAAATTCTATATGAGAAAAATAGTTGTATCTAGAATTATGGTGAGCTATGGCTGAATCAGCAGCTAATTACTTCCTCTTTCTTAAATATCCACTCTCACTTGGAATCCTTTGTCTTAGAAGAGAGTTGCAATTACATCGCTAGCAAGAAAAGTAAGCTTTGATCGACAGGGTAGAAAACCAGAAGTATCTATCCATATTTTGTCCTCCTTCATACTTTCTTCAGAAGGCCACATACTTGTGGTAGCTGACTGTCCCAAACGAGCCAACACAAGGTTTTATATGCTTACACTGCCATATTCACCTGCAGTTGAAACTTGGAGAGGTCACGTTCATCCATTTATGGTGATTCTTTTTGCATTATGATTAAGCTCGTCTTTACTATTTATTGCAACTTTAAAGTTAAATATGCTCAAACAAGTTAAGAACAGACTGAAGAAACTGATATCTGACTGATGGACATTGAGCCAGAGGCAAGAATCAGCTGACAGCAAGAGACACATGGGCTGATGGACCTTGAGATCTGGAGAATGAATGGAAAACTCCTAATATTGGCAGATCAGGTCTGCTCTGTACCCAGCAAAGCTTGTATCTGAAGCAAGCGATATCCCAAAGACAGGATATATATAAGGAAGTATCTTTTACCTTAGCGCTAGAAAATTTTTATGTCTGGAATGATGTGCATATATGTACATAGGCCCTGACACAGAAACTGCATTTTGCATTTCAACAAACCTCTGCCAATAAAGCGTAGGATAAGATCAGTAGGATAACACTGCTTCACATCCCTCACCCCATATCAAGAAACATTAAATAGACGTAAAAGAATGCCAAAGTTTTCATGCTGCTTTCTGACCTCTTCTAATACACAAGGCTATATGTACAAACTTATTAATTCTGTTCCTTTCAAAGTTGCTATAAAAGAACAGGAAGAGGATTTTAGAGAGTGTACATATGTGTACATATATAACTTGATTGTGAAACAAACATTTTTTTTATATATATATATTTACACACCTTGTTTGTTCTGAAACAATTTTGAGACAATTTTGATATCATCCAAACATTGAAATGTAAAGTAGTAGCACCGTGGCACTGTTTTACAAATAACCAGCTCCCAACTTTTCTCCATTAAAATAAAATATTATGAAGAGTTAGTCTTTTCTCTTGCATTTGAAATCTGTGCCTGACAGAAAAGAATTATTTTTTTCCTTCAAATGAAGAGACTGCACTGAGCATGTTTTTATAGTGTTTGTATGTAAACATTCAGTTTTAACTGGAGGAAAACAGATGTGTAAATTTTGAAACAGTCTGCTCTGGGAAGCTATTTTAGGAATCAAATTATATTTCCTTATGTGTAGCATCAGAGTTCTCCCTAACAAGTCTGAGCTGATCCTGCACAGTAGAAATTTTGACTTACTGCCTTCCAAGAACAGTACAACTTTAAGACTCCCTCAACATTTAATAAGAAAAACACCCCAGATACTGTATACTAAATACAGGTTTACAGGGAATTAATCAGAGTGCAGTCAACAAGTATAAGTATGCATAGTACATAAAGTATATAAAAGTTTTTATTCAGACAATACATTTGGATCACTGACTTTTCTTCCTACTTGTGCTACCTATCCTTAGAGCAAAAGTCAGCAAGTCACTTTGGGAATATACATTTGTATTTTGAGTCATCTATTAGATTGCCATGAAACACTAGCTTTGCTTTCCACCCCTGCCCCAGCCCAACATGCATTTCAGCAGGTATAGACTATACCTTTTAGGTTTTTTGTAACCCAGAGGGTTACAGTCCTATGAAGAAAAATTAGGGTCATTATAATTAGTAACTGTATCTTTTTTTATTAAGGGAAAAATAATTCTAATGATATTTTACATAAAGGGGATTATTTGATATATAAGTAGCCTTGCCTTCTTTCAGACACATGGATCAGGAAAAATGATGTGACCATGATGCTAGACTTTTGCTTTAATTAGTGTTTATGGATTCAATGAAGCAGATAAGAGGTGTTTGAAAACCTAGAAATTTCCCCTATCAGGCACAGATGAAATCTATTGTTCTGTTTCCTTGCATTTCAGCTGCATTAATGAAAGTAATAATAGTCGCAGACCCCATGCCATTTTGCCATATAGTCACGATTTGTCCTTTCACAAAAGAAAATCAGAAAACTGCTGAGTATTATAGATATTAATGGTTGTTAGAAAAGTGTAATAAAGGGCTCCTCTTCTAAAGCAATGCCAGGCTTTTATGACGTTATTCATGAATGACTAACACATTCAGAGAGAGAGTAGCTCTGATATGCAAGGAAGCAATGATGAGCAGCAGGAAAGAAGGGTGCAAAGAAAGCAGTTTTTCATAGGACCCAAATACCAGGGCTGTGTGTAATATGTGATTAGAACAGAAGTGAAAATGAATTATTTTTCATGACTGTTAAGAGTAACACATCATTTGGAAAGAGAGGTAGGTCAAACCTGTACAGTGGTTGAAATATCTGAGGGTGAGAGTGGGGTGGGGATGGGAACAGGAAAGAAGAGTAAAAATAGACCAGACAAGAGCAGACCAGACTAGAATTTGGTAACTAGCAAAATAACATACAGGCATTCTTATATTTTGAGTTATTTTGGTGGCACTTAGTATTTAAGCTCTCAACAAAATGACATTATTTTTACACAGTAATTAACAATGTTTTAGCAACATATTACAACAGAAGACATAAGCATCAATAATTAAAACATAAAAGAAACTGTTAAATAAAGTATACTTCATGACTTATTAGCTAGCCCATTGTTCAACTGTATTTGTTTAATTACTCTCTAAATCACCAAATATATTCCAAAAAATACAGTCCCCATTCATTACTATGAAATAGCTGGGAAATGGCGTTGAAACAAGCAAGTAATTGTGTATCAGTGATTGCTGTATTCCATTAATCATGATGATTTTTCTTTTTTTCTTTTTGTTCACCAACTATACTATCTTCTTGGTGTATCAGAAACAGGGTTTGAGCAAATGCTGAATGAAGCCACTGGGAATCTTTGCATTGACTTTGAAGGGTTTTGAAGTGGATTCTTTATAAGAGAAGAGTGCTCCAGAACCGGGAAGCATCCAGTTCACTCTGAAGTTCTCATAGCATTTTTATAGTGTTTATAGCTTTCAGTACAGAAATTCCACTTGTGCTAACTTTTGAGGATTTAAGTTAAATTTAAACAGAGCAGACATCTTAGTGCCAGCTATGGGGAAGGATATATTTCACAATGAAAATACATTCAGAAAATATTTTTATAGTTATTAGGGAAACTCACCAAAGTTAAATGAGAGAAATAAATTAGTGTATTTTATAACAAAGGAATGGGAGGTAACACACTTTTTTATTATATCGACTATAGGTTTGCACAGTCAGCCAAGATTACAAAATATTTTATAATTATCTGCTACATTATATTAGACTCCTTAAAATATTCAGGATTCTACCCAAAATTAAGATGCTTAGATTCAGGTATCTACATGGAGGTGTTTACATGTAAGCTATGTTCCCATCTGTGGAGAAACTGGGCATGGTTCACCTCCTCAAAAATGGGTGTCTCTTGTTTAAGATTTAGTGAGGTATCTGAGACATCCTCATAGTGCTGGCAGATTGAGATCTGTGCTTTTCTGAAATTACAACTGGATGCTAAGCTAAACATTCTAGAGCAAAATCTGAGTTTGGAAAACTCAGCAGAACTCCCCATTTCAAGGTCTCAATCCATACTGATTTTGTTTAATCTTGTCTTACTTCTCATGTTATCAGGTGGGACATAAGTTTTATTATAAATAATCGTAGATTAAAAACTAATTTTCAAATTCTTTGAAATTAAATATTTTTTCCTGCCTTTCTTTTTGCTGATACGTGAAACAGTATGCAAAATTCAAGTTTTCAGAAAGGTCTGCCTGCCAATTCACACTCTTTATTTTGACTCACAACCTTCTTTGAGCATTTATAATTCTATTTATTAAAGTCATAAACATAAGATACACAAGTGCCTTAGTCAAAGGATGTCTATGTTAATATAGCCCAAGGGACAGATTTTCAAAAATGGGGATTATCATCACAAGTTATAATATGCACCAATTAAAAAAAATCAAAGCAAGACTTTGTGTGTGTGTATGTATGTGTGTATGTGTGTTTGAGATAAATTTAAGTCAAAATTATGTATCTCTATTTTAATGTATGTTGGATGATTAATTTTTTTTTAGCTATAACCTACAGGATATTAGGATTCTTTTCTAAGAAAAAAAACCCCAAAACAACAAACCAAACAAACCCAACAAAAAAAAAAAACTTAAAATGAAATAGAAATAAAATAACAATGAAGATTATTAACCTTCATTTCTTAAAAAAATCTAGGATTAAAAGTCATACTTAAGTTACATGAAATAACTGTTAGAATTTTTTTGTTTAGTTCTTAACCTAAACTTACTTAAAGTGATCTGTGTATCTAGGTAACTGGAATCTATTTATTTGTATCATTATGGTTGTTATCAGGTCAAACTGATAATATGAAGAATACTTAAAAAAACCAGTTTATAATGAATTACTTTCCTGATTAATTAGAATAATCTTTGTTTCATTTTATTAAAAATATTAAATACATTTTCCTTCAGTGTACTGACAAAGGACAAGCAAGACTAGCACAAATATACATAATGCTTAAGTCTGCACATTTTGTCATATTCATACTCATACGTGGAAAGAATGTTCATACATGTCTTTCAAAAATGACACTTTCTAACTAGATATTACTGAAAATTAAAAAATTTTATGAAAGACATGAAAACATTTCCATAAACATTATGTAAAACCATCTAATGTTATTCATGTGAGCTTTTAAATGTATTTTCTTCAGTCATCTTTCATTCTTTTTTTAAGCATGTTTTCCCCAACACATTTTACTGACGATTTATCAGAAAGCAAAGTTTAAAGTTGAAGGTACAAATCTGTAAACACCAATCTGCAGACAGTCACTGTGGCTGAAATCAGAGATGGAAAATTGCTGGCCGTCAGGAAACAGTATTGTCAATACAGGGTGCAACATAAGCATTGTTCTATGTGTTCCTTAATAAAATCACCAGTTTATTGGGCAAGGAAAGAATTACTCGGCATAACATTCAGTACTGGGTTCATATATACAACAAAATGGCTGCCTTTCCTGCCTAGTCCAAGAACACACAAATCTAAGGAACAAACGCTGAAGCCATCTTCTGTAGGAAACTTGTTTACTAGGAAGAAGGAAATTTACATTCAGTGCTGAAAAATTATTTGGTTTTAAAATTTTAAGCTCCAACCAAGAAATATATGTCTTTAGAGTATGACACAAATCTACTGAAATCAATGAAAACCTTCAGGTAAGGCTATTAGGACTGAATTCTACCTTCAGATGTATCTTGAAATACAGTGGTAAAAAATACATTTGGGGTTTTTTGTTTGTTTGTTTGTTTGTTTTTGGTACAGCTGATGGAGGTAGAAGTGGCATTAAGGTAGAAAAGGAATTTGAGGCAGAGGACTACCTGGAAGGTCTGTTGACTGGATGCTTTGGAGTTGTGCTAAACTAGTGCAAGCTTGTTGTGCATTGTCTTGGCTTGCTATTGGATTCCACCCCAGCCATTGCTCATGTAAATATTTCCTGGCTTTTGTTTCTATAATATTCTAATTTCTACAGTGACATCTGTGAGTTGTGTTTTAAATCAAGGGTGAAAAAAAGAATGTAGACAGTAAGATAGGAGAAATTTATAATGGATTAAGTAGGGAAATAACACTAACATAGGAAGTATTTTGGGATATATTTGTGGTTAAATAGTCAAAGACTATTTTCTTTTGGCGATCTAGAAGCCTTTACATTTTCTTTGGTCTTATTAGGTTTCAATGTTAGCTCTTTCCTTAGTCTTTCTGGAACATTTAGTTTTAGGTAGTCCTGCGAGGAGCAGGGAGTTGGACTTGATGATCCTCATAGGTCCCTTGCAAATTGAGATATTCTGTGATGTTATGATTTTCTAAGCCTGATGCCCCTTTTCAGAGGTAAAACCGAGTAGTAAAGATTCTTAGATGCACTGCTGATTTGACATTATAGTTGTAATATTGGACTGCCGAATACTCAGATCCTTTTTAAGTTTAAATTTCAGTGATAATTGAGGCAAGCAAACATAAGTTGTTATGGTTAAAGGAAAAAAAAAAAAGATCAGTTTTAATTTAAATACCACAAAACATATGCAGTTTTAAGAAAAAAATTGACATCCTTTTCCCTAACCTAGTCTTCATCACTCCTTCGAGTATATGTTGGAGTCTCTTATTTTTGTGACTTTATTTTTAATAATAAAGGTCTAGCGTTGTTGTTGTATGTCAATTTCCACAATCGTCAAGGTTTTTTTATTTTTCAAAGCTGTCCATTTTGCCCTCACTGATCATTTTTACTCACAGACTAATTCATTCTGTGTTACCACACTGTTCTGCTGATGGAATGACTGACCAGTTTCTGTTAAGGTTTTATTTGGTTTCATTTTCTAAGGTTTTTTTTTTTTGTTGTTGATGGGTTTTTTTACTCCTATAGTAGAGCAAGTGGTAGTAATCAGTATACATAATCTCTAGTCTGAGAGCCATTCCTTATCACAAAAGTCACTGCATGGTAGAAGCTGCTGTGGCACTATTTACAGGAATTTCACTGCTGGTTAGAATCAGAATTATGTCTATTTGCTGTATGAAACTAAACCCACTACATTATTAATACCGGTAAATACCACATATTGATGTCCAAGTGGGACTATTCTGGTTATATATTACACATCCTCTCAAAGTTGTCACATCGGTGATGTACTATATAACACTAATAGCTGCTACTCCAATGATGTATACCAAGTGCCATCACTCCAGCTAAATATTTCATCATGGCAACAAAATTTGTGCTAAAATACTTCAACAGTATGGTTGTAAATGTAATATACATGTACAGACCAATCATTCTGTAATGTGCTACAGAATTATTTACCCTGTATGTGCCTTTGTGTATGTGTGTGTGAGCACGCACACACGTAATCAGATAGTTTTCTGTTTTCAGGATATGCACATTGTTCTTGATTATTAATAGCCTGATGCCAAGTTCTGTTAAGGCTAATACCTTTAACATAGCCAAAATCTCTTACCGCATCCTTGCTCTGAATTTTCTTGATCATATATCTCTGTGACTTTGGAAACCCAGTTTTCCATATCTGGGGTCTCACTCTAATACCAAGGGCTATCCATTATCAGTGTTCTACTTCATCAATTGTCCTTTCTTCATTATTTCCCTTATCTTCCCTCTTGTATCTCCAATTGCTCTTTCTCTTTAGCTCTTTTCAACCCCACCAAGTGTCAAAGCTGAGTTTTGCTGTTCAAACCTATTCCTAGTATTTAACAATATTCAATGACCTGCTAAGTAACTTGTGGTTTCAATCCAAATCAAAATGAACAAGAGCCAAAAATCATAAAAAAACCAAACCAAAACAATATAAAAAACCCCACAACCAATGAAACAACCAAACAAAACCAGAAGAAATGAGCTGAAATACTGTCACATTCCACACTTATGGTTCCCTATGTCAGGAGTCATGGCTTGATAGATAGAAGTGCACCAATTAAACTCAACTCACTCCTCCCTCCCAGTTACACTAAGTGATTGTCTGGAAACGCTACAATGCTACTACTTTCCCCCTAGGATTCTTCCTCAAAAATATGGGAAGCAACATGGAAGCAGAATACAGTTTACATGTAGAGGCCATTCATAGGATAATTCAGGCAGCAGGAGATCTCTAGTCCAAACTATTGCTCAAAGAAGGTTCAGCTCTGAGATCAGACCAAGCTGCTTGGGCTGTATCCAGTTGGGTGTTGACTTCTCACCTCTCTGCAACCTGTTTCATTGCTTGACAGGAAAAGTGTTTCTCCTCACATCCAGTTAGAGTCTTCCTTTATGCCCATTTATGCCCATTATCTCTTGTCCTCCCACCATGCACTGCTATGAAAGCTCTGTTTTCCCAACCACCTCCATGGAGAGCCGCTGTTACATCCTCTCAAAACCTTCTCTCCAGGCTGAACCAGCCTCGGTCCCTCAGCTTATCCTCCCAGGTCAGGTGCTCCAACCATATGACTGTCTTGGTGGCTTCACTGAACTCGTTCCCGTTTGTCAATGTCTTTCTTGTATTGAGGGGGCCCAAAAACTGGACACAGTTTCATATATTAAATCTAATGAATCCTCATTAAAAGTGGATAATCAAAGCCAGTCCAGGATGCCACTGGGCTTCTTTGCTATCAAGACACACCACTGGCTCATACTCAGCTTGCTGTCTGCCACAACCCCCAGGGCCTTTTCAGCAGAGCTGCTCCCCAGCCAGTCCATCCTGGTCAGTCCTATTCTCTGTCACTGGAAGCTGTTATTCCTTCCCAGGCAGAGAACTTGCCATTTTTCTCTCCTCTGATCCTGACACACAAGCTCTCAACCAGTCTGTCATCTGTCCTACAGAGGAGCTCCGTGCATTCAACCTGCTCCTTCATTCTGAAAGCATCTCTGTATTAGATGCCATTAAGCTCTGGAGGATCTCCGCTTCTGCCACAATTGTGTCCTCCCTTCTGCCAATTCACATCAAGAGCTTTTTAGTCCTGTTCAATGTTCTGCCCTCCCTTCCCCTGAGGGAGAACACTGGAGGAATGTTCTTCAATTAAGAAATTAACTAGTCTAGCTTTTGTCACTCTAACTGTATGCCCTGCTGAATCACGTTGTTGGCATTTCATTACTTTTCTATATTTAGTTTTTCATAGAGCTCCTGCAGTCTTTCTTAGATCTTTTTCATGTATCATTTTTCTCTGCTGTTTCAAAAAAATTGCCTCAGTATTCTTAAAATTATTTGATATTTTAAGAAGCATATAGTTGCCTTGCTTTCTATTTAGTAAGTGGTAAGGTGTCATTTCTTATAGATAATAACATTGCAGCATCTAAGTGTCTGTAGCATTACAGTGGTCTTTTTTTAATTTAAAAATTATCTGCAGGCTTATACAAGTAAATTTCCCCTATAATAATGTTTTCTTATTAAATTATTAGTAATAAATAGTACTCAAAGATATTTAAACTGTCCAAATTGTTGACATCTACAGTAGTCAATTACTGTAGGCAGTATAGAACAGATTACTGGGTATTACAAATTATACTCCTTCTGTCCTGTTATCCTTTTTTATAAGATAGGTATATATAAAATATTATTCTATTGATTGTACTGAGGCAAGATGACTTGCAGTAGTTTTTACATCACATTTTTTCAAAAATTCAAGTTCTTTATGTTTTCTTTCAGGATTTCAAAAGACAAAACTAACGTGTAAAACATTCAGTTTGATTTATCCTTTCTTGCCTTAAATAATTTATCAAGAATGTTGTAAAATATTAACCTTTTTCATGCTCATTAACTTTTAAGATCCTTCAATTTTTTTATTCCTGCTCCCAAATCAGATCAGCATCTGAAAATGTTTGCTCAAAGCTTATATTTGTATCTGTCTTATCTTTCTGTAATTGCAGTTTTTGTAACTTAAAGATTTGTATTTTTTGGTTTTGGTAAATTCACTCATATTTGATAGTCTGTCTTCTTTACACTGAGACTCCTACAAACCACTTCCAAATCATTACTATTTCTTTCTGTCATCTTTTTCTCCACCAAACCATAAAATATTGCCTTTTGAGATATCTTACCAGTCTCTCTTTTTGGTCTCTGTTTTATTTTCACATTCCTCAAGACGTGACTGATTCTGAAAACATGCAGTTTGCAATTCATTTTACAGACAGGAAGCTGTAGGGTTGTATCCTCAAATCATCCCCTCTTCTTTATTTTCATGGTCTCTGGTGTCTCTTTTCAGTATATGCCTGAATATGTTATACAAGATATCAACAATGTCTGAAATCTACATAGCAGTCTTCTAAATCCTTGCTTTCAACTTGATATTCTTGTCTGTATTTTAGCTTTCACAAAAGTACAAATTGTACCTGCAGCTCATCTGTTTCCATTACCTTTCTGTCATAGCAGTACTTTTTTAAGTCGCCTTCTAAGTCGGTGATCTGGGTGTAAACATCCTCTGAGGTTTCTCTTGTTCTTGATATCACCCTAATGTCAGGAATCAGTAAATGTATGATTAAGCTGATTGATAGCAGCTAATATCCTACCTCATTTAGGCTTGCTGATAAGCAATAAATTTATGAAACACATTTCTCTTTACAGCCATAACTTTCTATATGTTTAATTAATTATTCTCTTTTTTCTTCCTTTCATTATATTGTAAAGACTCTCATTAATTACAATTGTTTTCTATGCAAGGGCCTTTAACACTTCCACATTGCAATCGCTTGCAGTTATTTGGAGGTTTCAGTCAGGGATACTACCTGTTATTTGTTAATGTTCCTTATAAAATACCTTGTATTTCAAAGTCGCTTCATAAAATATATTTCATTTTCTGTTCTTCCAGAACGAGCATTTAAGGTCAACATTTTACCATTTTGCTTTTATCCTTAGGTAGCAGATTTCTTCACTGATAGTGTCAAAACCAATAACTGCTGAAAATAGAGTATCATTCATCATGAAACTTAGGCCTATTTCATGTCTCACAGTCTTTTCTCTCCTATAAAATAGCGTGAATTCACTAACTTAAAAGATTCACATCCCAGGTATCTTGTGAGGCTGTGATGTGTATGCAATACTTCAAAAGCACACGGCAGGGTCCCAGTTCTGTTTATACTCTAAATATTCCATGTTCCAGCTCCCTGTCCCTTTTCTATGTCTTATAATCCCACCTGCCAGTTTACTTTTGAGTTCAAAGATGAGCTTTTTAGAGGTCTTGCAGGACTTGAGATATTAAAGGAAAGGCATAAACTTTTTGCTCTGAAGTGATTGTGATTCACACCAGAAGAGGCCTTTTATTTATGACCA
The DNA here is from genome assembly GCF_000699105.1 of Pygoscelis adeliae. NCBI lineage: Eukaryota > Metazoa > Chordata > Aves > Sphenisciformes > Spheniscidae > Pygoscelis > Pygoscelis adeliae. The sequence continues at coordinate 744,513 of NW_008824936.1, read as the reverse complement.
TTGTTCTGCCAAAGATATTTGGTTTTCTATATGGGAATGATTATTGCTGGATCTAAGGACTTTGTATTTCTTGAAATAAAGTGTAAGAATACACTCTTAACATGCAGAGCTTATTCATAGTCACAGGCCACAGGGTGGGCTATTCATGCAGGTCAGCAAACATGGAAGACATTCTGTTAATAGCAAGTTGCATCTCAAGCCACTCCAGAACCACAGCTACTTTAGGGTGATTATGCAGGTTTGCCTGGAGTGTTTCTTGAAGACTCTGAACTATAAGATAGATTGAAATGTCAGGAAAAGGTATGTTTGGATAAAGGCATTGCAATATCTGAAAATGATAAAGGAGGCAATCTTCTGTGATATTTGCTGATTCTGAGGACAAAATGTCTTTTTAATCTGAAAATATGTTTGCTACAAAAAGTGAGAACATTATTTTCAAATGATAGGTAAACTTATTCTTTATAATAAGGAAATCATAAACTGTAAAATATGCATAATTTAGTTTAACAGTGAATAAACATCTGAATACATAACCAAAGTAATAAGACGAAAATAAGTAAATTGAGTATATTAAAAAAAATGAAACAAAATCAAAAAACAAACACAACTTTTATTAGGCTGTGAAATAATATTTCAATAGAAGAAATAAAAACCTTATCTGTTGCATCTTACAAACTTAAATTTTGAATTAGTAAATTCTAAAACATGATTTTACACAGAGGTTTTAAAGAGTGTCCAGGGACTCTTAATAGCGATTGGGAGAGGGGACACATGAAAAAAAACACGCTTACTCATATGGCAGAAAAAAATGTGAAAATATGCTTCTGTAATGAGTGAAAGAAAGAGTTATTTTCTACAATTTAGAGAACAGATACCAGCATTACTCCATGGGAGGGGTTTGACATAAAATGTTTTTGCAAAATAAATGCAACCAATTCAGTAAAAGACAGAATAAACATGAATCAGGAATGAAAAACTCAGATTCAGAAATTTGAGATATTTTTAATAATAGTGAAAGTATCACTTTATAATCACTGTGGGAAATAGGTAGTTTCAAGTTAATGGATTATTTTTAATTCAATAAACCTAAGGTAACAATTCTCTAAAGACTTATGTACATTCATGAATGTGAAAAAGCTACATTTCACTATATGTAGAGTAAGTTTAAGGAAGTCTATGAATTTGGTATCTAAGGGGAATTTAGAAGAGATCTAACAGAACAAAGGAGAAAACGGCTAAGGAAGTGATTATATTATTAATAAAAATATTCATTAAAAGCTGATATAGAGTGCCATTTGATGATATAACCACAGCTAATTATAAGCTTGAGGGGAAGATTCTAAAACTGTTATATTAGACTATTACATTTTATGTCGTTAGTGATTTCTAACATTTCAGGTATTCATTACTTTGCAATCCATCATGATGTGTCCAATCAGAAATTATTCACATTAATATAATTTTCACTTATATTTTTATTGTCTGACTTAATATGAATTTATCTCATTATGATGAAAAATTAACATTACATTTTACTCTCTAGAAATGGATTCTTATGTTATTAACAAGTATGTTAGAGCAGTGCATAATGAATAAAAATCTAACAGAAGAATATATTTCCATTCGTTCATAATAACATCATTTCACACAGTATCTTATTAAGATGTGAGTTTATTAGCAAAATTGACAATGTATTTGAAACCATTCCCATTACAACCTGCAAGGCAGAAAAGAATCATCATAAGAAAATCAGTAAAGAATACTAACTGTTTTTCTTTTAAATCATATTGTATATCTTCACAGGCAAATGATTACTTATGGCCAATCAAATGAGGAACATCTGTCATTTAGTATATGTTGTACAGTTAGTAGACTGATTTTTAATTATTTTTTTATGTTAATAAGAAATGCAGCATGCAACATGTTATGATGCTTGCTTGTTCTTTCATATATTTAGCCTCATAGTACTCCTGTAAGTGTAACTATTCCCTCTTACAAATGGGACTTGATGCACAGAGAAGCTATATAAATTCACATAGAAAAAATTTAATAAAATGGACAGTTGAAGGCATATAGGCCAAGTTCCAGAAAATCACTCAAATCATGGAACCTTCTTTTCTCATTAACTCAGAACATGCAGGGGACATTTCTGCAGGGAAAATTGTTAGCAGAAAATATTTCAATGATAATAAAAAATTTACTAGCTAATCCTCTTGACATAAATATCTCTTGTTCTATCTATAATCTGTGTGAATGTGCTGGTTTTGGCTGGGATAGAGTTAATTTTCTTCATAGTAGCTAGTATGGGGCTGTGTTTTGGATTTGTGCTGAAAACAGTGTTGATAACACAGGGATGTTTTCATTGTTACTGAGCAGTGCTTACACAGAGTCAGGGCTTTTTCTTCCTCTCACCCTACCCCACCAGCGAGCAGGCTGGGGGTGCGCAAGAAGTTGGGAGGAGACACAGCTGGGACAGCTGACCCCAACTGACCAAAGGGATATTCCATACCATATGGTGTCATGTTCAGCATATAAAGCTGAGGGAAGAAGGAGGAAGAAGGGGGATGTTCGGGGTGATGGCGATTGTCTTCCCAAGTAACCATTATGCGTGATGGAGCCCTGCTTTCCTGGAGATGGCTGAACATCTGCCTGCTGATGGGAAGTGGTGGATGAATTCCTTGTTTTGCTTTGCTTGCACGTGTGGCTTTTGCTTTACCTATTAAACTGTCTTTATCTCAACCCACGAGTTTTCTCACTTTTACCATTGTGATTCTCTCCCCCATCCCAGGAAGGGGGAATGAGTGAGCAGCTGTGTGGTGCTTAGTTACTGGCTGGGATTAAACCATGACAGTGAATCTGAAATTCTGTCTACAGGTCTGCTACTTTGTTTCTGACTCCAATAAATCTGCTTCCTTAGATAAATGATGAGTGGGACTTCTGATATTGTTTTACTTCCCTTACTATCATTTATATCTTGATTTCTTCTGCAGAAATGTCTAAAAAATCAGCTTGATTTACTTTTGAACTCTAAAACTTTTAACATACAGTTAATAGCAGCATCTAAGGCATTAATAGACATAATCTAACAGTTAAGCACCTCTCTTACATTTGATAAACTATCTCACACATCTGCTAGGAATCTCAGAAAAATTAAACACTTCTTTTGGACATTCCTAGCAGGCAGTACTTACCCATTCTCATACATGATATTTATAACAAGGGAAATGTATTAGCACAAAAAAAGGAATATAACATTAAAATGCTCTACCACAGTGGTCAGTAACTCCAGACCCAGTTCTGAGCCATAGGTATCCAATAGTCAGGTACTTCCAAAATACAGTAGGAAAAACCTCTTCCTTCCTTGGAAGATGTTGATGTATTCTGTCTGAAAGTTTAAATGCCTCTATTTATTTAAGCATTGTTGTCCTCAGCATGGAGAGCTCAGTCTGACTGCAGCGCTTCAGTAAACAACTACCTTTGCACTGTATCAGCCCTGACAAAGAGCCCTACCAGTCATCTGCAAAAGAAAGCTCGCACAAAGAGGCAAGTGCTGCTATTTACCGAGAGAT
>NW_008824936.1:715789-740924 GCF_000699105.1 Pygoscelis adeliae | reverse complement strand
ATTCATCCAAAGCTCTGAGTAAATAATTTCCACAAATGAAATGATCTGTACCCGTTTCCTGCCCTTTTACTCCCCGTCCACTGCCAATGATCAACAAAGCTCAGCACTGCCTAGGAATTGAGGACACATGCCTTCAGCATGTGTGCACACTGTTCCCGCTCCGTTTTTACTGACACACACTCTGCCTTAACGGCTACGTACCATTTCACATGGAAATCCCTGTACCATCAACAGCCTGAGGAAATCATGGCCTCATGGACTTTCAATATAATTTTTGTTTACTTTTGCCTTACACTGATGACCTGATATCTTGGTACCTTCCTGCTTTCCCTTCTGTTCTTTGGCAGACTGGTCAGCGCTTGAGAGGGTTCTGAGAGACTGAAAACCTTGTATATCAGGACCGTTTGGCTCCCCAGTTCATAAATTCTATTTTCTTTCACTATTCATGACATGACTGCATGGGAAAGCTGTTAGAGATAAGATTTCCTCTGAGGGCCCAGTTTGTGTGGTGCTTCACAGCCACCAGAAAGCCTTGAATCTCTGCTCCAGTGAAATTTGGCCTCTGAGTGATTCCAAAGTCCAAAGCGTAAGGGTCATCTACAAGGCATCTGCATCTGGTAATCAGAGTAGAAATTTGTGCAAGAGCTGATGGCTTTGATATGGGGAGATGTAAAAAAAATCTGCATCTCATGTACTGAAGAGCAGTATGATTGACTGTAAAAACTGCATATAATCTTGTAAATGAAAAAATATTTTTATTTAAAATATTTATGTCACTCAAATATTGCTGAAAAACAGGACTACGGCTAATAGTTAATTAAATGTCCAATTTGAAAAAAATATACTGACAAGGAAGGGAGGAAAAATTCAGAAGAAATTGAAAAAATCCCAGACTGTGACTTGCTGTTGCATATCCTATTTCAAGCAGAGCAAATTAAGAAGACTGTGTTAGAATATAACAAGACAAATAGTTATTAACAATTCACCATCATGCAGAAACCATGTAGTGGTCACACATGTTTAATATACAATGAAGGCAGCTATCTTATTAAACTTAATGGCACTTATAAAAGGGAGACAAGTCACAGGCTTGAGACAGTAATGAGATAAGCTTTCAGTCTGATCAGTGTGCATGCAAATGACCTCATCTGAATGAAATTAATGTTTGCATCTTTATAGTATTCTGAAAGCACTGCTATTCCCATTGTTCTATCCTCACTTTCTTGAATTTTCTTAGAAATAAGAAAAAAAATGCTAGTCAAGAGGCTAAAGATGAACTTGTACTCTGCCATTACATCAGTTTTCAAATGTTTCTGAGTGCAAGCTTCATGTCTTGAAGCATCAGACATGTCTTGTTAGCAATTTTAATAAAGTTTAAAAAGTTGAAATGTACATTTGATTTGAAATGTATTCATGTGTTTGAAAAGAATAATGAGATGAAAAGGCCTCACATTCGGATGAATACCTCAGTGAATTTAATTTTTTTTTCCATATAAAGAAAACCTTCTTACATTTTAATTTTGTTTTTATGCATTCCATAATTAAAGAAATAAAGAAGCTGGAGTCATATTTATCTTTATCTACATTTTACTTCTAAACCTTTAGTTTATTTTTCCTGCAAATGATATTTCAGAAGAGATAAACACTATTTATTTGCTTTCTGTGCAGTTGGTTTTTAGACCTAATGTAAAGACACATGAAAAGTATTTTCTTTATACCATCTGATGTCAGTCTGACAGTGAAAAACTTTCAATTGATATATGTTCAATAATGCAACATGCTGAGTAGTTTGATCACAGCCTAGGAAAACATTTTAGAGCATGTTTCATTTGAAACATACAAACAGGTTGTACTTCTTTAAATTATGAATATGAAGAAAAAAGGTATTTTGACAAGTGAGGGTAAATAACTATAGATTTGCACAAAACTGAGTCCAATGCAAGCTCAAAAAGTACAATTTAAAGAGTAAGTGTCTTAAATTTGTATTTTAATGAATGTCAGACTAATTCTTCAAATAACTTCTGCTATTATTGTGGACTTAGTAAAAGTTGCGCTTCTCCCCTTCTCCATTCTTAATGTTCCAGACACAAAAGAATGTTTTATTGTAACACAAATATACAGTATCATGCAATTCAATGGTTTGATTGCTTCCCCCTCTATTAAATATCAGAAAGTAGAAGAGAAAAAAACAACACACAAAACAACTGCTCTTCACCCTCTTTTTTTGTCGTTATTCAGAACTATCCCTATGATTGGATTGCTCCCAAGAAGACTAGAACTGTTAGTGGAAAGTCACAGAGACAATTTCTCACATACTTAAAGGAATAAGTGCCAGGTGTCGTCCAGCCTCTAAATATCAGAGAGAAGGAGGGCTATCCCTTAAGACTCCTGTTCATGTGGTGCTCTAGCAGCAGAGTCTGGTGAGGTTTTCTTTTTGAAGTAACCAACAACAGTGTTGTGAAATGCGGGCAGCAAGGCTGGGAAAACATTCAGCTGACATCCTAGTACCTCCACATTTCCTCCCCAAGCACAGATGGAAATCTTTTGGAAATCAGTTTAGAAAAAGTTGGAAAAAAAGAAATTACCTTCCTGGAAGTAACAGTAAATTATTAAGAGGAATGAAAAGCATTTTCAGAGACCAAGAAGAGAATTAATCAAGAGGAAAGGAAATTATGAAGTCAATAATTTAGAAGTTGTGAAATAGCTTTCATTTAACCTTTCAACATAAGAAAAAAAAGCATAAAGCTCTGTGTATTAACTACAGTTCTTAAAACATGTGGAGGAGAAGATGCTCTTGATTTGACTGTTCTAAGCATGCTGAAAAATTCTGTTCCATATTGTCTGATCAATGGAAGAAAGTAACCATGAGAACAAAAGTAGTATGCACAAGATAGACTCACATTTAGATGATACTTAAGATAGGAAAAGGAATTAAATATTTGAATTAACAAATGATAGAAAATAGGAAATGGTAATATAAAACACCAACTTCACTTGTGGCTCACCAACTATAAGTAGAAATTCCATTATTCAAGACAACTTGAAAATGTAAAGCAGAATCATCTCAACTCTAAAAATCCAAAGTGTCAAACCAGAAATCTAAACTCTGTTCTAACAATGGTTCAATATACAACTTCACCATCTTATCTTGGAAACTGAAAAGGTGTATAACACTATTTCCTTGCCTTCTTATTTGCAAAGGTGTGATGAAGGATTTCTGATGCTTCCTACATGTAAAGCTGTGTTTCAGCATTTTATGACCTATAATAAGTCAATGGATTGTGCTTTTCACATCATTACATCCGCTTCCAAAGCTAATTGTCACTGGCTCACACAAAACATCAACAAAATAAAGATGTTTATATTCTTGCCTGATCCACTTAAAAATATATAATCAGAAAGAAACTATTCAAATTAATTCTACTAAGTTCATTATAAGATCAGGACCAAACACCTTGTGTGGTAGCGTATAGGTGGAATAAAACATCAATTGTAAATCTTTATCTTTTTTACCTATTCAAGTGGTATGTACATGAAATATGTAGGAAATATCTGGTAAAAAAAAAATTTATGACTGACCTGGAGAACCATGAAAGGCAGTTGCCTATTTTGTTTTTTAATAATATGTACAATTAATTGTGTATTTTCATTTCAGGTTTTATTTTTCAATTTTTGCTTTTGTTCAGTTTGGAATTCTATCAGTAGATGCAAAGAAAGACAGATGTGGAAGCTGTGTGAGGACAGATGGAGCCAGGCATAAGTAGAAATCATCTCTCAGGAAGGTGGTAGAAATCTATTTTGAGTTTCTTCAAGTTGTATAGTGTCAAAAGACATCAGGCAACTGGAACAAATTGGTCTTGATGAAACAACATAAGGCAAAATGCAGAAGATGTAGAAAATAATACCTCCAAAAAATAATGTCATGTTGGCTGACTGAAGAAGTTTAAGGCAAAGTTTTGAGGAGTGCACTGATTTTGAGCTACTCAGTTTTGCAGAAGTTAAACTGAAACTCCTGCATCTTGATTATCATTTGGAAACATGGAGCAGGTAATCCATTAAGAGCTAAGGGGCTGTTTAGGTTCTCAGCACCTTGGAAAATACAGGCTCATGCTAGGTCTACTGATACAGCTAAGAAGACTGAGCAAATTAAGATACAAGAAGTATGAAAAGTTACTCTACAAGAAGGTTTTTGTAGGTCTTGTGATTTCACTACTCAAGTGTTTACAAGAAATTTTCTTCTGACCTTCCACTAAAAAAACTAAACAACAAAAAAACCCCACAACAAAACCCCAGCATGAGTTATGAGGATTAAATCATATTATTTCTATGATGTTAAAAGAGTTTGTGAGAAGAAAAATTTGCAGTAAACTGGCATGCTCCTAATATCTTTGTTATCTTATGATATCTTTCTTCTGTAACTGCTTTGGTCTCAGTAAATTAATTTAACAGATGAGAAAGAAGAAAAAATGTGATACAGATCACTAGATTTTAATCTTGGTCTACCTGTGTTAGAAGAAAAAAGCTGGTTCAAGATTTATTTTAGTAACTGAACATGAAAAAAACACATGAATAATCCATGCTGTTCACAGAAAGCTATTGCAATGCAGAAAATTGCATTCATACAATGGATCAACTTTGCTACTAGGCGTGTTTCAATGGCAGTAAGACAGTGTTAATCATTGGAACAGCCTCTAACAGTGTGAGTGGGGAAGAAATACTGTTATATCAGGCCACTTAGGTTCATTACTCTCAATGTCACTAAACAGACAAGTGGAATCAGTGCCTTTTTTCTTCACATAACCTTAATCCCTCAACATATAAAACTCTTCCTTGAGCAACTCTAGATCTACCTGTCTTCTCAGCACAGATTTCCCTTGAGGTCTATTCTCTGGTGGGCTTTCACCAGGGAGCACTGGTGAAATCCTTCAGTGTGAGTTAGCTTAAGGGAAACTCTTAAACCAGCTGAATAACTTAACATTTAGCAACAAAAGGACATAAATAAACAATTTGACAATTTTTGTGATACTGGATTTTTTTCTGTGCATGCTACAGTTTGGACTGGAAAGGTAGATATTCCAAGGAAATAAAGTGGTATAGAATCACCAAAATAAAAGCACTTCTTAGACGCTACCTAAGATCCAATGCATAGAGTAAATCTAGGACCATTCACACTGGCAGTATGCTGTAACAGTTGGTCCCAAAATATTTAATGACATGAAACTAGATGCCCGACCAGTTAAGAAACTACTTTTTTCTTAATAAGATGCTCCAACACCATCTTTCCTCCTCCAGGATAGCCTGAAGTGAACCATGTCTTCTGGAGATAGAAAAAAGATCACAAACTCTGTCTCTTCCATACATAATACAATTCTATTTCCTCTTATTGAAATGAATATACTTCAAACCATTATATATATTGTCTACAAAGTTATTAGTATGATAACACATAGATGTTAACACTTAAAGTTATTTAACACCATAAAGCATTTTCTGTAATACTATAAGAATATGATAAAATTAAATTATTAGAAGATAAAATGGTTTCTTTCAAAACCATTTCTATTGCCAATAGAAATATAAGATTTTGCTTACAGAAGCAATGTATTCCTTTATTTTTAGAGATAAAAGATGAAATCTTTTAAGGAAGAATATTGTTGCATTCTGCAAGCATGTAAACATAAGATTTGCATAAATCAAGGTAATTGAGGACATTCTTCAACCACACATTGAACCTGGGGAGAACAGATGCTGGTTACTCCCAGATGTATGCAGAACAGGGGGGAAGAATACATTACATAGTCAAAAATGATCTTTTTATTCATAGAATTTATTATGTCTGTCTGCAAGTGCTCCTTTTCATTTTTATAGGACTAAAAAAACTCTCAGGTAGAACAAAAATTATTAAAAATTTACATTTCATTCTGATTTCAGTATTTCCAAGTCTGTTTTCATCTGCACTCAGAACTCAGATATTAAGCATTACTATTTTTAAAGAAAAACAAAATATTTATAAATGTCAAAAATTATTTCAGTATTTTAGACTGAAATTAATACTTTTTATATCATTGAATCAAAATATTCCATTTCAGTTTGTTGAAGTGATCTTATGTATAACTATTTGACATGACACGAGTCACTTCAACATTCACCTGCATTTCCTTCTTATGAAACAAAGCATCATGGGAGTTCTCATTTACCTGAAGCCTTCATTATTTATATCTATATACACCCCCCCCCCCATATAATTTATACTGTATTATTTAATGTAGGAAGACTTATTGCAATGTTTTGGGTATAAAGAAACACACTGAGGATTGCAACAGTCTTGTCAACTTCATATTTATTGCATATCTACTTAACATTTAAGATAGTTTCTTGAAGCTATGAAATCTAGTTGTAGTTAGTTTGATTTTTTTTATGTTCAGTTTCTACTATCAAAGTTTACAGTGAAAAAATTGAAAGTTGTAATCCTAAAGATTCCTATCTTATATTTGATGTTGGAAATGCTGTCAAGTTTTCTTGTGAAGATGCAAGAAAATGCTTTAGCTAGGTTTTGTGGACTAAGAATCTGTTACTCCTCAACTGCAAAGTAGTCTTATTCCTATAATGTTTTATTCCTTATTAATTTTCATATTAAATGTTTTAGTGCACACTGTGTTACACAGTGTCAAGATCTTTACAGTTTAGACTTTGGACATAGTATTCAGAAATGCTGATGGGTGATTTGTATAGCTGTGTGTTGTATTCAATTTTGAAAGCTTATTTTCAGCAATGATAGGAATATGGATAAACACAAACTGGGATGGATAGGCTGTAGAAACCACTGTTAATGTCATCATAATAGAAAACTTTAACAATTATGTTATTTAGAGTATGGTAATAAAGTAGCAATATTATTCCAAGAATGCATTTGCCTTTATAAAGGCAATGATAAGGGCAGTTTTACAGAGAAACAGTAAATTATCTGACAATTCCAGGATAAAAGTCAATGATAATATCAAGTAAATGAGAACATAAAAGTGGTTGACCAGGCAAGCTAATGCTTTTCATTAAGCATGAAAAACCATTTATGAAAATGATAATGATAGCAAAATCATTCACTTTGTTATATGGGCATGAAACAAACTGTTTCTATAGACTAAAATCTGAAACAGATATGTCTGATTTTTAGAATTGCTAAGGAGTCTATAGATCCTACTTTAGAAAAATATGTTTTTCTAAGCCTCAGTTTAACTTTCATGACTGCTATTACATCATAATCTGCTTTGATCAAATGTTTTTATTCACATTTAAAAGTTCAATATTCTCTGACAACTGTAAGATTAAGAATAGAGAATCTCTGTCATGACTTTGGGTGGAGTTTTTGTTTTTGGTTTTTTTTTTTTTTTTGTGGTACCCATTCATAATGTTTTTCAGGTCTTCAGACTATTTCCCATGTCAATAAAAGCAGCCACAGTAAATCGCCTTTCTCATTAATTGGTTAAGAGGGTTCCACATGAATTTGAGTCCTGTAGGTAAGCGTATGAATTAGATTTAACTGTGTTTTTCTTTACTTGCCCATGTAGTGATCCTTTTTCAAATGTGGTTCTTTTTCCAGGCTTTCACGTGTAAGTAACAATATAAGTTTAGAGGCTATCTTCAGAACATGTGTTTCTTATTCCAGGCATGTGTGGTGGTTGATCAACTGCCTACTTTCAAAAAAATAACAAAACTGCAGCAGAGAAGGTTTCAGCCTTGCCTAGTCACAGAAAAAGCAGGTAATAGAGCACAGTGTTGTCATTCTAATAAAATTTTATCATAGATAAATGTCCACAGTACATAAATCCTCTGAATATGAAAAATAAGAGATCAGTTGAACTGTTAATTCATGGAGACTTTAAATATTTTGTAAACACAGTTTCTGTAATTATATTAATACAGAACATGACCAAATCCTGAATTTCAGCACTGCAGGAAAGGATTGCTCTGGTATAGATTAGCCACAGTTTCATGATAGTCTTCCAGCATTATGTAAAATGAATTTGATTATACAAACAGTAATGCAAGTAGATGCTAACAAGCACAACAAAAGACTAAGTAGTGTGAAATCAGTGATCCAGGTAATGGATATGATTTTTACAGGTGCCCAATGATTTATCGCTCATGGTTTAACAAGTCCTTCCGCATACCCTTGGCATCTAGTTGTTTAATATTTTAACTTACTTTGTTTAATGTCATTACACACTTTCAGAAATGTGTTCCCAGAAAATTCTTAGTGAACTGCTCAAAACATCAACCGTAGTTCTCAAAGGACTGGTTAAACCAGGGTAATAATTTTACCTACGTTTGACCACTACAAAGTAATGTATTATAATGAAACGTCTCTCCCTTGGGAAAGTGTAACACATTCTTGTTTTCAATGTTTTAATCATGATTCAAAAGCTTGGATTTTGAAGACACAAGATATCATTGTCTTCTTCTTACTCCAGAAAAGGATATTAGCAGCAGTTTAAGCTTATAATGTTCAACCTTGATTCCATTAACACATCTTAAGAATTCTTCTGACTAGTCAAAACCTATAATGCTTGAGCTTTCTAGCCCAATATATATTTGGAAATCTCACTTAAAGCTCTCCATAATGATAATACAAACAACCCTAGTAGAACACCTTTACTTCTTTCTGAACTCAATTGCAGTTGGAAACTAGCAAAAACCATTTCAAAATTGGAAAAAACCCACCCTAAATATGTCTTTACCAGTATAGCAATCCAAAACCTTGGCAGGTCTAAAGATATTCAGCAGACGGATCACTATGCCCCTCTTCCAGTTTATTTCTAATTACAATATCTTCAGGCAATTGATTGCAAGGGATTATATTATAACAATAACATTAAAAAAAGATCAGTGGTACTACATCTCTCTTATTGTATATTCAGTATATGCTGTTCGGAGGGTAGAGAAATGTATGATACTGTGAAGCTACGACTTTAGTACTGAAGTTACTGAAACTTTCAATTTCTGAACTTCAGTTCAGACCATTAAGTGTCTTTAGGCTTCATTTTAAAATAAACTCACAGAATATTAAATGAAAAAAAAAATCCTGATTTTTCTGATATATAAGGTCATCAAATTTACTTTCTTTATTGCACCCTTCCATAATATAAACGCTAACCCTGAAGGGAGGAATAAATTCTGAAATTAGAAAAGGTGAGTCTCTAGGGCCTAGCAGCCTGTTTCAGAAAAGTAAAATTAAAACAAAACCAAATACATTTAATTACAGAAGGAAGGAAAGGTGGATAGACGCACAATGCTAAAAGTTTAGTTGGGGATTATCCCACATATTCTGAGTTATTTTTCTGTATAAACAAGATTTATGCCATTAAATTCTCTGTATGAAAAAGCAGATGTAACTCCCCATGGACTACCGTACTCCAGATTAAATATTTGTGAAAGATAGGTTTTTTTTACAATTAATAGTTCTACTGTTTACCACAGAAATGAGGCAGAAATTACACTGAGACATACAGCCAAATGAGATATTGCTTACATACATTTCTCCACAGGATCTAACTTACATGTTTCCTCTACAGCTTTTCTTGAAATCTTGCTCTATAAATGTAGTCCTGCAGTGCCATGGTTTTTCTACACGGCAAATTCAGACCATTGTTACAATATATTTAAAAGCAAGAAAATAGTTGATGTTCCAAAGAAGACAGAAACTGCAGAAGAGGAAAACACGTTTGAATTTCCTAACCATCTGATTCAGAGCAGAAACTGGAATTTTACTGATATAGAGCACAAGTTAGATCAGTGATACAGTTGAAACACTTAATACTAAGCTGATGACTAGATATTATTGCCGTTAATGATTCTAGTTCTAAGCATCTTACAAGTTTGAGGTTTCAGCAGTTGATCAGTAAAATTATTATTTATAACTCTTGGGATTCCTACAGCTATGCCAATGCCGACATAAATGAGCCTGACTCAAAACCCACTGAACTTAATGAGCTTTGGATTGTAACCTGAAACAGCAAAGAATGCAATATTAAGCACCATCAGTATAGACATGCAACAGATCAAATAACTTAAAAAACAAGGTGTTTTCTGGACAGTTGTTCCTTTTTATTTATTTTGACGTCCAGTAGTTACTGTTAATTCAAAATTGAAACAATTTGCAAGTGCATTGGACTGCTTAAGTTTTGCATTTTGGGAAAACTATTAGCATATGTTACATGATTACATGAAGGATGGCATTCAGAGAAGAACATAAGTGTCTAAAACACAGCATAGTTGTCACCTGACAATAAGGGGACAATAGTCCAAATTGCAACCCAAACACTGATCAGATGCAGAAGTGTAATGACTTCAGGTACACCTTTATTCGAATTCAAGGTTCATTAATGAGTGTTATTTCCCTAAAATCCGAGAAGATTAAAAAACAGGAAAGAAGAAAACGTGTCTCTTACAGGAGACCAGTCCTTGCACAAAAGCCAAAGTCAAAATGCCATAACTGTGGTTTCATTTTGAGAGGCCCTGTTCTTGAAAATGCTGGTGGAGACGAGGGATGTGTAGCAACAGATAGACTGCCTTGTGCACATATTAATGTACGCCATTTTTCTTTACTAGAATGTAGTGGTGCAGAGGGGAAGATAATTTGTCTTTTCCTGGCACTTGCTCTGCAGGTCTTCCTGGGCCACAAAGGCAGAGCACATGCAGGTGTGAGTGGATGGTGGTGACCTGGGAGACCACACCACCACAGGGACTGAGTGACTCCTGAGAAGCTCAAGGAGCATATACAGATCTACGTGTCCTGAAAGTAAGAAAAACTGTTCTTAGGAATCTGGAAAGGACTGTGTCAAACATCACAATTTAGACAGCAGTTGAAAAGATGTTGGACTAGGAAGGAGCCTGAGCTAAAGGATGTTCTTTTGAAAGGCGCAGTAGGCTGATGACAGCAGAGTAGAGAATATTGGCTTTCAACTCATGTCTACTCTAATTCATTCTGAGCTTTATACAGAAAATATCTTGACTTGGCTTACAGTCTGATAGAACCTCATTTTAAAGGCACTTGGCACTTCTAGGGTGTTTAGGGTGCTCACTGTGCATGCAGTTCCCCCTCTGTTTTCTCTTTGGGTGCCCTCAAAAGGTACCATATTCGTGGTAAGATTGGTCTAGTGGTAAAGGAGTACTTGAGAAGAAGTAGGCCTAGGTTTAGGCCCTCCTCTGTTAAAGCATGTTCAAATTGACATCTATCTTTTGCTTTCACAGAGAACCATCTAAAAAGTCATCAATAAGCAGCATTCCACTTTTCATGCATTAGCTGTGCCACTGGCTGCATTAGCAATTGATATGGCCCAGAAAGAGTCTGTAGATCCAAATGCTTTTAGACTGAGGACCCAATTTCTACATTATACACATATCTGGGATGGGGGTATGGTGGTGGGGAAGGGAGGGTTATTTCTGATTAATTCCACTCTGGTCCTGTGGACTGAAAGCCATAGGAGCACATTTGTTTTTAATTCAATGGGAAAAGAATTTAGTGTATAGGCTGAGATTCTTCTGAGGTTATTTCCAGTAAGCAGAGAAAATCATGCATTTCACTTCAAAAGCTCACTCCAGATCTAAACTAAAATACTGGTATAGACATGTCCATTATGCAGCAAAGAACCAAGTATGTTAGAGACTGAACTTGGAGAGAAGTTCCTGAATTCCAGTACTTGCTTATGCATTTTATTAATAGATTACTTGACATAAAGTGTGTAAAAATGTCTATACTGTACATGTAACATCAGACTATGTTCCCATAATTCTTCCCTAATCTCTAGAGGTCACTGAGAATAAAAATTTTCATATATTGGTTGCTTGGTAAATTTTCATATTAATCCATTATTCAAAGTTTTTACATGACTTAAACAAACGAAAAATGCACACCTTTTCTTTTAAGCAAGCTTGCTTTTGAGTCTGAGTTACTGCATTTCCAGCTGTCTCTGAGCATCAAATATTATTGGAAATTGCAATCTTCAAGAAAGTAATACTACACTGTTCTCAGGGGTCATACTTATTTACATGCAGACAAATTTTGATGGGGGAAGTCTCAATGAGAACTATACCATCAGATCCTCTAACAGCTTAGAGAGGAAAATGATTCCTACTTGCAGAAAGTCATAAACATTCATTTTATGAGCTTCTGAGGGGTTGGATACATCATCACAGGTGTTGTTGGGCCACTCCTCCCCTGCTTTCTAAAATTGGCATATGAAAAAAGTTCCTTCTGTCTCTGAGTCACAAATATTTCATGCTATAATTTGAATCAGTGTAATTTGTATTAGTAGTCAAATAACTGAACAGTGCTCTCAATAATTAAGTGGTAAGCTGCATTAAATTAATTGGGAAAGAATTCAAACAGTGCAAACACAAAGGACAATACTACACAAACAAACGTTCAGAGAATCAAGTTCTAAGGCACATTTAATAGCTACAATCAATAACAATTTTGCAAAATATTTTTATTTATTAAGATTTCACCCCCAAAATGTTGTTTATAAACTGCTATATCCAGAAGTAACATAAAATATACCATCACTTTCCTGATAGCTTCCACACCCTGTTATTTAGGATAATAACAGACCACACATGCAACAAACAGAATTATTTTGATGATCAGGAAAGTGTACTTTGCAGTGCAATTAATACTCTGTAAAAAGGATTTCTTTTAAAACCCTGTGATTTCAGCCTCTTTAGAAATACTTTTTTTCCCCCAGTTTTCTACATTCTGTTAATCGTATCTATCTGAATCTCACTCTGTAATTTTCCTGCTTATCAGAAATGATGCTTAATGCATTGTGATTAGTTCATTGGATGGAGATTTAAAATGTACATTTTGTGAAAGAGGTTCACGCTGTTCTAAACAGTTACCTCCTTTATTATATTTCCAGAATATGCTAGTAACATGAGAGAGAGAGAGTGTATTTATTCTTATCACTGAATAAAAGCACCACATTGGTTCATGAAATGTGATAGAGAGGGTAGCCTTAAGCAGAGATATAAACCAGTCAAAACTGGATCAAAAATAGACAAGCAAAAGCCTGACAAAAAATCTGCATGATGGATAGGTTTGTATAGATTGCTGAAGCACACCAGGAGTTCTGCTTTAATTGAAACGACACTTTCTTTTCAGCCTTGTATGTAGAACTTTCCATTAAATGTATGCAAGGGCCTTCTTTCTCTTTCTGAAAAAATAATGATTCCTTTGTTTCTTCCACTGACCAAAGCTAAGCAATATGGTTCTTCCCCCATATGACTTATAAAAAAAATTTTTTTTTTCACTTTACAGGTATTAAATGTATTCATTTATTTTCTCTCCCCCCCAACAAAAGAACATTTTGTTCTTCCTATACAGCTTTCTCTTCAGACTTCACAAGAGGAGCAGCACAGCATAAAAGTTTCAGGGAAACTCATCTGGAAAACTTTTACTACAATACTTCCCTTGGGCAAAAATAACATGTGCTGCTGTGCTATTTTCTAGAAATTGTTTAATTATTATCTCATAAAATAAATAAAAATCTCACTAGATTTGTCTAACCCAGTACCCTGCCTCTGCCAGTGGCCTACTCTGAGTGCCCAGGGAAAATGTAGAGGACACCAGGCAAGTATGAGATGGTTCTTTGCTTTGGGTCCCTCACAACTTTCAGTAATTTGCTTTTTGTCTCATATTCTTTCTCACCTTGTGCAAATCTTTGAAATCTTTGTAAAAATTTTTGAAGGAAATAAACATATTTCCTAATGGCACACATACATACAAAACCAACTTACATAGCCAGTCTATATCTTCCATACACACATACGTGTACTCATGTAATGGCAAATATCGACTCTAGAGTATGAGTAATGATTCTGATACCAGTTATTTACAAAACATGTAAGATTTTCAGCCAAGTGACAAGGTTTTGCTGTATATTCACTGATGCAAAGGTGGACTTATTTTCATATTGACCATATTAAAAAGTACATGATACCAATATTTTGCAGCAGGACAGGTAGCTATTTGTAAAATGCACCAATTTCCCCTTTTATCTCTCACATATTTAATTTTTACTTTAAGTTTACAGAATCTTATTTTGCATAGAAATCTTGAATATTAAGGGGGGGTGATTAGATGGTAAATACTCAGAAGTAAGTGATACGTATTTACTTTCACTGTCACCTTGTGCATATCACAGTAGGCCAGAGTACGATGAGCATGACACATGTGAAGATATTTTATACTAGATAATAATCCAAAGATTGTCTGCAAAACAGAGAAATTGGAAAATACTACTGAATTAATAAGTACTGAACACTGCAAATTACTAATCAAAGCTAAGAAACGATAGGGTAAACAATTTAGTGGGTGAGATGCAATGGTATCTTCTGAATCAGCTGCAGAAAAGCTGTTAGAATCAGTAAGGTTATTTCTTTTCAGAGTGTACCAAGTGTTTATACCTACCATCTGAAGTTCTCCCTGTTTGGAACAAGGTAGAGCTTCTGCCTGGGGTGGGTATTCACATTTATTTTCTATACAAGATACTTACTGGGAAAAGAATGGAGTTTCTATAAGCTGGCATCTCACTTCAGGATAAAACTGGGATGTAATTAGAGAGTGCACCCAATCCCAGGCACTTGGAAGAGCTCATGAGTTCTCTAATCTAAACCATTTACTGGCTTTCCAAATCACCCTGTCTGGTAAAAATAGTAGTTCTTGTTTCTGATTTGAATTGATGTGAAACTTTGGGCACAACTATAACCTTGAAAGATAAGACCAGCTGGAAAATGACTGGAAGCAAAAATAAAATGAGGAAGATCCTTGACAAAAATGTTCCTGGCCTTTTGTGTTATAAAAGTCTGAGCAGGTACAAAAGCTTCTCATTGGTGGATTTCAATTTATCCTCTGAACACTGGATTAATTTTCAGTAATTCTGACTGTTTCCAATATGTATGGGTCTGTATTCCTTTTTTTTGCTCAACTGATTAGATTTTGATATGCCTCTGAAACAGGGCAAAAATAAAATGCAAATGTCCCCTGAAACTCATAGTCTGAGTAAAATATCAGAATTAGATAAGCACTAGCAAACCTGGGTGGTCAGGACTGAGCTGTTTAGTTTTGGTTGAGGTATTTTATTGTTTTTTTTTTTAAACTAGAATACAAGTTTTTTTCATTATTATTTTAATGATTCAAAATAAAAGTAAAAGGAAAGTCATCCTGGAGGTATATTTTGAACACTCTTAAGAAACTGAGTTTTCATGCAGACTCAGGAATATGAGGTCATCAAGATGAATTTAGATGTTAGACATCTCTTTCTATGTTGTGGCAGCCATAATTTTTATTTGTTATTTCCTTATCTGTCTTGTTTCTTAAAAATGAAGAATAGAAACAATTACAGGAGTTTAATGGAAGAAATTCCATATTCTGTGCTTTTCTCTCTTGATTTTCTTTCTTTTTTTTCTTTTTTGAGAAGTACTATTATCAGTCTAATATTCACATTCTGAAAGCCTATTTTCCTTATCAACCTGAAAATTATCTTCCCGAAAGGAATCAGAGTGAAAAAAATGCCATTGTAAAGTATTTCACTTCCAAGTAGAGGAGCAAGTAAAATGCCAGCAGCTAAAGCGCAGATATAATTTTGCTGCAAACAATGAATTTGTTTTCCAATTTATTTCTCAAAGCTTTCATCCAGAGATTGTCACCTAAATTTCCTTACTCCTCACTAGCTGGGGAGTAATTTTAATGGCAGGAAATCTCTTTCACTAATGTTAATCCCAGTAGATACATATATTGTGATGTTCCTTTTCAATCACATTGCTAGGGAAAAAAATAAACGTGCCTAGAATGCTCTGTGACAAACTGAGTGTCCTTTTATAACAATGCAGGAATTAAAGATACAGAATTATTACAAGGTGATATTTATAGCTTTTGGTCCCTAAAATTCACTAACAGAAGAGTACCACGTGGCATGCAGTATGTATGACCTCTGTCATGAGGTAAGTTGACCACTGAAATAAAGATGAACAGCTTGATTTTTTTCCCATTAAGAATAAAACAATACTGGGAATAAAGAATATCACACTTCATCCATACTCACTGTGCATTCTGATTACCACTTCCCACAGTTGTTTGGGATCCTGTGAGCAGCCATGTTGCTCAAGGTGCTTAAAATATTTGTGTAGCCACAAAACCTTGGAATAAAGCTGTCTCCTTGTTTTTAAATATTGGTGCAGTCAAAGGTAGTGCTCAGTTATCTCCATTTCAGTAAATTAAAGACAGAAAATATAGCTGAGTTTCAGAAAACTGTATCAAGAGTGGAAGACTGGAATAATCTTGCTAGAGAAGCCATATCATTTTGGAGCATTGTAAATATACTGAAGTAAAGTTTGGTTAATACAGAGTAAATCTGACTGGTAAAAATTTGATAAAAAGTGAGGCTCTGTGATTCAGAAATAATTTCCTGGCACACTGTGATAACAGAGAAAGAGGCATCTGTCACACCTGACTACACATTTCTGTTCTTTAATGATCTGAAGCATCTCTATACACACACACTTCTAAAACATTTATAGATTTCCTAATACACCAGATACATGGTTTCAGTTTTCTGTTGCATCAAAAGATGAAGTAGGAGGACTTCCTGAAGAGAAACACACATCATCCAGACTAAATCCATTTAGTAAAATGATGATGGGAAGTGATTGGAGTATATGGTATTCACTCAAGCATAGCAATAGCTCTCTGGAGGGAGAAAAACGGGAGTGAAAATTGGATATGTTGTGATGCCATAAGGGCAACATACAAAAGAAGTTGTTAGCCACAGATTTTAAAACCCCTAGGGATGGAAAACATTACCTCTTCACTGTCTTTGCAGAGAAAGACAAAACACGTGGGAAATCCTTGCTACGTAAGTAATTTGGAAATTATCCTAATCACTCTAGGGCATAAATGACCTTTCAAAAGGTGTGTTTATTCACAAACGTATAGAAAAGGATCATCATCCTAATGAAAGTAAATTATCTGAAGAATATTTTATTTGTATATGTGGATTTATATATAGAAACTACCTATACACCACAATGTATATTCCAGGTCAAGTTCTGCTGTGGATTAATTTATTTCGACCATGTAAGAAAGTCTGCAGCATGATGCCAACTTGCTGCCACACTTTAGGAATAAATAATTATTTTGAGAGTCATGGAAAGAGGAAGAGAAGGGAGGGGAATAGAAGAGGCAGAGACAGGGACGGGGGTGGAGGCAGGAAGGGAAGGGAAAAGATTTCATTCTTTTATTGAACCATTACAGATTTTTTCAGAAAAAAAAAAAAATTAGCAGAGTGACTACAATTTTCAAGCAACTTACTTTTTAGAAACTGAGAAACAGAGCTACACAACAACAGTAATAATACATTTCCAGTGGCTACCCACTTGGAAAAGAAGTTTCAGAATGAGAAAAGCAAAATAACATATGTGGAAGGCAGTTTCATGATAAAAGAACATTCAAAGAAGCAAAGAAGAATTAAAAAGAAAAACTAAGTAAGAGGCACTGAGATAAAAAAACAATGGTTCAATATTCTCTTTTTAGATTTTCCTCACTTGAGTTATTACCACATTTTAGATAATTGAAGTCACCATTTCCAGATCTATCTAAAAACTACATGATCTAGTAAACAAAAAGACAAAAGACTGACATTATAAAGGAAAATGCATTATTACATGAATTCTATTGGGTGGACTAAAACACTCGACTTACTTAAGCCACAGAATATTTATAAATGAAGAGAAGTGATTATCTTCCTTGATAGCAAATATTTAGAAATACTTTCTTGAGACATATTAAAACAAACAAAACCAAATAGTGTAAGGCATCAAATAATCAGAAAATTGAGGTGATTTACTCTTTCAGAATTAGAAGGTAACATAATCCCTCTAAAGTGGATGGTGTTAAAGTCATGGCTGAAGATCTGTTCTTGAATGCCAAAATAATGTAGCAATACAGGCAGAGTTGTCCATTACGCTCTTCTACTGATTTCAATATGATTATTCAATTAGTGAACCAAAGAATAACCTTTGTCAATTAACCAAATGGGGGGGACACTCCTTCCCAAAATTAGCTGTCAATTATTTTCTGTTCTTAAATATGAGATTTGATTATATTACTTTTAGGTTATTGCAACAAACAATTAGTCAAACTTTTGATCCTCTATATGAACCCAAATTCAGTGATAGAAACATGAAAAAGAAAAATTGAACGTTAGCAAGGAGTGAGATTTTAACACTGTCACAGAATTTTGCAGAGCAGACAATCCATGCACACAGAACCACAGCTGGTGTTTCCTCTCATAAGAAAGGAGTATGCTCTACAACAGAGCAGAAAGGTCAGACTAGCACTACAGGTACCGTAACTGTTGAAAAGTGATCCTCAGTTGTCATTTCACTCCCTTTCCAACACAAAAATAAGCCTCAAACATTTAAAATATAAAAGCCTGAAATAAAATCTATATAGGTTGGGATCATTTTTAGGTGGCTACATTTCGAAGGGTGGACTAGGAGCTGTGACTCAAGTCGTCTTCATCATTGGGTACAGCTCAAACAGAGGTTTAAAGAATTTTAAATGTAACTGCTGGTTTGGATTTGATTGAGAAGAAACAGGATGGAGAAGGTGAGTTGTTAATAGCATCTCAGTTAAACTCACAGGAGAGCTTGACTCGTCAGTCACTTGCCAGTTTAAATGTTTAGTCTATGCTCAGCAAAGAAGTACGTGCCAAGAGGATGGTAAACATTGCAGTTAATTTCTTGCCTGAAACAACAGCAGTTTTGATTGATTGACAAAAGAACTGAAGCAAAGAATAAGAAAAGTAAATGAAAACACTGTAAGAATGGACAGCTTTGTAACTGGAAATTGTAAAGGTCACTAAACATGGCTTATTGCTATCTGTTTGAATGGAATCATTGCAGAAATCTTTATTTGGAGCCTGGATATGAACAACATTGACTTTCATGAAATAAGAGGGGGGTTTATGAATACTTTGATTATGAATGGACACAGCAAATGTGGAGTTGTGCTGCTTCTGTAAAAAGTGTCAATTATACACCATTACTAATGTGCACTTTTGACCCAGTCTGCGATTATGCAATCCTTTGTATTTCTGGGCAACATTGTTAATCTGGGCAACAAGAAATAAAAAATATAAAAAGATTTAGTAGATCAAGAATCAGACTAATTAATTTAATTTAAAAATAATTTTTAACAAATAAAATAAACATTTATGATATAAAAATGAAAAAATTAAATGACTTGCCTAAATTAATAACCTAAACATAAACTAGAAATTAGATATATCTTTCTGTGCTTCTGATATTATTAAAATACTGTTTTAAATATCCCAAACACCACTGTTTAGAACACTATCACTCCAAAGCTGACATCAGTACATTAAATTACTTCCATTAGAAATGTATACAAGTTCTTCAATCTCCCTCTTAAATGGAAATATCATTCTCTACTATATTTTCCTTTGAAATATATGTATGTATATATAAACTGTTCAAGAATTAGAAAAAAAACTGTTTCCTTTGGGGGTTAGTCTTCAGCAAAAGACATTCCTTTTCTCAGTATTTTTTCCTGATATTTGGAACATTTGTTTCAATCCATAACCTAAGAGCTGGTGCCCATATAGGTATTCCTTAAGCTTACACATTTTTCAGGACAGAAATCTCTCTATCCTTTTGCCCTGAACAACATATTATTGATATTATTAATATATGATGAAGTAGTTTAAATTTAACAGTTTTTTATTTGTCAGAAAACTCTTTCAGTGAAGTTTCTTTCAACTGATTGAAATTTTATTCTTTCATTCTGACTAGGTCATCTTGTATGAAAGTGAAATCACCACATCACATTTCATTGTCTTGAAAGATGATTCAATATGCAATTTAAAATGCTGACTGTTCTCATCAATGCAGGTTGGGAAACTCTGTCAGAGGAAACCCCTATTTGCTTCAAAAGTGAGTGTGAAAAGTGAAAGAAATCTTCCCAGTCACAAATTCGGTGTTCTGTCACTTTTTCAACTTTAAGAAGCTAAGCTTTCACAACAGAAAGTTGCTATCAGTTACCTTTAGCTTGCCTCTTGAGGGATAATTATAACAATTGAGTGTCAAAGATAGGAGGTTTCAAATCAATTCTGAAATTGGCTGTTCCTCCTAATGAAGTAACATTTGCAGAGTTCATTACTGTGTTACACATTTCTTCTAGACCACAGTGAAGGTTTAAAAGAACAGCCCCACAAGTAATTTTGTACTATATGAAATGCTTTCTGCCATTTTAATACATTGCAATGTTATTCCCCTTGTGTGCTGTCTTACAGCCAGTTTTCACTCCACTGGAGTGGAAGTGAAGTGGGCATTCTGAAAATAAGTTTTCCACAAAGAAGACTGAGAATCATTTCACCAAACTTCTCAGTGTAGATATTTATGTTGGACCTAGTTCTCCAGACTTGCTTTAGTGTTATTGGAGAAGATGGCACATCTGGACACAGATGAGATGCCCTAGTATTCCTTGTCCAAGGTTACCCATAATATTCCCATTCACTACCACCCTCCAACAAACCTCAAAATGAAGATTTTCTTTCTTGTGAAATATTCAATCTTCTTTTCTGAACTGTGAAGCTAAAAATGATTGTAAAAGTCCCTTAACAGTTCTTTGCCATTAATTTAATCTACTTTATTACTTTTTCTCTGATACTTCTTTTACCATTGCACATTCATAAGAAACCTTTAGATTTATTTATAAGACCTACTTATTTATTTTCCCATAAATGAACTGACTGCATATTCTTGTTACTAGCTTACTTTTCAGTTCCTGTTATATTCCTTTTCCTCTTTCCTTCAGTCTCTCAGCAGTCCTTTTTGATGTCATATTTTGCCAACATTCTTCCCTACTGTGAAATATTACAGAACAAGGATTGTTTTAATGAGCTGCCTACTATATTAAATAGTTGTAACTGTTTAATACCTCACTTTACTGGAGGGACATTACTTAAATTTATGTATGTGAAAGTATAACATTGACCTCAAATAGCTATTTCTATTTTTATTTCTTAACTTCAAGTTTTACAGCTCTTTGATATATTTTCATTTGAGTCCTGTTTCAGCCAATCTAACAGACTCCTTACACAATGAGTTTACACTTGACTCCCTCTTTTTACACTTAATTAACATGATTAAATATTTATACTGCTGTTGTAGCCTATGTCCCTATCAAGACTGAGGTCCTATTGTGTTAACTGCTAGGTACAGTACAAACACAAAAGCCCATCATATTAATTACTTATGAAAAATGTTGTTAGCTTTCTATGAAGAATTACTTGTTATATGAAATATTCTTCAATTTTCTGAAAAGAAAATAACCATGCTTAATATAAATGGCTTTAATTTGAAGAAAAAATTATATAGATTTTCACACTTAAGGATTAGGATGGCTGTCTGATTATGGCATCAGTCATATATTACCTAAATTATAATTATAAATATTATTATTATGTTCAATCAACTTTACCATCAGTATTTAACACTGCAAGGTATGCAAACTGAGAACTACAAATAGCTTTATAACAAATAGCCATTCATATGCATTGTTAGTGGCAAAATAGACCACAAAGCAGAAGTTTGCATTCATAGGAAAAAAGAGTGAATATGTTTCTAAAGGAGCTCATACATTATGTATCTTATATAATGTATCTTAGAAGCAAAACAGCAAAAAATAAGTTATCTAAGAACATACAAGAGAAAATTCTAATCCATTATGCATATTCCATTACATATACTAAGCTCATATTATTTCTGAGTAAGTTACTGAGTTAGAAAACAAAATTAATAAGTTTATAGTGGGGACTGGTAGAGCAGGATAACAGTCTAAGTATGGCAAAATTCTCAGTTCTATGAAATTAACAGAAACAGTAATAATCTTGATGTAATCCAAACTTAAGGTTACACAGTTTTGCTTTAGAATTGCAAGACAGAGAGAAAGACAGAATCTGACAGTTATTTACTAGTAATTACAGATCCTGTAATATTTCAGAAAATAAAAATGTGGTTGTGTTCAGACAACTTGAACCCCAGTTTAGATGAGGCACCAAAGAATTATGGTCACTCTGACTATCTCCTTCTAAGAAGCATATACTCATAAAATCACTTCATGCCACAAGTTTTGGTCACAAACATCCTCAGATACCTATACTGTGAATTGCTTCAGATTAAGGAACCTGTTATGATTTGCAGATGTGTTCTTAAATTCCGTTTATGCACCTGGATACACTCAATCCATAAGGCATATTCCTCTTATTTTAAAACAAGCCCAGTGCACAAATATCTGAGACAGAATGGGCTCAGGAACTGTAATGGACTATGTTTATGGATTAACTAATGTAACTAATGTAACCTGAGCACAATTAACAGATTGGGCTCCTATAGGGATTAGGTGAGTGTGATCAAGTTCACTTGTCTGATTCTTTAAAGAAGACTTAGTATAAACAGGCAATATCGAGGTTAAAGCAGAGATTACAGGCATTTTCATTGAAAACCACCAAATGGTTGAAAAGGTACTTCCCATAACCTCATAGTTCATTTGTTAGAGTGCCTCTAAAAAGGAAAAGGCTTTAGAGTCAAGTGATGATGGTCTAGAAAAAAGAAAAACCTCTAGTCAAGGATACCTGAGCCTTATCATGCAAAAGGAAGATGAGAAAGATATGATTGCCCAGCTGAGTGATGTCAATGTTACCTCTGAAGCATGAGGTAGCAGCAACAGGGAACAAGGTTTGCCTGATGCTTCTTTTAGCATCTAATTTTGGGGAAAAAAAAGATTAAATTTCTTACTTCAAAACAATTGGATTTAGAACTCTTAATATCTCACTAGCTTGATAACTCAGCTAAAAATTTATATAGTCCAGCAGGACAATCCGCATTAGTCACATAATAGAGTAGCACTAGCCATTTTTAACCCATAAAAGAACACAGAAACCTCGAGAACCACCCAAAAACTTCAAATTCAGTAGAAACAGAAAGATTTTTTTTTTAAACAGAGGTTTCTGAATGCTTTCCAAATGTCTGAGTATTTCAATACATGTTGAAGTGATCAATATACAGTATAGCACCGTATGAGCATGTTAACCTGAACAAAAGCTACTTTTTTCCAGAAAACTTGTTCACCTGAACCACTGACATCACTTCCTTGAAGATGAGTTAAAATGCCTTTTTAGAGATCATGTTATTTGATCTTCTACTTAGTTGATGGTATCTAATCTTAATTTCATCAGGAACTGTACAGAAGTCCATTTTTTGCAGAGGTGTTTAGCTTTTGTTTCTAGCAAACCACTATATTCTACTCCAGTAATGTTTTTCTCCCATTGAAACACTATTTCTTGATGGACAAGTGTTTAAAGACTTTTTCCTCATTGGTTAAGGAATCTGTGGATTCCCTCTGACTCCATTCAACTATTGTATTAGTTCACCTCATACAGGCTTAAGTGTGTGATGCTGTGAGCATTTAAACATACCCCTAAAAAAGTGTCTCATAGTGTCTACTACTGGTCAAGCAGCAGAATTACAGAAGGAAGAAGAATTGAGTACAAATTATATTCACCTACAATTGTAAATCTGGAGAAAGATTTCTTGCCAATCTCTGGAAATTTTTGAAATGTCAGATAGTATTTCCTGCCTCTTAAAAATATTTCAAAAAAGAAAAGAAGTATGTATCTTGTTTTTCTTTGGGGTTTTGTAGAACTATTTGTCATTATGACCATATGATTTCTGTGAAAATACAATAAAAAAAACATGGTGGAAGTTTTTACTTAATTGAAATCATCAGGACAAATAATTGCTTTGATTAGCTCATTCACTGCTGCACAGTTTTCACTCAGAAATTAATTGCTAAATATGTACATTCTATGTATTCATTAATAATGAATTAATTCCTATATGCAAAGGTCTCTTCTTGCAGTCACATTTCTATGTTGAAAATCCAAAGTTTATCTAATATTTACCTTCATTAAGTCTTCCCAGGATCACACGAGTGAAGATTTGTAGAATCTAACCTGCAAATACACTCTAACACGTCAGCCTCTCTCCTTCTCCTTTCCTTGTCTTTCTGCAACATTTTCCACCCTTGTCTCCCCTTGTCCTATTGATGATCAAACCTTCCTGTTCATATACAATGTTTCATTACTTGTCAGCTCTTCTCCCAATCACCATATGAGGAGTTTTCCACTAGGTTTAGTCCTGACCTGAAGAACTTTCCATGGCTCATCCCCACATTTGAGAATTTTCCTGCTGTGTCCCAAGGAGACAAACGTGAGCTTTCCACTCAGTTTGCTTCTCCTTTGAAGAGAAAATCGAGGAGGAGACAGCTCAGCGGCAGAAGGAAGAAGAGAAGGAGTAGTGTCTGAAAGCCACAGTGACCACAAATGAAGTTAAAATAGCTAACTACAGAAAGCTTGCCTGCACCATCTTATGAAGGCAAAGACAGTAACTGCATAATAAAAGCTAAGTTGCCGGGGGAGGGGAACCTCAATCCATCCCGCTCCTACCAGTTTGATGCCAGGGCCAGCAATAGATGCCCAGAGCCTGGAGAAGGAACACAGGTCAGCAGGAGAGCACCTGAAGAGCAGCACAAAGGAACCCCAGCCGGTAAGACAGCTTCATCGAGGGCCCAACTTAAATGCCTCTATGCAAACACACGTAGCATGCAGAATAAACAAGAGGAGTTAGAGACGTGTGCACCCCTGCAGGGCTACGACCTTATTGGCATCATGGAGACGTGGTGGGATGGCTCCTATGACTGGAGTGTTGGAATGGAAGGATACAGGCTCTTTAGGGGACACAAGGAGGGGGTGTCGCCCTCTATGTCAATGACCAGCTGGAGTGCATGGAGCTCTGCCTGGGGATGGATGAGGAGCCGACCAAGAGCTTGTGGGTCAGAATTAAAGGGAAGGCAGGGACAGGTGACATTACGGTGGGGGTCTGCTACAGGCCACCCAACCAGGAAGACCGAGTGGATGAGGCCCTCTATAGACAGATAGGAGCAGCCTCACGTTCACAAGCCCTGGTCCTCATGGGGGACTTCAACCACCCCGATATCTGT
>NW_008824936.1:691335-714132 GCF_000699105.1 Pygoscelis adeliae | reverse complement strand
ACATGGACAGTGGGATTGAGTGCACCCTCAGCATGTTTGCCGACGACACCAAGCTGTGTGATGCGGTCGACACGCTGGAGGAAAGGGATGCCATCCAGAGGGACCTCAACAGGCTTGAGAGGTGGGCTCATGCAAACCTCATGAAGTCAACACAGCCAAGTGCAAGGTCCTGCACATGGGTTGGGGGAATCCCAAGCACAAATACAGGCTGGGTGGAGAATGGATTGGGAGCAGCCCTGAGGAGAAGGACTTGGGGGTGTTGGTTGATGAGAAGCTCAACATGACCTGGCAATGTGCGCTTGCAGCCCAGAAAGCCAACCGTATCCTGGGCTGCATGAAAAGAAGCGTGGCCAGCAGGTCGAGGGAGGTGATTCCACCCCTCTAATCCACTCTCGTGAGACCCCACCTGGAGTACTGCGTTCAGCTCTGGGGCCCCCAACACAAGGACATGGACCTGTTGGAGCGAGTCCAGAAGAGGGCCCCGAAGATGATCAGATCTCCTATGAAGACAGGCTGAGAGTTGTGGTTATTCAGCCTGGAGAAGAGAAGGCTTCCGGGAGACCTTATAGCAGCCTTCCAGTACCTGAAGGGGACCTACAAGAAAGCTGGAGAGGGACTTTTTAAAAGGGCATGTAGTGATAGCACAAGGGTTAATGGCTTTAAACTGAAAGAGGGTAGAATTAGAATAGACATAAGGAAGAAATTCTTCACTATGAGGGTGATGAGTCACTGGAACAGGTTGCCCAGAGAAGTTGTGGATGCCCCATCCCTGGAAGTGTTCAAGGCCAGATTGAATGGGGCTTTGAGCAATCTGGTCTACTGGAAGGTGTCCCTGCCCACGGCAGGGGGGTTGGAACTAGATGATTTTTAAGGTCCCTTCCAACCCAAACCATTCTATGATTCTATGATTCTATGAAGTTCATACTCATTAAGCACAATGCTGAACGCAGTCTGCAGTAGATAATAAGGGTGAATGCACAAAACTTCCTACATCCTTTCCTTGGGACAAGCTTCAGTTTAGCATGTTTTCATTGTAGGAATCAAAGATTAATGATAATCAAATTTCATATCACAGTTAGGATATCTGACTTTTCACTGTGACTTTTTACTGAGAGGGTGTTTATGGTTACAGGAAATATTAAAAACTTAGTGCTATGTGTTGTGTGGTCTTCTTGGCATGGTTCACCTTTTTTTTTAAGACTGTTGTGGTTTAACCTCAGTCGGCAACTGAGCACCACACAGCCACTCACTCACTCCTCCCCCACCCCCCCCGTGGGATGGGGGAGAGAATTGGAAGAGTAGAAGTGAGAATAATTCGTGGGTTGAGATAAGAATAGTTTAATAATTGAAATAAAATAATAACAACAATAATAATGTAGTAATAATAATAATAAATACACAAAGCAAGTGATGCACAGTGCAATTGCTCACCATCCGCCAACCAATGCCCAGCCAGTCCCCGAGCAGTGGCCCCCCCGGCTAGCTTTGAGCATGATGTCACATGGTATGGAATGTCCCTTTGGCCAGTTTGGGTCAGCTGTCCTGGCTGTGCCCCCTCCCAGCTTCTTGTGCACTTCCAGCCTTCTCAGTCGGTAGAGCATGGGAAACTGAAAAGTCCTTGGCTAGTGTAAGCATTACCTAGCAACAACTAAAACATCAGTGTGTTATCAACTTTGTTCTCCTCCTAAATCCAAACCACAGCACTGTACCAGCTACTAGGAAGAAAATTAACTCTATCCCTGCCGAAACCAGGACAAAGACCATTGTTCAAATTTAATCATTTTTATATTAATTCTTCTTAATACAGACATTTAACCCCTAATTGAATTTATGCTGTTTTAATGTAAAGGCAATTTAAACATTAATTATATTTTTAAAGGGGGAGGAGGAACCCAACACAACAATGCTCTCTTCCTAAAATGTTCTGAAGAAGGATAATTACAGGAATTGAACTTTATGATTTTCCATCAGTAATGCCTTTTAAGTCATTCTCCTATTAATATTTGTGAGATGTATTAAAAATTTGGGAGTGGGTTTGCAGAAAAATACAGATGAAAATGCACCTGACCAACCTCTGTGTCTGATACTCTGTCAATGTAAGAACTGATTCACCCAAACATGAATCCGCTTACGTAAACACTGCAGAAGTTTATAAAGCTGCAATGAATAACACTTTTAGGTTCAATTCTTTTTCAGATGCATATGTAAGTGACATTTGAAACCCAGCATATTTAAACTGGTACTTTCAGCTCATCACACAAATTTCATCCAGGATGAAATTAGGTAAGCTATTTAACATTCCTCTTCCTCTTTCTACTGCAAAATCTCTCAATTATGTATATTTATAAGAAGAGGTAACAAGGTAGAAGGACTCTATTAGGTCAAATGATTTATAATAGTATTTAGGATGGAATAACTAGCAGTAATGTGCATTATGGGTATTGTGATACTCTCCTAACAAATTTTGGAATGTAAAAGTGTCCTTATTTCAGTGTCTTTATTTTAACATAAAATCCAAGCTGAAGAGAAAGAACCAGGATGATTTGAAATGTGGGATGACTTTTCAAGTAATAAGAGAATTAGCTTCCTTAGAAACTAATATGCTAAGTTCAGAGATGATGTCAAATAATAGCTGTTTTGAAAACACTTGGAGTTTTGCTAGTGACTTCATTGAAGCAAGATTTTTCTCTTAGTCTGAAAATTAGGACCCTTTCCACTCACACTGGCTACTCTCCTCACACCTATTTTCAAAATGTGAAGAACTAATTTAGCATAATTTCACAAAAAGTGATGAAAGAAAGTGTAAAATAATGTCATTTAAAGTGGTACTGAGACCTACTTCCTTTAAAATAAGGTAAGCAAATGAAAGCAAAAACAGCAGTCACATAAAAAACAGCAGTGTGAACAGTATGGGAAACTGAATGGCTTTAAAGAGTGCAGAGAAAAAAACCCACAAAGTGACCTCAGGGTACCTATTATTTTATAACAGCTACCACACTTTATGGACTAATTTGGATTACTCTCTGAATTAACTGTCAGTGATGTATTGAGATTAGATACCTGTCTCTATTACAAAAGTTTCCCAAAGCTAGGATAGTAATAATTTCAAAAATATCCTCAAATGAAAAAAGGAGAGGGGAAAAAAGGGCTCTAAAACAATAGAGCTTAAAGGGAAGGATATGTTTGATGAAGTTTTTGTGTATGTGAATATAGTACCAAACAGTATGTAACGAGTAGTAAAACAGCAGCACACAGTATCTTGGCTTCAGTCTCAAATGAGTAATATTTAGCATTCATATAAAGGACAAAGTTTTCAAAGTGCTGTATCCACATTAACTAATTTACCTTTACTGCACCTCTGTTTGGTAAGTAAATAGCTACTATACCTGTTGGAAAGTAGTGTGAGAGCTGGAGCTATCAAAACTTCCAAGCTGTGATACATTTATAAATAGTATGTATCCCCAACATAGTGACAAGGTAAAATAAATATATGTTCCCTTACTTATTCTGAGATCTGGAAGAAATTAAACACCTCATTCAAGATGGTAAGTCAATCGAATTACTTTTGAAATTGTCTGCATTTAATGAATTCCCTGTTTAAGTAAGGTAAAACAAAACACATTTAATGAATATAACTCAATCTTCAAGTGAAAAGTTTTAAAAAGGTTACTTTGGAGAGAAAAAAGCACTGTTAGTTACAAAATACTGCTTTGCAAATATTTCTTAATGGCCTGATTTTTTTTTTTTTAAGTATTCACCATACAAAACTGAAATAAACCTTGAAGGGTACACAACTTGTAAAATATTCAGAAGGGCTTAAAGGAATAAGAGCCAAAACTCCTTTGACTGTCAATGTTGCACAGATTCTAAAGTGACTAAGTCAAAAGACCAACCCTTCATCTTCAGATATTTGGAAAAATGTTGTTCAGTTAATATTGCTGAAGTTTGTCAGTTAAAATCATAGAATCATAGCGTCATAGAATCACTTAGGTTGGAGAAGGCCCTTAGGATCATCGAGTCCAACTGTAAAACTAACACTGCCAGGTCCACCACTAAACCGACTTTCACAAGGGAGAATTCCCCATTCAGCCTCCTTTCCGAAGAGACATGTCTTTGACAAAACAGGGAAAGACTCTGTTTAATTTCTGAATGAGTTCGAAGTGACTGTCTATAGATAGTGATGTCTATCAGGATGATATGCCATCTGTTTTCTCTCTCAATTGCTAGGCCACCAGACTATTAGCTCTTTGTACTAGTTAGGAAGATAAATTTTTAGCTGGAGGACATCTTTGTAATTTGCTTGAGATTTTCTTACAGTCTTTGCCCTTCTGGTGTCTAGTATCACTGATCTAAATTGACAGATCAGTCAGGTTACAGAAGCACACAGTAGCATCGCTCTGGTCCGCAGTGAGCCGGGGCCGTGCACTGCCTCTGTGTATCCTGCCTGCTCCCTCCCTAGTTAAGGTAGGAATCCCATCCTGAGTCTGCACATGAGGCCTGGCAGTTCTTGCTTTTTGGGCATAACAGTTATTGCAGACAGTCCCATTAAAGAAGTACAGACTGGTATGGGAATGCAAGGTATTTATATGTGCGCTTTCATGTCAAACCAAAAGATATTGGAAGTGACATGGTAAATGGAAGTGGCTGGTGTTATCATGCTACGTGTAAAACTGTATGGATTAAATTTTACCTTGTTCTCTGAACTACACATGAATAAAGTAAGCTCAGAATCTAAATCATTTCCTCAGTTATTTTGAAGTACTTTCTGGGCTAGGTTACATATTAATTATGCATTTCAGTTTAATTCATTTTCAATATTG
Source organism: Pygoscelis adeliae (assembly GCF_000699105.1). NCBI lineage: Eukaryota > Metazoa > Chordata > Aves > Sphenisciformes > Spheniscidae > Pygoscelis > Pygoscelis adeliae. The sequence continues at coordinate 709,312 of NW_008824936.1, read as the reverse complement.
GCACATGGTCCAGTGCAGACTGGTCCCAGCTTTTCTTACATTGTTATTCTACTCTGGCTGTTGTTATAGCTGATTTTAAAACCCTGTGCACATTAATATTTTGCTTTTATATTAAAGATGTTTTGAGATTCATTGCAGCAAATCGACACCTCTTAATTCCTAATGTGATTTTCAATTTGCGGAGACTCTCTCTGGAATGAGAAAAGGGGGTAGAGCAACTCATATCGAATCAAGTCAAGCTTCTCCATCCGAAGTAGAGAACAAAGAATGCGGAGCACTCTACATATAACAAATACAGGCATTAAAAATGTTTTAAACTATGATTTCTGCTTTAAAAATTATAAACACCACAAGAAACAGCCAAGGTTAAATAAAAAATATCTTTATTTCCTATATGTTTAAACTGTTACCTCCTCTGTCGATGTATTCTGTTGGCCATCAAACAGTAGTACTGAATGTTTACAATTGATTTGATTCTGCTAACTCCAGTTCTAAGAAAATACCATGATAATTCCTAAAATTAAAATATCTTTCCATTGTGTAGCGATGTTTACTATTCTTGCTTCTGTCTCTCAGAAATTGACACTATATCTCATTGTTCAAATATATTATGTGTATTTAAGTATTTCAGAACCAGCAGACTTTCTTGTCCCCTGGCTATACAAACAAGTCCCAGAGACAAAAAAATATGTTGACTGATCTATATGTCGCTTTCAGGTCTAAACCCTTCAAGTATTTCAACTTAGGGGACACTTCTGATAGCTCTTTTTCTTTAGTATCTTAGCCCTTACTCAAATCAGAATCTGCAGTATATAAAGATCTGTGATATTCACAAAAGTATCTGCAACTACATTTTTGCTAACAACCATCTCCTCCTCCAGACAGACAAAGGCTTATACCTTTGTAAATATAACTCACACTCACTTAGCAAACAAATACAAATATTTTAAATTTTTGTGCTGAACACTTTACTGTTCTAATGCACTGCTGAAACTTATACTCCTCAAAAATTCAGCTGTGGGTTTTATCAGACACAGTTGAGTAACAAGCCCCAATTTTTCCATGTTTAGACTGCTATGATGAAAAGAACTGAGATTTTACTCATGAGACTTCAACAAAAGACCTATATAATGGATTATGATTTTTTTAAAGACACATAATTGTTCTTTACAAAAATTATCTTAATTCATGTTTGCATACAGGATCAGATTAGACAGGCCTCAGTATTTACACATTCACCAGTGCTAAGGGGATTTGTTCTTGTTAGTATCAGCAAGGTCAGACTAGACAAACAGATTCTGTGGACTGAGTCCCCAGGGAACTGTCCCAGACAGCATGAGAACGCTATCAGCAATTATCAAAGACACTGTCAAGAAAACATGAACTGTGGCTTCTTACATCTGGAGTGATCATGAGATGCATTTGGATATGGGGGACAAACAAATGACTATGTACTTTTTAAAATCATGGATTAATACGTTTGAAAAATTTATGTGCAAACTTAAAAATTCTGAGTATTATTTATTAGTATTTTAAGTACTAGTATTTTAACAATTATGAAGATGAAGAGGTCAGAAAATATCAGTTGTTTTACATTGCTACACTACTACTCAGGAAAATTTGAAAAAAATTTCCTATCCACTATTGTTACCTTTAAAAAGTATAATTTAACAATAAAGTGTAAAATGATGGATTCTTACATCTTTAAAAGAAGAAACTTTAGAAAAGTAAATATATTTCATGTCATGAAACCTTAATTTTCACATTTTTACAGGCAAAAAGTATTTTTCCTTAGTTTGAAATCAGAAGTAAGAATGTGTATCATAAATTTACATGCTTTGTTCCAACATTAGTGGGACAAATGTTTAGCTGATCTGCAATTCAAAGAAAAAATAAGATTAAATAATCTATAGAAAAACACGGACATGGAAGAACAAACATCTCTGTGACCTTCCTGCTCTTTCAGCAATGGAATGCTAATGTGCATTATTCAAAACCATATACTCTGGGGAATGTTTCAAAGGTTTCCAGTTAAAATGTGCTTCAGAAGAATTATATATTCCAATATTGATTGGATATATAATTCAATAGAAAATGAGTTGAAATGAATTGCTTTCATATGTTGTGAGACTTGAAGGAACCTTTTGGTTCATCAAGCCCAGTCTGTATTATTGAAGAAAACTACAATGTGCAACTGCTCCTATAAATTTTTCAAGCTTTGTTTTGAAAATTGGTTTGTTCAGCTTTTTGCCCAAGCTAATATTGAGAAGCTGTTTTTGAATTTCTTTTCCTTGGTACTTAAGAAAACAAACATTTCTTGCAATTTTCCACTTAAATTCTTGGCCTGTTTTGTTCATTCGCTTTTGTGCCAGCTTGCCCTTTACTTCATTCCTGGAGCTGTTATGCTAATATCTTTAAAGAAGAGGACTATATAGCCTCTTATTCTTTGTATTTGCGGGATATGAAGTGTTGTTTTGTAGGCACGCAAATGGTTAGGACTTGTGTTTGCAGAGCTCTGCAGCTGGGTAAAATGGAGAACAGCAGACCCCATTAGTGCACCTCAGTTACTCTGCAGTCTTGGCTTACAAAGCATCCTCGCCGTGGCTTGAGTCTAAGCATGTACACAGGGTCATTGCTATGCACCACCCAGCCGCTGCATGTATCACCTTCATTCAGGCAGTGATGTTAAACAACCAGCAATGTGGGAGATCAGTCTTTTCCCACAGGATCCCACAGCAAAACTTACACTGAGCAACTAAAAGGAAGAAATACAAATATACAGAGATGGCGTCAAACTTCTCCCTGTTTCCTTGCCTGGCCATCTTAGGCACACTATAAATGCGGCAAATAAGTCTCCTTCTCACAACCATTCTCTCAGGATCTCTAACAATCATCCTGGGTGAAACAGGCTCACCAGCTCTTCATTTCATTTTCATTCTGGTTTTACTTAGAGTTTGTAATTTAAAAGCAAAAATCGACAAACCAACCAACAAACCAACCAACCAAATGAAGATATTAATAATAAAATTTCCTTCAGTTTATTTTTAATTATTATTATTTGCTTGTTGGGACACAGGATTAAAGCTGTCTCTTGTCCCAAAGTCAGTTTGGCTTTGTCTATCAGTTTGAGCATTTAAGAGGGAGAGTCTAGTTTTAACTGAACAAATAAAACATTAAGCAAAATGCAAAAGCCTTTTTTTAATGAACTCATATGGTAAGTATGAAATAAATACTTGCTAGAGAAAGTATTGGCTTAACCAGAATGTGTTAGACCACACAGAAAACTGATAATTTTTGAAAGATTCAGAGGACTCAGAATTCTTCCCGCAGATGCACCATAAAACATCATATGTTCTACGAAAGACAATGGGATAACAGCAACACTGTAGACTACTCCATCATGTACACCATGATTGTTCTCAATTCTTCCCAGAAGGACCAAAAAATAGTCATTGTAATCACACAAAAGCCAGAATTGTTGCTGAAATATTTTTGACATTATGCACAAACGTACATCACAGTTTGTCTTCTACGGTTTTACACACACTGACCAAAGTCAAGGTTTACTGCTTTTCACTCAGAACAAAGTAATAAATTTTTCATAAAGAATTAAAATACAACTGAATTCTTAGATTTGTAGGTATCATAAAGGCAAGCAATTGCCCTCTCCTTTGTCATTTGCTAAGTAAAATCCAGAAACTTGGATATTACAAGTTTTGTACAGTAACTTTTTGAAAGCATGACAGAACAAGGGTCTTGTCATGTTTCCAATAACTGCATGTTACAAAAGCTTTTTGAAAATATTCTGGATCATTGTTTCTTTCCTTTGTTCATGAAATGTTGATAAACTAAATTTTTTTTTCTTCTAAGATTGCCTTGATTTCTTCCCAGTTGAATGGGACATGATTGAATAATTTATTTCCATCAGTTGAAATACTGTATATTTTTTATAACAAAATATAATTTTAAGGTATGACTTATCAAACCAAAATATTCCAGTAAAGTCAAAACATTTTGATTATATTATATTGAATTATGTTTATTGATTTATATTCCAAACAGAAAAGTTAAAAATCATCAGTTTCAGTCTTATCAAGATGAAGTTATATTCTAATATTTCTTAGAATTGCATTATGAGATAAGATTTCTACCATCTGACATTATTTAAATTCAGAAGTTAATCTGAATTCCTGTAGGTTTTCCCACTAAACAGAGCTATGTATTAATGAAAAATTATAGGAAGCACCACTGGGTAGAATGTTTTTATCTTAAGATTTGGCAGACCAAGTCTGTGATTTGGAAATGGCAGGTCAGAAAGGTAAAAACAGTCCCATTTTAAGTGATAGATATGTCCAGATGTCTTAGAATGTTCTGGAAAGCAGAACTTAAAATCTTTAAAGCAAAACCAATAAATTCCTGATGGTGTCAGGGAAATGTGTCATGTTAAAATAATCTTACTTTCTTGATCAAAAAAATGTATTTTTTTTTTACCCATAATAGAAGCAATAACCATAAATCACATGCCACTTTGACACCTTACAGCCTTAGAACATCCTCTAACAGAAGCTTGGACCAAACAGATACACTCTTAGCAGCTGTGAGAGACAGATGAAGTGAAAAGGAACATGCTTGTAGCTCTTACTACCTTTGTAGTAAAAGACATCGCTGGAAATTAGACCTGTATCAGACGACTGCCATCCCAGCCCCTCTACTTTGATTTTTTTTCCTTAATTTATGTGTGAAGTGGGGAGAAGGTATTAGACTATGGAAGAGATTATTTCCTCTCTTGGATGTTTTTGCACAGTGAACACAGTCATTGCGGTTAAAGGACACCAGCACTTCTGTTACACTGAGCACCTTTAAAGAAACAAAAGCATATCTAATAATGTAACTTAAAGTTTTCACTGCTTTAGATAGCCTTAATAATTAGGTCTAATATATTAGGTATCTGGGTTGCTTATAAAGCAGATCTTTCCCCCAGAAGCATTTTAATTTATTCTCTTTGTGAATAATTTGTTCAGGAGCCAGGGAGGAATTATACTTCTAACATAATAGATTAATAAGACAATTTTCAACCAACAAAGGAAATTGAATACAAAGGTTAGTAACCAAGGATGAAACAAATTTAAAAAAATACATAACCTATTTCTCTGGATTTCTAATGTACTTAGAAAAGTGCATAAAATTTCACTGACTCCCTGTGATGAACTACTATTTTCTTAAATAATGCAGGAGATTTTATGTTAAACAAAAATAAACTTCTCATGTAATATATGTATATGTATGAATTTACTGAATATATGCATATATGCATATTTATTGAAGTATAAGTGTTGCTATATGAATAACTGATTCTTGCTTATAAGGCTGTTTTTGCATATGTGTTTGTTGGTATGTGTGTACACATGCATACACTAAAGAAAGAATTTGCAGAGAAAAAATGTTCACTTAATTTTTGATGAACATTCGGGAGCCACAATCTTTCTTCAAGGTTAATGCATCTATTTTCAGTCGGGAATTTTTATACAATTAGTCCCTTTTAAGTGTGTCTTTTACATAAGTTAATTTCTTGATTCACATAGACAAGAAGCAGAATAAAAACCCTTGCTATTTAGATTCTTGTGCTTTGGACAAGTTGGTAAAAGGCAGAAACATAAAGCAGCTGAATTTTAAGTTGGAAAAAAGGTTCATGTTATTCAGTTCATTCAGAATCTGAGAAACTTCTACCTGGAGAACAGGGGATCCAGATTTCATGAAACACAGTTTCCCAAAAAGGAAGAATGTTTTCAGCTCTACCCCTCTGTAAATATGTACACAAACCCACACATATATGTATGGATAAACACAGTTATCTGTCCATCTACCTATCTAGAAAGCTGCTGGATGGCACCTTTGGAGGAAAAGATGTGCTGGACAGTAAGTAGAAAGAGAGCCACTAGGGAGCTTGGCAGAAGAGAAAGTGGCTGCCTGCAGCCTGGGCTGTTTTGGCAGGCGCCCCACCAGCAGGTGAACCTTTCCCTCTCTTTGGCACTTGTGAGACCTCATTTGGAGGACTGTGACCAGTTTGGGGCTCCCCAGTACCAGACCAGAGCGAGTCCAGCAGAAGGTCACCGAGATGGTGAGAGAACCGGAGCACCTGGCATACGAGGCTCAGAGCTGCATCTGCTCAGCCTAAAGAAGGGAAATCTCAGGGGAAGCTGTATGGCTACCTGATTGGACAACAAAGCCAGACATTTCCAAGAGGAACACAATGGAAGGACAATCTGGAAGATGGGGAATGCCAACTAGATGCAAGGAAAAAAAATATCATGAGGGTGATCACATGCTGGGTGAGGTTGCCAGGAGAGATTGTGGAGCCTTCGTCCTTGCAGGTATTCAAAACTCAGCTGGTCACGGCTGTGAGCAACTTCCTCTAGTTGACACTTCCTTTCAGCAAGCAATCTGTATTGTTCTTCGATTCTACTAAACTTTATTTTTTAAAAAGGAAACATTTATGACTGGATTTTCTATTATTTTGTTCATTAGAAAGTATACATGGCCATGAAAATGCTCATATTTCTTGTGATCTTATTAAACCAAAGTAGTTCCCATCCCCAACAGAAAAATTTTCATTAAAAAAAAAAAAGAATAAAAGCATTAAGGGCAACTTTAGAATTATATTTGGCTTTGATTTTCCATCCATACTCAATAAAATAATGTAGTATGGGTATATGGTCTTTTGCTATTTTTCTTTTGAGTAAATTTAGACTATATTTTCAAAATATTTTTTTCAGTGTTGAATGCACAGTTAGAATTACACCTAATTGTATGTATACGCATATGCATATACAGGTATCTGTGTATTTACAGATATGTGTAATGTATGTATGTGTTTACAGGAACCAGGACTTTATGGATAACAGACATATAGCAGCAAGAGATAATTCTGGCAATATTACAAGACAATGTTGACAATGTTGGTAAAATTCGTTTTAGACAAACAAAAGATTGTATGCACCATATACTTAAATAAACAGTTATATTTATTTTTAGTGGGTAGAAAGAACTCCAGGGGTTTTAGGGATGCTGCTGTAAATTCTTTTGTAAAAGATGAAACTATTAGTAGGAAAATGTGGTACAATATTTAGATGATATTCATTCAACAAGGTTGGATATTTTAGCACTCAGACTGTTCAGTTTCAAAAGGACCATTTTCTTACAGGAGTGAAGGACAGAACTCTGTGCTTCTTAATTTGACAGACAGACAACAACGCTGGTAACAGCTCCTGGTTCCTGTAGGTTAACCCAGAGCCTTAGGAAACAACAGCTGCAGAACTGTGAACTACCTGAGTCTAAAGTGAAGATGATTTTCTTGACCCAGGAAACTTTTTCCCATGTGTGGCATAGTAGAAGTTTTTTTGGGTCAGAAAAAAACCCAAAGCAAAACAAAACACCAGAGCTTTTGGTAAGAGATTGTTTTGAGGGAGGTTTATGGGTAACATCCTGTTTACATGCACAATAAATGAGTGATGGGAGGAACTCAAGGTAGTTGGAGACATTAGATATTCCTTGTAACAGGGAAGGAGTCCACCTGGTTTAACTTTGCGGAAAGAAAAGTATATTAAATGAAAATGTCAGAGGTAGTTTGCTACGTTCTCTGCAGCTTTGCCTGGTTTTAATGTTTTGCTTTTTCAAGTGCTGAAGTAGAGGACGAACAGTTGTGCAATAATGAGAGCACTAACAAATCTCTCTTTTTGATTCTGTTTTAAATCAGCTAGTGCCAAAAAAATCAGTGGTTTATTCTGAGATTGGAGAGGAAGATTCATTTCTAATTAGCATCGAAAGATGTCTGCTGGTTTCCAGTTCCCATGAGGTTTTGCAATAGAGTGACAGTTAATTGTCATTAATTCTAACAAAATGTTTCATCCCTAACTTACCAGCATATTGTAATAATCAGAAATAATTAAAATTACTTTTACATTAAAACTTTTATAAATATGTAGAAACCTGTTAATCAATTCATAATGAAATAAATGAGGACAGAGAGTCTCTTTTTGTTCTGTGTAATAGAGAATGAAGCTCATTTAGAGCCTATCACTGGACTCCTGGGCACTATCATAACACAAGAAATAAATTATAACAGCAGAACAATGCAAATTCTACAGCTACAAGCCTGTGCTCTAATTTTTAATGGTGTGTGTGAGCCTGCTGCACTGTTCATAACAAGTATTCACACACAGTCTTATGCACACGTACTCATCCTGTTTACAATGTTTCTTTTCCTCCTGAGATTTTTTTTTTAAATCATTGTCAGTTTGCTGCAATCCCATTCCATTTTCTGAAGTTAGGAAAATCAGTTTAAAGTAATTTGTTACAGATCAATGATACAAAAGCACTTTGTATTTGGGAAAGGGAGGGTTAGCCTTGTTTGCTTGACCAGCTTGCATATTTCAGTAACTCACAAAAGGTTTCTTAGTCATTAGTCTGAATGAGTAAGTTTTTCTGGTAATAATCAAATAGCAACATGGTCTGCTAGTCAAGACAGCAAACACACTGAAGTGGAGCTCTGCTGTCTTGATATTATGAAAATCCAAGAAGGCAATAATATTTCTTCACTCTGTGGTCTCTGGAAGACTCTGGTAAGAACTCAGAGGTCACAGATGACCTTCAAAGTCGCAAAAGACAAAGAAATGTTGGTGAAAACAAGGATTAAAAGGGTGGGTTTCTACTTGTTCATGAAGAATCAGTGCTCCCTCCAATGTCTCTGGCTGATCCATTTAGAATAAAGAGAAAGTCCCACTGCATCACCTCCACATTAACTGCATGAGGCTTTCACCAGAACTCATTTACCACTGAACACTCTGGTAGCATCTATGTTGGTGTGTTCCCCTCACACAAGCTCTAACAACAAGCCAGAAAAGTTCAAAACAAATAATCTCTCTGATGTCTAACCATTTTGGAAGCACTAATTTAAAACCTGGTTTATTGAAGTTTTTCCACTAAGTTGATCATAAAAATATCTCTTTTATTTCCACTGTATTTTTCTTATACAGAGAAAAAAAAACACCTTATAAAAAAATTCTTAACAAGTATTAGGTAAAAGTAAATCTTAAATTCACAAATGCGACACAACTGAAGTCAAAGTTTGAAAATCTGGGCTTGGTGTGTCCTGCAGAAAATTGCCAAGATTCTGGACATTCAGGAAAAGCAAGTACCGAAAAGTAATTTAGCTAGAATTTCAGAGACAGACTTACACTCCTACCTCTCACTTTTGTGATGTTAATTTGTATGTAATGTTGCCAAAGAGTAATACCAATATTTACAATGTAGAACTTTCTCTTTAAACCTTTCAGAACATTATTCAGACCTTGAAACAGTCACATAAAACAAGAATATTATCTCCAGTTTATACAAAAAGAAACTCAGTCCTGAGTAGGACACACACAAAAAGTTTACTCAACTACCAAATGATATAATTGATTATTGGACTAATTAAGACTAGAGTGGAAACTCCAGCTCTCCTGAGTAAGGCCATTGTTACTGGAAGTTGATGTTGGGATCTACGAAAGACATAGTTGCTTTAATTCAAAGAAAACAGTACATTCATATAACATTTTATTGCAAAGATGGTTCTGTAAACATGACACTGAAAACCAGTTTCCAAAATTCTCAAGTAAAATAACTGTGCCATTTTTCTGTCTCAAAAGACAGAATGAAAATTCCTTCCCTCCCCCCGCCCCCCGCCCCAAAGTCTTCATTAATACAGTTCCTACACAGGATAGTGATGCTGTAGAATCTGAGATCTCTCCTGATCCATTCAATTAACTGTTCTCCTCTTCTGTTATGTGGTAAGATTGAGAAACACATCAGAAGAAATTTTTAAGCAAAAGCCAATCACATTCCGATCCAATTTGTCACTTCTTTCATAGAGTTGCAACAATATCAGTTGTGCATTTATTACAACAGGTCACTCACACGTTCATACCTTGAATTTTTTATTTTTTTTTTTTTTTTTTTTGAGACAAACAAGGTAAGACTTCTGGATGTGCATTTTAGATTTAATGAATTCATTAAATGCATTAGTTTTGGTTTTCAAACTATTAAGGATATTTTTTTAATTTTATATAGTTCTTTACAGTATTAATTACTGTGTTATTTTTATTCTCCAGCTATATATTTATGTCTTAACAGAAAAAGATGAAGTAATGGAAGTCATTATCATCTGAAATATCAGTTCTGCGCAGGATCCAGCCTCCACACTAGAAATTCATTCTCTGCTGTTTGTCAGATATTAGATGAATATGTCCATGTTTCCAAAACAGCTAATGTCTATTTTTGTTACCTAGCAACAGAACAATAAACTTATCTTAAGATTAGTGTCCTGGTTTCATCTGGGATAGAGTTAATTTTCTTCCTAGTAGGTGGTATAGTGTTGTGTTGTTGAGTTAGATGGAAAAAAATTCTATATGTAGAATTTCTTCTATATGTATGTGTAGATGGTGAAAGAGCATAGTCTCATTAAGCATTTCCAAAAAATTCTTTTATCTCGTATGTTGTATCTGACAGTAAGAACATATGGAAACCAAAACAGATACTGAAATGATGCACACTCAGCAGAGGGACAGAAGTTCATAAAGGATTCCTACACTCAAACTCAATTCTATATTAAATAACTTCATAGATAATACAAATTGAACAGCCCAACTCCTGCAATTTATTTTAAGTCAATGGAAATATGTTAGTTAATGAGGTACTAGCTGTATGAGCTGTATAGGCAATCATTTCTATATTTCTCATTCAAGGAAAACCTCTAACTGACATACCTGAATTTAATTTTCTTGCAAAACAACACTCTAAATTAAAAGTTCCTTAGAAGAAAGTCCTTACCATCCACATAATCTATAATATTTGTACCAGGATATCCTCCACCCATAAGTATTTAGTTTATTATTAATCTCAAAAATGTTTGCAGCACTCAGAGTCAGAAATAACAGAAATGCGCTAGTTACAACTTCAGTAAGAAAATAGACTATACTACTAAATGGAAAATTCATTGATGCAAGGATTTCAACTTGCAGTCAATACCCCGTATAACACAATTTATTTCACTGCATTTAATCTATGAAAAAGGTCAGAGAAAGATGTTCTTGAACTTCTCTGGTATATACAAAAAGTACCTTCTACAGGAAAAAAAATCATTTAATGTATGCTGAAGTTCATTTCCAGTGGAAGTAGAATTTGGCTTCAACTGCTGAATTCTGTGTTTTATTTTCATCTTGTGATGATAAGAAGATGAAATTTTCTTATTCAAATACGGAGAGTTTATACTGTCTGTTAAATTTTTACATTGATTGAATACATATTCTGTCTTCATTTGGTTGACATAATGAATTTAATATTCAAGAGTAAGAAAAGAAGTCAGTTTTAAATTATGTTTAAAAAATACGTCTATTCCATTTCTTTGTTTGCACATATTTTATTCATATCTCAGTTCCTAAATTTTCAAAAGAAAAAAGTTTACAGTTCATATTTGTTGGGAGGCTTGGACATATTATGCTCTTACTCACAAATTTTTCAGCTTCATTAATTTTAAGAGTCTCTCTGGAGTGCAGGAGATCAGATTTCCTTTCACTATTTGCAATGTGTTACAAACGTCTGAAAGTTCAGTCCAATTGGTCATAGCAATGAATTTTGAGAGGTTTGAGGTTTCCTGAAACAGGTTTTTCAATCCCTTGTGAATTAGAGATGAGTTTAAAATTCCATTATCAAATCAAGGCAGCTGTATACTACTAGCCATGATACAGAGGTTAAAGTTTAAGAAAGCAAAAATTTTCATCTTATCTAATCAATGAAGAAACTTCTTTAGTTACAGAATGACTGTGTTTAGAATAACAACCATGCATGATTTCATCACTGTCCCAAGACAGCAATAACATTATCACATATTAATGCAATATAACATTTTGTCCCTATCCTGTGAAATTCACAGAAATCATTATCTCTATTTAATCTAGACAGAATTTGGCACTAGCTTTAAAAATAATTTGCTTTGCCATTGTGCAGGACTAGGATATCAAACTGCTCAGAACCTGTCTACAGTTAACATTAATAAAAATAAGGGATGACAAGAAAAATAATATTTAATGCAGATATTCTAGAACAAAAAAATCAGATTTACTTTTTCAAATTCAAGGAATTTGCTGTAAGTTGAGGAGTGACTGATTGCATATTTTACTAACATTCAGAACAGAGCTTTATTGCCAGTAAAAAGTGAGGATAAACAAAATATATATTAGGGCAGGGGGAGTGCTTTGTTCCATACAGTCCTGTTACAAATATTACCACATATGAATTACAGGTAGCGTTCATTTAGGTAAAATGTGTGCAACCATTCTTTGTGCCATGAAGCACCTACGACTGCCTGCAGGAGTATGCTTGGAACAGCAGCAAGAAAGGGCCTGCACTGTCATATTCTGGCATCCCCACAAATTTTGGGTGGGTGACTGCTATAACCAGTCTCTTTTAAGTTTCTTGCATTAAGCTTAGATGCCAGAACTTTGTTTAGACAATGAAGAATTGAAGAATTGTAGATTTATAGACTCTCATACATGTATGAGTATATATGAACATACATGAATATAAAGTGGCTATAAAGTTAGAATCAAAGCATCATAGAATTATGTAGGTTGTAATGGACTTCTAGCAGTCATTTGGGCCAATACCTTGCTGTAAGGAAGGGTCAACTACAGCAAGTTGCTCACAGCCATGACCAGTGAGTTTTGCATATCTGCAAGGACGGAGACTCTACAGCCTCTCTGGGAAACCTCTTCGAGCATGTGATCACCCTCATGATATTTTTTTCCTTGCATCTAGTTGGCATTCCCCATCTTCCAGATTGTCCCCATTGCTGCCTCTCACCCCTTCATTGTACCCCTCTGGGAGATGTCTGGCTCTGACATGTAGCAGATCAGGTAGCAATATGGCCTCCCCTGAGACTTCCCTTCTTTAGGCTGAGCAGACGCAGCTCTGAGCCTCGTATGCCAGGTGCTCCGGTTCTCTCACCATCTCGGTGACCTTCTGCTGGACTCGCTCTGGTCTGGTACTGGGGAGCCCCAAACTGGTCACAGTCCTCCAAATGAGGTCTCACAAGTGCCAAAGAGAGGGGAGGGTTCACCTACCTGGTGGTGGGGTGCTTGCCAAAACAGCTCAGGTCATGAGGGAGACACAGCACCCAAAAAAAAGTATTCTTTTGTTACACCTACATCTAATACAACTAATCTTATTATCCTAAACAAAGGTAAAATATGCTAATTTAACTACCAATGTCTACCATATGCTTCATCTGTCCACATATTCTACATTAACTTTTTATTTTTCAGTTTGTGGTAGCATTCTCAATCAGTAAAATTATCTTGGTTAATACTGTTTTGAGGAGCTGTTCTAGACTTCAAACTTTGTAACCATTACATGACAAAATCTGTAGCCCTGAGCATTCCCTCTTTTATGATTGTTTATAATTATTGGATGAAAACTTCAATATATAGTGCAATATTTGATATGTGGCTAAAAGGCAATTTAAGAGTACTTCTATGGGCTCAAAAACATACTATACAAATTTCCTGGTCCCTTGAGCAGTAGTTACATGAATCTATCTTTTTCTTTAGAAGATTAAAGGAATAACCCTGTCCTTAGCTGAATATGTGCATTGCATATTTGGGCAGTACTCTGTCATACCACATGCTGAGAATTAAGTTCACTGCTTTGGTCAGGATCTTGGGTTTTGTGCTGGGGATCTGGCTTCATGCACTGATTTTATGGTGCTGCTGCATTTCCACTATCTTCCATTCCTCAGCAGTTTTTTAATCTACTAGAAGCTGAATTTATTAATTAAGAATTAATTTCATAATTTCCCATTTTGTAAGTATGATTGTGGTCACCTAGCCTTATACCCAGTGAAAACCTGTAATCCATCTCCCAGTTGTTCAGCTGCCTGAGATCCAAGGATTAGTTTAGTGCAGCATAGCTGAACTACCTTATTTCAGTTTCACAGAGAAAATCGTTGCTAAGCTGAGAGAGAGCACATGGAGCAGCAGCAGCCTCACCTCTCTCAGGCTGTTGGATCTGGCATGACACATTTTCTCCTAAAAAATTCAAGATTTCAGTCTTTCTGTGAAGAGTTTCCCTTTCATATTATACAGCATTACATAATGTTGCACCCCACAACCTGCTCATAAATGAAAGACCCATTCATAAAGAAAAAGCAAATAAATCTCTAAGTCTGTCAATCTATTTATTGCCCTCAACTCTTTCCTTTTTGCATACTTATATCTTATTGGCAAGGACAATGTAAATTATATAATTATCTGGACAGAAATCAATAATTACATCTCATGACAATATATTAACATGCATAGAAAAAACCACATAACAATAGAATTAGTTTAGAAGCAGAGATTCCTTGTTTTCCCAGTACTTTTAACCAGGTCAAAAAAAAGTACAACGAGAAGCTTTTAATTGACAAAATTCTATGTCTTCATGCACTTATGGGAAAGAAGGCATGTAATTTGAAAATAAGAAAATTAATTTCAGGAAAGAAAAAACAAACCTCTGGTCTACAAAACAATAAAACTGGTTTTGGAGTCTGTCAATGAGGCAGAGTTTCACTCAGAACACCCGAGCATCACTGACTCAGGTTTCTTTAACTATTGTCTTTGTAGACTAAACATTTTTCTGAAATGATGTAGTTTTTTAGTTCTCTTCTTGTCTTAGAGCAATACACACATATTTATACTATTTAATTTTATTTCTTTTCAAATAAAAATATGATTACTTTAAAGAGAATAAGAAACTCAGAATTATTTCCCATATTTTGTATATTCTCTAAATGCAGTAATTTCCAGTTGTAAGAGCATTATCATGGATTATGTAAGTATTTTTTTTAGAGCAAATATGAATTTCACGTGCAATACATCAGAATAAACTTCACAGCGATGATCTATTTTCTTGAGAAACTTTCAGTAATAGATTAAGGATTAAGCTGTACACCAAACATTTATTTGGAAATGGACAAGGTACAATTTTGAGCATATTACAGACAAAATTTTGTCATTCTATTTTTAAGCTACACAAAATGCATTAATCAATGTTATCAATATGTAACACCTCACTTACAAACTACAAGAGAAAAACCACTGAAGCCAGCATATATTTATTAAATAATAATAAAATGAACAAAAGGAATTGCCAACAAACCAGATTAATCAGGAATACAAGTATAGTTTGTATAAGATACTGAATAACGTGTTCTTGAAGATATTGTTCTGTTATCTACTGCTTCTTACTTTGAACATTTTCTCTAACAGGTTGCACTGCAAGAAGACATGAGTTCATTCTGCTTGCAGCATTGCAAGAGAGCAGGATGAGGACCAGCTGAACTCAAAAGCCAGATTACCAAGTTGGGATGGTTATCTCTTGATTGTTATAACTACCTTATGTCAGAAATTCTTACCCAGTACTAAGAAAGGCACATGGCTTTTACTTACCTTGTAGCATAGTAGGAACAGTACTATATAGACGTACCTGATTTCTCTTAGTCTGCAAAGACTGTAAAGCAACTGAAGTAAAGTACTAAAATAAAAAAAAAAAGGAGCAGAACTCATTGAAGAATTTCAATCCAAATATTAAAACCTGAGCCCTAGCAGTTTAAAACATAGGACCAGGATCCACAGGTAGGTCTGTGTTATATTACATTTTTTGTAGATGGAACATAGAGAGAATATTAGAAACTCACCCTGAATGCTCTAGATTTTAACAGTATGAGTGCAGAATATGTTTATTTAGTGCACTGAAAAACTGCTAGCACATGAGATAAAAAAAATACTGTCTGTAACTGCAGGTCAAATGGGATCCTTAATGGGAATTCTACATGGATAAAACAAAAATCAACAAATAATACACAATGCACACTGGCAACCAGGTTTATAGTCTTCTCTGGTTTGTTTCTTTACTTGAATCTGTGTGTGTGAATATATCTGATTAAAAAAACAACTCAGCATCTCATATACCACTTTCTGGCATCTGTGAACCACCTGTGGTCCACATGCTGCAAGCTGAGAAACACTGGAATAACTCAAAGACATGATCACCAGACAGGAGAGAAGGAATAGGGACAAATATGACTGAGTAGGTGATAAAGTGGTAAAGGGCAAAGTCAGGAGGGGAAAAAAAGAGGGGGGGGGGGAACGGGGGGAAAGCGGGGGGAGAGAAAGAGGAGCAGTATTAAAACATTGGTCAAGAAATGCAAGTGAAAAGAAATATGCTTAGACTAATCACAGATTAGTGGAAACCTGTCAGCACAGGGGAAAATCTCTATTCTCACTGCAAGGCTTAGCAGGAAAAAATTGTTCTCTGCACAGAACTGATGAAGAAACTTTCCTTTAGATGTGTATCTTTTCTTTCCTAAGCCATCTCCACATGAAGTGGACACTTGTGACATCATTGCTATCCATGAGACAGATTGAAGCTTTAGGCACACCACCTCCAGTCTGCACGTGCTAATTGGGCAGCTGGCTTTTGCCAGACAATATACAATGATGGAGGTTTTCCTGCTTTTCTTTCAGAGTCTCTGCCTCCTGCAGTTAGCTTTCACAAAACTTGAAGTGTTCTTTTCTAAACTTTGGCTTTCTCTATTAAACTAGGTAAAATGTTCAAAAATTATTAGGAGATGGGGAGGGGAGTGAGCATTTGTCATAAAAAGCAGCCAAGTAATACTTATTCTCTTTGGAAAACAGAGGTGCTCTTTGAGGGGAAAAATGAACTACAAATAGCTGATTTGGAGTATTTTAGATATCAATTAAATGTTTTTCACTGTTCATAACTGAATACTGACTTTTGAAAGGTAAGACGGTGTAAAGGTTGAAGTGTAAAGTAGTAGAGATGACTGAGGAAAATGAGATTCATGAATGAATAACTGATTAGTTTCAGAAGAAGTATGTAAGTCTGTGCCTCTGGGCATGTTAAATTGAATTTACCTACATTTCTGCTTTACACAGTTGGAAGTCCACATTAGCACAAATATTGGCATTATATAGGCAGTATTTTCAGATGAACAAATTATTTTTGTAAACCTGAAGCTATATTGTAATGATACTTGTGATGAAATTGGAAGTCAATCATAAGATTTCATCTAATATCTCATAAATCCTATCAGATCTTGTTGCTGCAAAAGTAGACAGTGCAGTGCTACAAAAATACATTTCTATATTACTAAACTTGGTCCTTATTGGACCACTGAAGAGCTGTCACCTGTGTGATCTAGCACTGAACTGGAAAGCAACATCACAAAACTCTCCCAAGGCTGCCTGAATTATCTCACTAATATTTACCAAATAAAATCAGAATGAAAAAAATAAGCAACAATAACAGCATTGTCTTTATTTTTCTTTCAGCAAGTTTTTTCAAGCAAGTTCTATCAAGGTCTTATATTCATAACATCTCTATAATATAAAACATACAATATTGTATTTACAGTGTGTCATTAATGTTTAAATTGAGTTGCAGTTAAGAAAATAAACTATATTTTACAAGACATTGTAATTTTCCTTTTTATTGTTTTCTGCATTTTTAAAAGACTAATTCTATTACAGAGTAGTGAGGTTTTAGAAAACATGAAGAAAATTAAAAAAGGGTAGGTGAACTGTAAATTTAAGAAGTGCTGGTGTGAGTGATTTACAGTCATTGTGCAAGACAAAGGTTTGGCTTACACAGTGCTGCTCAGAGCACAAGTACTGAATGAAGCAGGCATCTCTCCAGTTTCTGGGCTCTGAGTCATTGCTAATCACAAGAAGAATGTTCAGTTGTGCATCAGTGGATCTAAAATTTTATTGACTAAATTAGTCAATATAAGTAATAAGCAGCATTTCCAGGATGCATATAGATGTGTCCCCTCGTGAAAACTATACATAGGACAACCCAGGCCATGAAAGAAGCACTGGGTGTG